>NC_140922.1:30226514-30512534 GCF_045865225.1 Trachurus japonicus | reverse complement strand
GGGAGTTTTTGGCTGTTTGTGCTGTTTGTGATGAATGCTCTGTTCCTGATATGGAAAAGTTGCGTCCTCATGTGAACTCGAGGGGCATTTGCTTTTTGAACAACTTGAACTCATGACTTGATTATTGCCATTTGAGATCTTTTCTATTTTAAGACAACTTGATCAGTCCAGTACCTAATGTTTCAGTAGAGACTTTCGTTAGGGGAAGTGCCACAGGGGAAGTCAATCAGGGCTTACACAACCAAACCACAAGCTAAACCCCATCATGTCCTATTTCTTGAGCATTTGTGCCATCAGATCAGCCAACATACTTCTGCAAAAGCTTTGTGCCCAAACTGATCGCCAGTTCGTCAATGGGTATTCAAGTCTCATGTTCAAATTAGTTGGAAATACATTTAGTAATGCTATATTCTGGCATGTGCAAGACTAATTACATTTAAGTACCTTTCGGCTGCTTTCAATATTCTCAATGATGTTATCAATGATCCACCGTCCTGGCATGAAGTCTCTCTCATGAATGCACAGACGGTAGGGGTTTTTATTCTTCTCCAAACAGGGCAGGAGCTGGTCCCTCACCCAGTCTGCATCCGAGTGGCTGTAGGATATGAAGGCATGGTAGGTAAAAGTCTCCAATTCCCCCGCTGCCTTTTCCTTATGGGCTCTGTATTTGGCTCTGATGATCTGATATGTTGCCTTGGTGTACCAGGGGAGGTCAAACATGTAGCAGATCAGCATCAGGATCATGATCACCACTGCGGTGGTTGCAACGCAGATGACGATCACCAGTCTGATGTCGCACGCCACTTGACCGGGGAAGTATTTGGATATGGCCGTGTTGAGGAACGGCTCTGGGTGGTAGCACCTGTAGTTCCAAGGCCAGTCAGTGAGGTTGACCTTGTCTTTTGAGATTGTGTCCTGGACGAAAGCATGAAGCTCACAAGTGCAATGGTAAGGATTGTTCCCTGCCCTCAGGCGAGACAGCCGAGGCATGTCCTGGAAGGATTCCTTACTAATTAGGCCAAACGAATTCCCATCCAAAGCCAGTGACTGCAGCGATGGACTCGCCCACTTAGACGGGATGAACTTGATTTTGTTTCCACTCAGCAGGAGCTCTTTCAGGTTGGTTGCTCTCTCGAAGTAGGTCATGTCCAGCTGGTCTAGGTCACAATAGGACAGATCTAAATAGTGCACTGTTGTGGGCAAACAGCTGAGGGCTTCGCTTACAAACTGGTTGTGGTGAGCGATAAGTTTATTGATATTTTTCTGCCAAACACAGCCCCGACTGTTTTCAGCAGATCCAAGTTTGTTGTTGCTGATGTCCAACACCTCCAGCCGCTGAAACTCCCTTGTTAGCGACGACATGTCTCTTAAGCTCGTCAGATCGTTGTTGCTTGTGTTGAAGGTGTGAAGATTCGGCATGCTGCCCCTGTAGTCACACAGCTGGTTGAAGATGTATTCATTCTTTAGTCGATTGTTGGAGACATCCAGAAACTTCACGCCTTCCATTTCAACCCAGGAATCACAAGGAACAGAGTTGAAATACACATACTGAATAGACAGTGCTTTGATTTTGTTGAACCAGGTGAAACGCCAGTCGAACCGCAGCACATCAGGATTGCTGATATACCTACAAAGAATAAAGATTGTTAGTGGTTTGTATGTTCAAATGGAAAACACATTTTTAGTCCCAAAAGGATCTTTTCGTCCCAAAATGATCTTTTCGAACCTGTTCATTGTATGTGCATTTCCATATTTAACATGCTGAAAGACTGAAATTTTAGGTTGCACTCAACAAACAAATCTAGAATTGATTGCAAAGCTGTCTGTAAACTGCATCATGAAATATAATGGTGTTGTCAAGTCTAGCAACATTTAGCCATGACATTCTGACATTCAAGTGAACCATATTAACTATATTTCACATGATGCCATGATACTCACCAGAGATCCAGATTGTCTAGCACCAGGTCTGTGATGCTGGAACCTGCCCCACTGTCAATGAATGTGGGTGAACGGGCAAAGTCGATGTACTGAAATCTCAATTTTTTAACGGGGGCAACTTGCAAGTTTGTCAAAGCCATCCTCATGAGATTCTCGTTGAACTTCCCTCTGTGAAAGATAAGCTGATGGGCTGTCACGTCTTTTAAACTCTGGAAAATGTCCTGCTCCCCGTTGTAGTACGTGAACTCAAAGAGATTGCGGAACTGGATGGCAATGAATGTCTTGTTGGCGAGGTCACGTATCATGTGAAGGAGAGCATCTGGCCGCTGATCGATGGCCATGTCGAAGCCCATCTGCTTCGTCTGAATGACTTCTAAGCTTCCGGGCTCATAGTAGCTCAGATTGGAGGAGCACTTGATCGCAAAACCGGATAACCTGATGTTTTTCAGGGCCTGAAAATCAGCTTTTTTTAGACCCATCACCAGAGGGCCGCCCATCGACAGAATCTGCAATTTCACAAATTTAGAAAAGCTACCATCCAAAGTGGCATGTTTATAAAGGTTATTGGACATAAAGAGCTGTTTTAGATTCAGCAGCGGTGTCAGAGCCCCGACAGGAATCTCCTGCAGGGAGTTATTGAAGATGTCAAGATGCTCCAGCCGTGGGTTGTTTTTAAAAGCGTCATTGTCAATGTGCGAGATGTTGTTGTACGACAACAGAAGTTTGCGAAGCTGAGGGAGGCGGACAAAGTCGTCAGCAAGGACAGCTTGGAGTTTATTGTAGGACAGATCTATGTCTTGAAGTGTGGGTGGAAACTGCCTCCAGGGGACGCTATTGAGCTGTCTGCCCAGGCAGTCTGCAGAGCGGCCGAGGTTGTGGATGCGACACGGTCCATCTGCGGTGTTAGTGGTGGGGGGTGAAGATGGAGTCGGGGATGTGAGCACGCCAAGAAGGAGGCAACTGAAGTTTATCAGTGTAAAAATCATCGTGACAGATCTGTAAAGGAACAACAAGAGAAAAATCAGGTTTACTTTCTATTGAAAGAGTTACATTAACCTCAACATGTGACAGATGGTGTGCTGCCTCTTCTGGCATGCACATTTTCAACTGGTGGTGGCAGTGTTGTGGCAGCCAATATTGTTGTTGATGAAGAGCAGCAGAATAAAGAGACTATATAACTGTCAGTATGGATACATATGTTGTTTATGCCGTGTTTATGTTAAAGTTAAACAACCAATTGTTCAAATTTGCAATGATAATTTTTGTTAGCCTGTCTATGGTGCTTTTCATTGTATGTTAGCATTAAGCTAGATGACCTTACCTTCAGTATTTTCTGTGATTGTAGCAGTTATGCTAGCTGTTTTGGAATTGGTTTAAATATTGTTTTAAGATGTGCAGTTTTAGATTGAACGTGTTTTATGATTGAAAAGGTGTTACGTTTATCCATTTTCTTCCTATTTTAGTTTTACAGCAACTTCATCTGGAAATAAACACAAAAAACAGCTTAAACCAGCTAGGAAACCCCAGAATACATTGATAATTAGCGTTGTCCTCATAAAATTAATTTATGTTGGATGCTGATTTACTTTTTACTTAAAATGCAATAATTACTTTAAATTGCACTTTTACATATAAGTTAATAAGTATATTCTTTATCTGATACACACACACACAAGCACATAGTCAGTCTCTTTCATCTCTGTGAAGCTTCCTCAGCATGTTGCTGTTAAGAGATGGTGCAATATCTTGATCTGTGCTGTCACTGCATCAAAATGAAGCTACTGTACAGTCTGCAGAACGAGGAGGAGGATGTACAGTTTTTTAAATTGTTCAAATCCGTGTGGAGCAAAAACCGTGACACACAGCAGAACACCCGAAATAAAGTGGCATCAAATTCCTGTAAGATGCACAAACTTTCTTGTAAATCGAAAAAGAGAGAAAAAAAGAGGAAATTCAGTCAGATAGAAGCAAAAGGAAGCCAAAAAAAATGCAGATGTGACAAATCAACATGAGGAGGAAAAAGGGAAATCTTCCTCCCTCAGATCCTTTGATTATTTTTCCATAATTTCCTATTGCCTCATGGATTTGCCTTTGAAGAATAAACTGACCTTGTAAGAGACACAAGAGACATTGTGCTGCACACATCACTCTACACTCATTATGTGAACTCAGGCAGCAAATATACAGTGAAGAAGACATCAGACTCATCCATATAAAACAGACATTTTCATTAGTCCCTCACCATACAGCAGAATTACACACTGCACACTTCACTACACTTACCCTCTTAAGACTAGTTTCCTGCTCAAGGCTGCAAACCCAGATTCTCTCCAATCCCTTCACTCTCAGCCTTTATTTATATTGCTGGTCCAAGGCCACACACTCACAAGACACTCACACAGAGGAGCAGTCAAGCTTTATAACCCCCATTAAACAAACACTGCTAGTTTTATCTAGTCCAGCGGTGACGTGACTTGAATAAACAATCGTGTGTGTGTGTGTGTGTGCGGATGTGGGCACTAGAAATGCATTGTTTCCCTATTTATTTTTGAGTTATTAAAGGTCATTATGGAGGATTAGTGTGCAGCCTGTTAATCTGTGACCGCTTGGACAGCCACCAGAAAGTGTGTCATCCCTGTGAAGAGAGCGCGACAATGCAAGTTTGATGGCAGCAGAATGGCAGCTAATTACCAGCATCTGCACAATTACTGACATTGTTGGGAGGCTGAAGGTTTGAATTGAACTGATTGTTTTTAGTTTAGAGATTGCTGGATGTTAAAAGCCACATCTCCTCCTCCTCCTCCTCCTCCACCTCCTCCTCCTACATGAACAGGTGTTCATTTGATAAAATCACTCTTCTTGCCTCTCAGGTCGTCTAAGTGAGACATTTTTTTATAGATAAATATAGATATAGATAAATACAAGGCAGTGAATAGAAGACACTGTATTCCTTGGATAAACTTCCACTTCCTTCTCATATAACATATAACATTGTTTGTGTCGTGCCACTGCTTCAACAGTCAACAGTGGACATCTGTTCCTGGAAATTGACACTAGATTAGAAGAACATCAATAATATTGACTTAGTGGAACTTCTCCAATGAAAGGTGCTGCCGTAAAATGATGTTATTCTATACAGACAAAGCTTCCGGGAGTCAATAGGATTTTGTCACGTTTTTTTTTTGTTTTGTTTTTTTTGTAGTGGTGGCTGGGGGTGGGGGAGGGAGGGGGGTTACTGGCAATTTCAAAGTCCACGTCTTATCTCACAGTATGGAAATAAAACATAATACCTCTGTAGGCGACCTGAACATTTTTCCTTCAAGCACTGGAGTTACGTGGCTGAGACAGAGTTCAAAACACAGTTCGAATAATGAAATATAATTAAAATTCATGCTGTGTGGCAGTGAAAATCCTGCCTGTTGGTACCTTTTTTTATTATTGTACCAAGGTTTTATGGAGGTTAAAACATGAACATTTTTGCACTGAAATCTTAAGTCTCATGTCAGTGAAGTGTCCAACACAGGCGCCTACTGTATACACCATGCTGTAACAGATTAACTGTATTTGTGATATGGGTCCAATAAAATAGATGCAATTTGTGTCATACTATCACCTGAGAGTTGTTTGTCCAGAGAGAAGGAATAAATAGTGCAATGTTGTTACACATAGAGCCACAAAGAAGGTAAAAAGAGAAGTACGTAACCAAACCTTTACCATTTTCTCAAGGGGTTTATTTTATTTTCATGAAAGTCAGTAATGAGTTTTGGAGGGTGGAGGCTGGGCTCAGTGAATGGCAGCGCTGTGATATGACACTAACACTAATTATAGATACATCAACACCTCCCATCATTCATCTGTGCTACTCTCGTGGTTTGAAAATATAGGCGGAAGGAAGCGAGCTGTGTGTTATACGTGTGGGTGCTGTCATCAGCTCCTCAGAATCATAGTGAGAAACTGGTTCTTCCAGATCAGTGGTTCACCGGCAGGCTGTGGACTGCCAAGGTATTGGGAAAACAAATCCTTTGCTAAACAGCGAAAAAAAAAAAAAGATATGATACAGTAAACCTACATAGTACAATCGTTCAATATTCCAGTCTGTGCACAAAAAGATTACAGCCATGACAAAAAGAACATGTTTCTGCTGCATTTGTGTTGGTCTAGATGGAAACTGACGATAGAAATTTGATGGCTGGATTAGATCCATCTGGAAGAAGCTGTTCAGTTCGACTTCCAATTCCCTGGAAACTACTGCACCAATCACAAATGTTTTGTTGTTGTTGTAGTTTCTTTTTTAGGCATTTAAAACGGTACTATATAGGGGAGAGCGGGGTAAGTAGTGCCAATTTTTACTTAAATTGCCTTTAAAGCAAGGGGATTATAATAATACCCCCAACTAATATATGTACATATAGTTTAGGATGTTGTGCATCCCTGGGAACAATCACTTTGAATCTTAAATCAACTGTTTCAGAAATATAGCTTTAGAAAAAAAAAAAAAAATCTGGCACAACTTGCCCCCGGTGCAGGGTAAGTTGTGCCATTGGAGAGAATTCACTGGGGTAAATTGTGCCATTGATAATTGAAGTAAAACAGATAATTTTAATCTCACAAATGTTAATGCTATATAAAAGCAAGACATTCAATACAAAATTAAAGCCAGAAGCGGCGATGATCGGGCCCTCGCTTGTCCCCATGCAGTCGCGGAGGCCTGAGGCACGCTGGGGGCTGTGGCGCAAAGAAACGCAATGTTTTGTTCATCCACCAGGCTACGAGCACAACCAGACTGGGCAGGTGTGTTCAGGGGCGGTCCTTCATCACACATGTTAAGTTTCAAGCGAATCCGTGCCCACTGCCATGTTTCTCCTATACACAGACAGCACTGCCACTGGCACAACTTAACCCAGGCCCTTTGGCACAAATTACCCCAAGCCCAGCATTTTGAGAAAAAAGGATTCCCCAGCTGTTTTGAGCTGGCATCATGCTAACTGTATAGACTCATGGTGTAGCTTAATAAAGCACTAAAACATGTGTGAACTGTTTTCAAAGTTATCTATAATTGTTCAAACATGGCAATCAAAAAACCTTGATCATAGAAATTTTACTTTGGAGGGCAAAAACTTGTTTTTTGAACATAAATGTGCTTTCCTCTCAAGCCATGTGACTCCCTTCTTGATAGGATGAGTGAAATGGATGCCCCTTCAAAAATATGTGGTCACATGACCAACTTCTTCTATAGTTTTCTAGATAACAGGGGTGGAACTACTTGCCCCATGGCACAAACTACCCCACTCTCCCCTACTGTGCTTGGATGAGTCTGGTACTTGCATTCTGTAGCATGCAGTGACGTCGTTAAATTGGTCCATGGGAAAATGAACGTTTATGTTTCATTCTATAAACTACTGATAACAATTTCTCCCAAAAATTACAACTGGTCAAAATAACAAAAAAAGATGCAGTGTTTTCAGACCTCAAATAATGCAAAGAAAGAAAGTTGATATTCATTTTTAAACAACGGACCACTAATGTTTTAACTTAGGAAGAGTTCAGACATTAATATAAATGGAAATTTCAATTTTAAACCTGCAGCAGCAGTGATTGTTTACTGATTTACTGATTATTTACTGATGTACAGTATATGTTATAGTTCTAAGATTTTCTATTAAAATAAAGTGAAATTGCCATTTTTTGTGTTCTATTTTTATTTGGAAAAGTATCAAAATACATGTTGATAGGCCTACCGGTATCGAAATTCTGCAACATCAGCCAGTTAACTTCAATGCCAATGAGCATGTTAGCATGCTGTTACGTGTTTCCCTCACTTTATTTGTTCGATCATGATTGTAACAAATCATTACAACCACTTGGCCTCCGTTTTCTCACAGTGTCAGGTGTGGAGCTGCCAACGCTTTTTAGACAGTCAAGTGGATCATGAGTTGCAAAGGAAGCTTTTTTTTATTTGCTATGGGGCTCCTTTAAGGCTTTAAACTTGACTGACAGTTAAAGACCTAACAGCTGGGACTGACAGACGTTTGGGCTGTAGTCACGATCAAACCATATTAGTTTCTGTCACAAGCATAACAAAACATCTTGATGTGAAGTAGAAAAAAAAATAACAACCAAAACATACACAGGGAAAATAAGGTCACGCACATGTCTCGGTTTGACATTAACTTGCCCGGCGGGAATTTCACTGTCAGGATCAGTTTAGTCATTTATGTGCTGTTTACACACGTGAAAACCTTCGTGCTCGGCGGTGAGCAGACTTATCTGTGAAAGGAATGTAACACAAATATGCTGCCGAGGCTGCAGGCTGTTTCATCTCACACTGTTATGTTTTTTCCCGGACATTCAGAGGTGATCGAGGCGGAGCTGCAGTGTCAACACACGTTTAGGTGTTTTTTACAGGTTTCACCTCCACACATGCGGGTCAATGTGTGTACATACAAACACATATGGCCTATTTCCCGGTCAATGTTTCACTCTCACGTGCAGGTCGGCTCGCTGCCAGGTTCACAGGGTACGAGCCGTAGACAAGACAACGGGGAAATGCCCGACGAGCAGGTAAACATTTATCATTAGCCAACGCTTCTCATCAGATCTATAAATGAACAACTTCCTAATAACACATCTTAAGAACCAGCTGAACCAGTGATGCAAGAAAAATAATGCAGATCACTGCTGTGGTGGAAGGAAGCCTTTTGAGTCAAAAATAGCTATAGTATTTTCTCCCACAGATCTGAAGGTTCACGTAGGAAAAACATACTTAAAGGGTAATTACCGTTTTTTACAATCTAGACCTTATTTCCATAAAATACGAAAATGTACTCGCGCAAATAACTTTGGTGTCATTACGAGTCCTTCTGACGATATTTAGATCCAGCCGATAGCCGCGTATATCAATATAGTGAGAGTGATCAGGGCACCAAAAGGCAGCCTCTAATTAAGACATTATCTGCCGCGAAATTCGTTCATTTCGCCAATATTTAGTTATGATAGGCTAGTGCTATTCCCCTCTGAGTCCGGGGTTAGCTGTTATCAACATCCGGGGTCTGTAGGTTGACCTACTGACCTCTGACCTGGATGATGTCATCCCCGACCGCTGCCTGGCTCATTCTGATAATAATCATTCTGCGCAACTAGCCGGAGCTTTAGTGAGTCCAGGTTGAGGAGAGGAAGCCTGTGGAAGCTGAACTTCATCCAGCTGCTCATTTTGTTCTGACAAGTCAGAAACACACAGAAACGAACCATAGTATTAGCAGTAGCAACTTTCAGGTAAACGAGCAACGCTGCGCTCAGAGATGACATCATCCAGGTCAGAGGTCAGTAGATCAACCTACAGACCCCGGATGTTGATAACAGCTAACCCCGGACTCAGAGGGGAATAGCACTAGCTTATCATAACAAAATATTGGTGAAATGAACGAGTTTTGTGGCAGATAATGTGTTATTTAGAGGCTGGAATGACTTGTAATGACACCAAAGTTATCTGGGTGAGTAAATGGTCGTATTTTATGCTAGAAATAAGGTCCAAATTGTAAAAAAAAATGGCAATTCCCCTTTAAATCTCTCCAACCAAAATCATCACCAAGCCAGAACCTGGAGCAAAACAGAGATCTGAGTTGGGGATGAAGCATAAATCCTTTTAGAAATGGGACTTCTACCACTCATGTGATTGGGACATTGAAAAAACCCCTCAAAAAAACAAGTTCAGCTGCAGCGTATAGGGTACACAGCAGCAATGAGATACAAAAACAGACACACAACAAAGCTAAAGCGCCTGTAATGCCCCCATAACAGCCCCAAAGCTTCTCCAGCTTTAGTTGTCCGTTGTCAGCTTCAGCCACAGTTTGTCCACCATAAATATAAAATGTATAACCTTTGGGTACAAACCCAGAACCTGCCTGAGGGACTAGCTACAGCTCCTATATTGAGCCTGGGAAAACCTCAGGATCCCCAAGGAGGAGCTGGAAAGCATTTGTTGGTGAAGGGGAGGGGGCATCTGGAAAACCATATGAAAGTCAAAGGCTCATGTCTCCGCTGGATTGGGAGTCATAGCAACTGGCAACACTTTGAACCAACACTGCTCAGAAATTTTAAGATACACAGAAACATCTCCCCACACTAGGAATGTATTATAGGTAACAACAGGTCACAGAGGAGCTGATGTGCACAAAAAACCAAAACTCAACAACATGTTTCTGCAGACCTGAGCATCACGTGAGCTCTCTAGCTGATTCAGCTTCCGTCAGGAGACAAGAGATGAAAACAAACATACGACAGTGAACTAAAACAGAAAGCAACTCCTATGGGAAGCACTCAAGTCCTCACAAATATATTTTCTCCCACAGATCTGAAGGTTGATGTGGGAAAAAACATACTTAAAGGGTAATTACCGTTTTTTACAATCTGGACCTTATTTCCATAAAATACAATCATTTACTCACCCAGATAACTTTGGTGTCATTACGAGTCTTTCTGACGATATTTAGATCCAGCCGAGAGCCGCGTATATCAATATAGCGGGAGTGATCAGGGCACCAAAATGCAGCCTCTAAATAACGCGTTATCTGCCGCGAAATTCGTTCATTTCACCAATATTGATATACAACGCATTTTTGCAGACCTGAGCATCATGTGAGCTCTCTAGCTCTAGAGACAATAGATGAAAACAAACATACGACAGTGAACTAAAACAGAAAGCAACTCCTGTGCACACTCATGCACATGCAAACTGCATAATTCCAGCTTTATGATGATGATAATAATAATAATAATGCTTCAAACACACTGAGCTTTAAGTGCGCCATGGAGATGACTGGTAAAGGTGATGAAGCTGAAGTGCAGCTGAAGCTGAAAAAGGACAAAGTTGACGATTGTTGAGTTAAGTGTGAGTAAAAGAGCCCTTCACGTGTGCACTAGTGCTCTCCAACACCTGGAAACACAACTTTAATGTATAAAAATTGGCGGAGTTTCAAAAAGCGAACACATTAACTACTGTCTGTGAGCCCGTTATTAAATTTGGATCAGTCGACAGCAGTGGAGAACAACAGAATAACCATCTGCTTTTACCTGTTCTATCAGTGTCATAAATTTTCCAATACCGAGTCACTGTAGCATCCAGGCTGCTCTGAGGTTTAGGGTTACAACTGTAAACCCAAACTGTTTTCTCATAAAAGCAGCAATGCTGAAGCTCTTAAGAAGACTGGTATGTAAACAGCTGTGATGCTAACGGGGGCGAGGTAGCGTTAACAAATCTCATAAAAAGCTACTTTCAGAAAAAGCTCCTCTTGTTAAAGTGAAACCAGATGAGCTGGTGTGGAGCTGAACTTTGTCGTTGTGGAAATGTCCTTTAGTCTGTGAGAGAGAAAATTATAAGTCCAGCACAAAGAGGTTTCACTGAGGTGGAATATATGCACACTGAGATAAGGTTATATCAGGATACATAGGCTGGGGTGCATTTGACGCTTATGACATGAGGAAATGTAAGTGTTTTCCAAAAGCACTGTGGAAAACAAACAAACAAAAATATTTGTATGTTTTGTAATGTGAAGGGAAGCAATGCAAGTACGAATTTCATGGTTATTTACATCTATGTATATGACAATAAACATTGTGATCTTGAT
Source organism: Trachurus japonicus (assembly GCF_045865225.1). Lineage (NCBI taxonomy): Eukaryota > Metazoa > Chordata > Actinopteri > Carangiformes > Carangidae > Trachurus > Trachurus japonicus. The sequence goes on along the minus strand of NC_140922.1, from coordinate 30,500,970 downwards.
CTTGAAGCTATTATAAGATTAACGTATTGTGTAGAAACAGGAAGAAAGAGCGTTTGCCTTTAACCGAAGATTCGTTGTGGTTTTGTGTATGGAAACAACTGCTTACTTAATCATTATTATCACAAAATAACAGGAACAAAGATGGACACCTGTTATTGCCCATCACACAGCGCAAGTGCAACTTGCACTTTCTACAAAGTTCACCCAAAGGTCATAAACACAAGATCTTCGAAGTTCATCTGAGGATCATGAACATAGAACTCCATTATACACTTGACAAGCTAAATCTAAGATGTCCTTAAATATGTCCTTTGTCTTTGTCTGTAAAAAGACAAAAAACTAAAACATGTACTGATGTAAATACTTTCTGCTGTGAAGTATTGGATTTTGGATCATCTCAGTAGCCCATTACATGTGGGACCATCTTTCCGGAACTTTAGTTAAAATATAGAGGTGACGTCAAGTCAAAGCAATGTCCATGTCGTCCTCTGAGCTCTATATTGTGTGTTGGTACTGTAGGTCGTCACAGAAACAATAAATGGCTCTGTCATTGATTAAACCCTGATATCTCTCCGTCTATTATGCGTCATCCATTGAGCTCCAAGCTCATATCACTGTGTCTGATATTTACCCAGCGGTCAATAGTTGTTGGCAAACACCTCTTTCATTGACAGGTATTGGCAGCACTGGACTTGTGCGACACATTAATCTGGTAGTACATGCTATTTTTGTTGTTATTCTTTGTTACTTCAGTGACGCTTCGTGTTGATACATTATGTACAAACACATGTGGCCTTGTGCTCCAGCTGTGAGCACTCTGCTCTCAAGTCGACACCGATACTGGCCTGTGTTAATGTGCTGGTGTTAAGTGTTTTCTGTTTCTTTTTCCACAGGACTGATGCCTTTTACAGGCAAAGAGCTGTGCTGTGTTTATATGAAATAGTTTAGCCAAAAACATTTTGACACCCTGAGTCACCTCTCCTGGTTTTTAACCACGCAAATAGATTTGTTTATCCAGGCTAAAGGTCACTCGTATTACACTTTTCCTGTGTTTTGAATTTGAATTGTGCATCTACTTTTCGTTCTCTGTGTTTTTAACATGTAGAAAGACAAATAAAGAATCTGAATCTGAGTCTGAAATACATAAATAATCCATGTTTCTCTCTGGATGTCTACCGGCTAGTTAGTTAGCCAATCAATCTTTTGATTGGTTTGTCTGTGTCAGAGTGACAAAATATACCAGAGACACTCAGAGAAACCAAGTCCTGCAAGGGGTCCAGGTGGGCATGGCTTGATAACTGCTTTGTTGTGACATCACAAAGTCATAGGAAGTCTTGACAGCTCGTATTAAGGCTCCGTTTCTCAATGCTTTCATGGAGAACTTTTGAACCTAGACCTGCTCGAAGCAACATGAAATCTACTTTTCCACAATCTGGAGGGCCTTAAAATCAAGATCAAAGTGTTGTTTTAAAGGGACAATGAGGAGTTTCGGAAAACGAAGTGTTTTCACACTACATTTCCCATGAGCCTCCGTGTGCACGGTGAAATTCTTGGACCAGCGCAAGACAGACGAAAGCGAAAACATTTGCCGAGAATGTTTTCATTGATCAAGAATGAAAGTCGGAGGTTTGAAGACGATCAGATACAGTCATACTGTAGTTCCGACCATAAACGGTGATTCGGCGGCGTTATTCCCGTGACCCGCCAGGCAGCGTCCGCAAAACCGAAACTAGGAAATGCTGGGAAAGCCAACCACTAAATAATAATATAAAGTAAAATAAGACAAAACGATATATTTATCGAAAATGGAGCCATTAACAAGTGTGGATAACGTAGATTCATCCACATTAATATGAGACTCTTTTATAACCAAATACAAACTCCTCATTGTCCCTTTAAGTTATAAATGTGATTATATAAAAATGACTACCCGTGGTTACGAAATTGAAAGCAGAGAGTTACTAATGATAAACACAGATTTCCTGAATGTGCTGACAAAACACTTTTCCCATCTGCATCCTCCCACTGACCCAAATCAGAGCAACATAAGTGAGAAGAAGAAGGAATAATAATAAGTCTGTTTGTGATTTACTACTAGTCGCTTCCATTTAGTGAGGCAGAATGTCCCTTTAACCCGCTGCTTCATGGACTTGACAAGGTGAAAACGGCTCTAATGGCTTGTTCTGGCGTCGGGCAATAGATCTCTCTCCGTACGGATATCTGACGCGTGACTGATAACGCCGCTATCTTCAAATTCTGTGTCCGTTCTAGTTTCGGGGCTCTTTGTATCGCACATGCCCGCTCACTGATACGGCTCATTACGGACCAGAGCAGTTGTTAATGTTTTTAGTTCCACCGGGGGCCTTTTTCCTTTTCCTGCTGTGACAAGTCAAGAGAAAGGTTTATTATCTGACTGGGACACACAAAGTGATTCTTAGTTTGTCTTCAGCTGAATGTCTTTGTTTCATTTTATAGTGGCATCCAATAAAGGAAGCTTTAGTGTTAGTAGGAAACAAGCCTTCCTGCACATAGCCTGAGGAAACACTTTTAATACTGTAAACATTAACTACAAGACTAGATTATTAACAAGACTAGGTTGGTGGGTGAGGCCAGGGCCGTTGCTAGGAATTCTGGGCCCCCTTAAAGAATACTAAAGTGGGCCCCTCCCCCTAACTTTTCCAGTTTTTTTTTTCTTAGACTACGTATGTATTATCATTTTTTATTTAGCCTACTTTGTTTTGATGCTAATGCAGCATTACACTGCAAAAACTCAAGTATCTTACCAAGAATATTTGTCTTATTTCTAGTCAAAATGTAATTTCTAGTCAAAACAAATCTCATTATACTTAAAGTAAGACACATCATATTAAAAGTAGCTTGTTTTTAGACACTTTTTTACTCCTTTCAAGCATATTTTCACTTGGAATAAGTAGAAAAAATCTGATAGTGCAACAAGTTTTTTCTTCCTTATTACAAGCACAAAAAACATGCTTTCACTGGCAGATTTTTCTACTTATTTCAAGTGAAAATTTGTTTGAAACAAGTGAAAATGATCTAAAAACAAGTTAATTTTTAGGTTATGAGTCTTATTTTAAGTGGAAAGAGATTAGCTTTGACTAGAAATGAGACATTTGGACAAAAAATAAGACAAATATTCTTGGAAAGATGTTGAGTTTTTACAGTGTAGGCTACTATGAGTGAGTGTATTAGTCAGAGTCTTACGCAGAATAAATCAGTCATACAAAGATTAGACTACTGGGGTTTTTTATGGGCCCCACTGGGCGCTGGCCCCCTAGAATTATCATCACCTTTCTCCCCTATACAACGGCCCTGGGTGAGGCTTACACTGATTTTCCCAAATGAAGACAAATAAACCCACACTATGTAGAATGAATGAGAAGGCTTTTTTTCGAGCTCCACTGGGAGCGTCTCACTTCTGCAGAAGCTGCAAGATACAGAAAGGGAAAGTTGAAAAGATGCGTTTGGGGAGTTCCTTTAAAGGCTCCTTTAAAACAACTGATGTGAATTGAAGCTGTAAAAGGGCCGAGATGAATAACACAGTGGCAAAAAAGAAAAAAGAAAGAAAAAAGTTGTGAGAAAAAGATCTAAAGAGGGCGAAACAACAGCGGGGATCCAGCGACCAAACTCCTGCAGCTCATAACTGTTTCAAAATGGCCGACATCAGCTGCACAGAAATGAGCCGATTCACCACGGGAGCTCCGACAAGTGAAGTCAGCCGAGGAGACGGTCGTCAACAAATCCCAATAAAAAGGACCAGAACCGGCTCTGATTGGCTCGCACTAATCAGTATTACCAGCAGACACAAAAGTCTAAAAGCATGACTCAGCAGCGCCCAGAGCACAGAGGGTGTCATCCAAAATAAAATAAAAAAAACAAACAAACCATGAGTCGTGTTAATTGCAAAGAAGAAATGTCGGCTGCCACCCACTGCTGTGTGTTGCTTTGTGATTTAAATAGCGCAAGTTATTGCACAACGAGGACGTCGTGTGACACAGAGGAGCCGAGCCGGAGCTGCACCAGAGCTTTGGATACACACACACACGACGGGAGGATTGTTCAGTCTCAGTCCTGTTGGTGGACGTGGATCAGTGTGAGACTCTGGAGGACGACTGGAAAAGTTTGTTGAGACACTTCTTCTTCAGAATGACACAGAACTGCCAACGTCATTGTATCATCTGGCCCTGGTGGTTTTTCACTCACTTATTGTTAAAGTGCACTTCAGATATGAATTTGATTGAATTTGATTTAATCTCAGTCTCTTTTATATCTTACAAGTGACAAATTCATTTTTAAAAAACGTCCTGAGGCTCTTTTAACTAATGACCGGCTGGAGAAGGAGAATTCAAAGACAAATTTAATTTAATATCAAGATGTTGCTGTTCCTTACAATGTGGTTGATAGAAAATTGATTTATCTTCTTGTGTGTTCGTTCTCATATTATGTCATGTTTTTTTTTTCCCCCATTGTTTTATTTTTTTTTATTATTCATCATTATTACTATTCTTTATGTAATAATTGGTGATGATTGTGTGAAAACTTTGTGTAGTAGCAACGGAAATAACCAGGATCAATACAATGTTTGTTGTTTTTCTTTTTTTTTTTTTTAATTTCTTTAGTAAATGAATGTATGTATTAATTGTAAAAGGGAGTAGCATTGTAAAAACTGGGCTATATATGTAGACATATAGGTAGACATTCTTACTGTTAATTCTGTGGCTGATGTTTAAAAATAAAGTGACGTTAGCCGAAACTGAAGGGAACGTACTTGATTTTATACGTATATTGGCACAAACATAGTATACTAACAGAAGTTTTGACCTGCTGATGTCGAATGTTTTATTTTCTTTATTTAGGCTACTTACTGCCGTTGTACTTGTCTCTCATGTTATTTAATCCAGGGCAGGTAATAGATAAAAAAAACAACAACAACTATTTATCGCACTCTCCTTTCCCTTCTTTTCATTATAAAAACACATACACGCACACTCTCTGTGCTGTTTTCTTTGATGTGTGTCAGGAGGATTGCTCTGCTGTTTTTACTAAAAAAAAACAAATTTTTGGCCTTCAGATTGATGATGAATCCCCCGCCCCCCTCTCTGTATCACTTTGACAACACAACGGATTCAAACTGCAAAACAGTCAGTCAATCAGTCTCATTTTTGTATCAAGAGACAAAACAACAAAACAACAAATCTGAAACAGACAGAAGAGAAATAAATAAAAAAGAAACTTATTTCCACTCACCCTGGTTTTCTTTTCTCCGGTTTAACCTGAGCTGTGTGAGACACGTTCAGTCAGAAGTGACTCAACTCTGGATGAAATATCCTGAGGCAACCCACTATCAGCTCTGACTCTCTCTCTCTCTCCCTCTGTCTGTCTGCCTCGTTCACCCCCTCACTCTCTCTCGCTCAGGAATGTGGAAAGTGTCAGTGGAAGATTACAAACTCTGACCCAAAACATTTTTTCTTCCTCAGCTGCTCAACATGTCATTTAAATCTGACCTCATTGACATTGCTGATAAACATCTTCCAGGTACCAAGTACTAGAGGAGAATATTTTAGATTTTTTTTCCCCCTGATAATATTGAGGCAATTTCACCTCCCCTGCAAATAGATTACATTTTACTTATCCAGGTTTTGAGATAAAGAAAAGAAAAATGCAGGAATGAACAGAATTTAATATGTGTTGCAGATAATATAAACAGCAGACATAAAAATCTATATTTTTTTAAAATGGGGTCTATGGAAGTCTGATTGCTTTTCCTCTGCTTTGCTAACCCTCCTCCGGGCCATGTGCCATTGTTTACAACAAGGCCGGCGAGAAATGAATCAACAGAGTGGGAGATAACGATATATATCATATACGATGTTACGATGTGTATATTTGTGTAGTCTTATCTGTCATAAACAAGAGATTTCAGGTTACAGGGCGTGTTAGTTTCGCGGTGCTGCAGAGATGAGAGCTGCGGGACACCGGGTCGGCAGCCCCCAATCCTGCAAAGTTGGTTTTCTCCCTCAAAACAAGTTAAACCATTTATTAAACCATCACAATGACTCCTGAAATTACGGTAAAGATGTAGCAGAGTTAAGATACAAATCCTCTATAGCTCCTCTATAAGGAGTTGGAGTTGGTCTTACAGGAATCTCTTTGTAACCGGTTACACATAGTACAGGAAGGTGAGCTACTGATTGATACCTGTGATGCAACGACTGAAAAATTTAATCAAGTGCTCAGAGGTCTGAGAGCAGCTCTGCCAAAAAGCTGTTCTGGGCAGAGCTGTGTTAGGTTCGGTGTCAAGTTGGAATTTGATTTATTTCCTCACCTGTCTGTTTTAGGGGGAAATATTGACTTAAATTGACAAAGACACACTGTGGCACAGTGGCGGTTCAGGGTTTGATTCCTGGGCCTGGCTTCCTCCCACAGTCCAAAGACATGTGCAATAGATTGGATGTGACTGAGTGTGTTTCCTTTGTTCATCTCTATATATTGAACCTGTGATAGACTAGTAACCCTCCCCCCTACAGTATGTCATGGGAGAGGCTTTTTGGTGCAAAACTCTTGAACACCTGTAACAGTGGAATTTTTAGTTGTATACAATAGTTACATATATGTATCAATACATTTGATTTTTTTTCCCCCCACAAACACAACACAACGGTTACACCATCATACATTCATAATTACGGTTGCACAAATCCTATTTTACAAGTCACAGATCAAAAAACTGTTGCAAAATTGTTGCAGAATATTTGGTGCAAAACACATTCACTCACCTGTATAAACAATGAGAAGTTGTGGAAGAAATCTGAACTTGTGCAATAAGAGTTAAAATAATTTCTCAAAAAATATTTGTTTCTTTTATATTTCTAAACCACAAACACAAGTCAATAACTACGACTGCTTGAATCTGCCGCCGCGAGTCACAGATGATTTTTTACCTACAAACACAAGTCGCACCTCCACTGCGACCTTTATCTAATTGCTTAATGCATCATTAGTCAATGACATATGGACAGAGTTATATATTCATTTAGTGTTTAGTTGTTGTTTTGTTTTTGCTCTTAAATATAAAACAGTATACTATTTCTGTTGTACCATATGAAACAGCATACAGGCCTGTGTGTTTTCCTCTTTTCTTCCAGAGATGAGGATGAGGTCGTATTTTTAACACAGTCGCTACAAAAACTTTACATTTTAGCCACGTCGTCTCTGTTTAAGTCTCGTTGTGACATCTGGAGATAATTGCAGAAGGAAACGGTTTCATTTACTTTCTGGGAATTGGTTTTAAAATCTGTTCCTGTGTCTGTGTCTGTGTCTGTGCCAACACAACCACTGAGAAGATTGACATGTGAACTTCCTCTCTGGTTGTGTCGCTCTCTCTTTCTCTGTGTGTGTGTGTGTGTGTGTGTGTGTGTGTGTGTACAAAAAGAGGGTCCTTGTTTTCCTCTGTGTGTGTGTGAGTTCCTGATAACTGCAGAAGAAGAATGGGGGCGACAAATTAATTGCAAAGGAGGATTGGCTCCGTGTGCCACTTTGAATGTGTGTGTGGAAACAAGTGTTGCTCGACAGGAAAGTGTTGGGAAACACACAGTAAAACACACACTCACACTTTGTCTTTGTGGGGGAACAGTGTGACCTGTTCAACAGGTTGGTTTCACCTCCGACGGGAAGAAGAAGACACTTCTGGTGATGTCACGTCTTTGTCCTGTGTGTATGGAGGAAAGACGAAAGTGTCGAGCTATAACACAGGAAATATCGTGTTAAAAAATATTTGAAAACATCACCTAAAAGCTGAGCGTAACTTTTTACATGTCCACTAAATGTCCGTTACATTACAAGCCATTACTAGATGAGATAACACAACACTGATTAAACCAATCAGCTCCACAAATCTGTCATGGTATTTTTAGCTATTTGATGTTTTGAATTTCACGTTGACCGTTTGACGACATTCCCGCGCTGCAACAGCAGTGTTTTTTAGCAAGGCGAGCAGTGACCAGTTAAAGGACAGAAAAAAGGAAAAAATAAATAATTATACTGAAATGGAAGCAATTTGTCTTCCATCTGATTTAAACAATCTGATGTTGCAGCTTATAATTTGCTGCCCCCTGTTGGCCACGGTGCGTTACCGTCTTGGTATGCTAGCTTGACTAGCAGCACATGCTACATGTCACTTTTGTAATTTTTCGTGTGTGACCTTATCTTGTTGACAAAGACTTAAGTCAACAGCTTATTCTGAAGGTTTACTCATATAGTTACGCATTGTGGACAGGCCTGATGGCTGACTGCCTAGAGCTGTTTACCATAGCTACAGACAAGCGTGATTGGTCAAGCCGTGGCCGGTCGACGGTCGGCGCAGCTTTAGCTACTTCAACAATGGTGTTTTCTTAGTCAGTGGCTCGTTAGCTCAGTGAATGAAGACAAACCAAAAGCAAGTTAATCCAGAAAATTCATAATTTCTCATATAGTATATTGCCACAATAGTGAACATGTTGAGCACTCAGGTGAATTGTGAAGCAGCTTTTAGCTGTTAGCGTTAGCTTCAGAAGTCCTGATTTTAGCCTGGTGTATGTAGACTCACACCACTGTACATGTTTATATTTATTCAGTTTACATGTGTAATATAATTCTCAAGCATTTTGATTCAGTTCTGTATTCTAGTTATAATATTAATATAATTTAGTGTGGATGGTTCATTAAACAGCTTAACCACACATTGACTTTGTGATTCATGGCTGGGGGGGCGGGGGGTCTACTTCAGCTCTGCTTGCCTATCTGTGAAAGTCGTCGCACCACACCTTAAAAGTTTATTTGAAAACTTAAACCAAGCATTTTGTCAACGTCATTTTAATATCCTGATATTTAACACGTTTAGAGTTTCAGTTCGTCTTTAGTTATGCTAATGCTAGGCTATTATTTGCAAAATAGCACCAAACACAAAGTACAGATTAGAATAGAATAGAATAGAATAGAGAATACTTTATTCATCCCTAGCAGGGAAATTCAAATTAGTCCAGTAGCTCACACAACAATGACACAAAAAAGAAAGAAAATGAACACAAAAAACATTTTAAGAAGTGTTATATAACACGATTGCAGCAGGAACAAATTACCTCTTAAATTTAAATTTATTTAATAATAAGCTAATGAGTTTTTGGATTTTTTCTTTTGTTCTACAAGTAAAGTATGATGCATTTGTTTGCTCTTTATCAGAAAAAATATCCCTTACCACCAAGTTCTTGGTCCGGGCCGTAGCTGGTTACCTCTAACCATCACTACTGCAACACAAGGCCTCTGGTCCTGCCCAGTGAAACCAGTGAAACCTCTGTCTGGTGCTCCATTAGTCCAAAAAGCTCACATGTCAATCATCAACCTCCACTGGCCGGACATGGCCTCTGGTGCTGCCTTCAAGGTGACTTAGGACCCAGAACTTTTCTTCCTGTGCTGCTGCGGTGACCTGCTGATGGTTTTTAAAGGAAGTGTCTTTTCATGTCAGTTCAACCAAAACAGAACCGAAAAAATGTGCACAATGATCAATATGGTGCCACAGAGGAAGTGTCTCCTCTCCACTGTATTTTTAGGGAACCATGAGCCATGAGAACTTGTTAATACCAACCTGCTGAGCTGTAGGTGCATGTCCTGACCTCCTGGTGGCACCGCAGAGCATCACCGCCTCTGATTCAATGGGATTCGTTCCACTCATCGAGTCTCATTGAGCTTCTCTTGTGATGCAGTTTTTGTCACGGTCACTGACTCATTCACTTGTTTTTCAATGTCATATTATTTTCTGTTCAACCTATTACTCATCAGACTATGTTTTTTTTTTCCTTTACCCAGAATACACTGCTTTAACTTTGTCATTGCCAAGATTTTTTAGGGATGTTACCTCTGACTCAGCTGTGTTTTCACCTGCCAGCTGTACTTGTGCCTACGTGTCGTGTCGTGTTATGTTATGTTGTGTCAGAGGTTTTCCTTGTGTTGTCATGCTGTGTCATGCTTCCTGATTAGACCTCTCTGCCTTCTGCTCCTGTTTTCTGTTTTCCATCTGGCCTGATGCTTGTGAGCCAGACGAACCACGTTTTCATCCAGGATGACAAGTCTGCAGAAGTCGAGCAGAAGCTGCCGGCCTTTGTCCGTTCATGTCCAACATCTGAAAGATTCAGTTTAACTTTTCACAGTTAAAAAAAAAAAAAACGGGAGACAATTTGTGAGCAAAAATCAAATCTTGTAATCATTTTTTCCCCATGTAGCCATTATAAGGGAAGCTATTAAAACGTGGCACTGACAGTATGAAAATCCATCTTTCCTGACAGAACTAATTAGGTTGCATACAACTGACTTCACTCCATCTGGTGATAATACTCTAGTTCATTTACTTTTAAAAGCTGAAGTCAAAGCGGAGGCCTCGCTAGGATATTTAAACAGATTTTTCACTTATAAAACATTCATCAAGCTCAAAGTGCTGCTGCTTCTGCTGCTGCTGGTTACATAATCTCTGACACCAGTTGCAGTGCACTGATCATTGATTGGTGCATGGCTTTATTGATCGATTGGTAGCAGAGAAGGAGGACGACATCATCAACAACAGGTTGTGACCATTGTTTATGATGCTGCACATGGAGAAGCCTGGTCAGATGCCAGTTTGGTTCAGCTCACTATGAATTAAAAAAGCGAGTGAAATCAGCCTGGAAGATAATTGGTAAATTACCCGTCCGAGTAAACGGTGGTCAGGGAAGCAAAAAACCTCCTTCCTTTCAACATCTAATATAATAATCTCTCGAAGAGAAGCCTGCAACACTAAGGGGAATTATTATTTTCATTCTCATACACTTTTTAAGCTCTATCTTAAAGTTCAATTTGTTTTTAGATTGCTAGTATTATTTCTTAAGTGCAGTCTTTTGCCTCTAATCACTTTTTCTTTCAACCTTGGGCGAGTCTGACATTTTTATTTTTCTGCAAAACACACCTTTATGTGCAATATCTGGTTGGTGCAAACACTAAATTAGTGCATGAACATTGTCTGTCCAAGACTGTTTTCCCTGTACAGGCACAACAAACTGTATTAAATGATTGATTAACCCTCTATTGCATGACTTTTTGGGAGCTTGGCCATCACTGATAATGAATCAAAAATTGCACCCATGAGGACTAGTAAAGCACAGAACAAGCATTGGTAGTGGTGACAGTTATTCATTCCTCTACATCTCAGTTTTAGCATATAAAATATAAACCAAAAATGTCTTTACTCAGTTGAATATGCTTCTTCACACATAAATGCACATTCAACTATATGTTTTTGACATTGTTATTCAAATTTAAACATGCTAACAATATTATACTGTAGTCTTATCATTCAAAAAAAAAAAATCCCGAAAAAAAAGTCTCAATATTTGAAATAAAGACAAAACTGCTCTGTCTTTATACTTATATTTTATTAATTTTCACCGCACATGTTCAGGGAAACACATGTCAATATGGATTTGTTACATGAATATCTATTGCACTATAGATATCTGTTATTTAAAAATACATGTTATGAGATGGCATTAGACTGGCATGGCACCAATATAAATCTCTTTTTTTATTATAATAATAATAATGATGATAATAATAATAGAGTTTGGCATGTTAATTTTTAAATTATATATATATCAAGACACAGAATAGTGGGCACACATCATGTACAGTACTTGACACTCAAAAAACCCCAGAGCAAACAAAACAGCAACCCGCTCCACGTCGACGTCGACTCATTTCTAGCAGATTTTTAACACGATCCACCGAAAAAAAACAAAAAAAAAAAACTTTTTTTTTTTTTTTCTTTTTCATTCTTCCTGAAGGCAAATCAAGAGCTCGCTTTGAAGGAGACGAGCCTTTATCGGACCGGCTGACGATGACAGATGTGAACGAGCGATAACTCAACGCTACGATACAGCGGCCGCGTGGATATCTGTATCAAAGCAAGGCCTCGAACACCGAGGGAGGGCGGAGGGAGGAGATGTGGAGACTGTTAGTAAATGCTTTCAATTAGTTTTAATTCCTGTAAGAGTAGCGAAGAAGCCCTGTTGAGTTGATGTTGATGATGATGAAGGCTGAACTCCACCACCACCTCCTCCTCCTCCTCCTCCTCCTCCTCCTCCTCCTCCCTGAGGACCTCAGCTCCTCATGAAGAGGCGGGAAAACACAACCAGGTGACCAGAAAACAAACCTCACGTCCCAAATCCACACTATATATATATATAGACTCTACCTGCAAAGAATGGAACCGTAAATGGTGGATTATCAATAATAAGAGATAAATACAGTACAATTATGAAAATAAATAATAAAAAAAAAGCTAATTTGACATTAGAGGTAGATTTAATAGCCACATTACACCGTGAGCACATCTAATGATATTTTAACTACAGTGTTACATTTATCTGACAGCTGTTGTTTAGAATAAATAAGCTGATTAGGATTTGGATGCAGTTGTTGTTGTACTCACAAAAATACACTCACACTTTGCTTTAAATGTGTTTAAATATGGCTTACTGCATCGTAGAAATATTCAGTTTACAATAGTTTGTGTGTGTTTCCATTATAAATAAAGATTTGTATGTTGATTTTACAATTTCTTCTACTGTAATGTAACTATTTCTTCCACTGTAATGTTGGTGCTCTATTATAATTAATTTGCCTTAAAGTCTATCACAGTAAAAGGTTCAAATAAAGCAGGAAATGAGACGCGAGCAATGTTTGACACTAAATCATCCACCAACCACCACAAGACACCACCTGTTATGTCTTTTTTGTGTTTATAGTGTGGACTTGGGACAGTGAGGAAGCTTCAGATCCCTGGTTTTCGTCATTTGTCTTATTGGAAAAAGTAAAAAGGCCTCTTTTTCCGCTTTCAGAATCCGGTCACAGAACAAACAGCAGATGCACAGCCGGTACAGTTACAGTAATAAAAGAGCTTATAGAGGAAACAAAAACGTCGCGTTAGTCTCCTGTGGAGTTCATGAACAGCCTCTGCTAAATGTTTCACCAGCTCTTGGCCGGTGGCTGGTGTTAATTTCCCGCCACAGAGACACAAAGACGAGATTGATTAATATGCATCATGTTTGGAGCTGCAGTAGGTTTTGTTTTTGTATGTGTCTGTGTGTAGTAGAAATAGTAGCTACATGTACACACACGCTCAGGGTTGGTCTGGCACAAAATATTATGCAAGGTAAGAAACGAGGGATTTTTTTGTTTTGTTTTTTTTTCTCGCAAAAATCAACATAAGAGCAAGCAATAAGCGACGGGCGAATGAGGTGGTGGCTCAACACAGCTTTGTTTTTTTTGTTTTTTTTTGTTTTGGCACAGTCAGTAACCCGCATCAGTGCAATGCAGAAAAAAGCAAGCAGATCTGCCCCCCTCCCCTCCCCTCCTCTCCTCTCCCCTCCTCTCCTCTCCTCCTCCCCCCAACAAGCAGCAACACACAACACAACAACAGAGCTGGAGCCGAGCAGGAAACACAACACCAACACCGCCGCCAAAAACGACGCCGCTGCCGCCAACACCTTGAGATTTCTTTCTTACAGCTGAGAGCACTCTCGCTGCTCGACGACGGCGTTAAATAAATTCTTCAGCACGGTGCATGACGAAGCCGCTCCATTGTCTAATTAGTTATTAATGACATTTCTGCCACTGTGGAAGGCCGGGGCACGGACAGATTTATGTAACATTACTGAATGGTAATTCTCAAAAAGCTCTGGAGAAACATGCTAATCCGCTGCATAATTCATCACTGCACAAGCCAGACGATCTGTATTCACAAGGGTTTCTTTCTTTCTTTCTTTTCTTTTTTCCTTTTTTTTTTGGACGTTTCAATAACATTCAACTGCAGCTACATTCAAAAATTCTTTTATCTGTCCATTTACAAAAGGTTAAAGAGGTGTGTTTGTTTCCGGTTGCTCTCTCAGCGCCGGTTGTTGTGGTTTGCTGCTGAAGCGTCTCATTGGAATCTGTTAAAACCGTTTGTTTCACAGCGTAAAGTCACAAATATGACATCAAAACAAAAAAAGAAAGAAAGACATTTGCTTGTATTTGCACCAGTGTCCCAGGGGATAAGGGGGAGGGAGGGAGGGGGAAGGAAAAAGCAGTCAGTGGTTACATATCACGTTCTAACTATGGCATTAAAGACCCCAAACCATCAAGACAAACTGTCACGTACGTAGGCAGCAATGGTAGAAATCAGCATCTGCAGAGCAATAAAATACGTCACATACGTCACAGATCTAATAACGAGCCTTTTTTTTTTTTCTTCTCTTTTCTTTCTGGCAAAAACGATGAATTGTTGCATCTGCCCCTTATGACGATGTGATAATTATGTTATAATTGAAGCTGCTATAGCGGAATAAACACCTTGTTCACATCTTTATGCATTGTCAGGTTTGACAGGAAGTGGATGTCTCCTGCTGTTTCCCGCTCTGTTTCTTTAAAAAATACAACAATCAGCCCCTGTTACCACCGTCCTTTCACAATAAAAGCCCAGAAGAGGGTTTTAAACTTTAATGTAGGTTTTATATATTAGATTCATATAAGTTGCTTTTTTCTTTTATATCATTAGAGGAGTCTAACTTGAGTGTTTTGCTCTGATGATCTACGGAGCAAGGAAAGACGACGGCATGTAAAAAAAAAAAGAAAAAACGCAAAAGCAAAACAACAACGGACAAAGCTGTGAACAAGGCATAACAGCGTCTGATACCATCTGATAAAAAGATGCAAGAAACTGCCTCGTCTGAGGAGGAGGTGCTGAGACACAGTGATGTTCGAGAATGAGCTCTTGCCCATCCGCCTACTTCCTGTCAAAAAGCTGACACTTCCTCCCAGTGATGTTCTCAGACTCAGCCGCACTAATTATAGCGCCAAGTCCTGCCCGAGTCTGCAGTATTCTGCCTCGACTGCAAAATTGTGCTTAGGAGTTTATGTCCCAGAAGTGTTAAGGCTTTTTAAATCTCAATACCAGACGTTATTTTTTTATTATTAAGTACTGATGAGCTATACCAACCGAGTTTAACAAGATGATCGATAAGATAGATGATGGAGGGGTACGATGGTGGTGGTATTAAAGGTTTAACATCTTCACAAATAAGCACAATCAAGTCAATTTTAAAAGAAGTAGAGAAATGGTAAAAAGAATTAGCCTGGTATTGGTGGTTTTTTTGTTGTTTTTTTGTCTTTTTTTGCCCAACTCATTGGATATGTTTATCTTTTTGAGTCAGAGAGGAAAGGTTTGCAAAGCACCCGATTATGGTTGAATCAAGAGCGAAATCGCAAGACATGTTAATAGATGGACAGCAACTCCTAGTCACTTTAGTTTGAATAAAATGATGTCTGTATGTTTGTCTCCAGCTCTGCTCTGGTTAAGCCTGTGGCAGCTGCAGATACTGTGTGTAGCTTTATGCTAAAATCATTCGCCGACTTTTACTGGGCTCTCTCTAAAAATTGGGAAAAAAAATATGAATTGGCACGGTACAAACCCAACCATGTACTTCAATGCTCTGCGAACCTAACCTCCTAACAGCGGCTCCTCCTCTTTCCTGTCATTGGGAGCCAGTAAGTATGAGGGGTTAGCATTAGCGTTAGCTGCAGTTAATGGAGCCACAGCGTGGCCACGGCGAGCAGGAGCGACGGCCCCAAGGTGGAGGCCAGGGAGGCGGCCAGCAGCCGGCCGTTGTTCACCAGCCTGAAGGAGATGACCTCCACCTTGAACCCGTCTTCGGTGGCCATGCAGCGGAAGACGCCTTCCCTGAGGGGCGTGTCCACGACGGGGCCCAGGACGCAGAAGTCCCCGGCGAAGAGGCAGGGGTAGTTCTTGACGCAGTTGTCCTTCTCCCAGCGGTAGGTGGCGTGGAAGGAGCGCACGGGGCAGGGCAGGAAGACGGTGGTGTTGGACTGAACCAACACTTCTCGGGGGGAAGTCCGACGCTGCTTCAGAGCTGCAGGTGAAACAAACGATTGAGATTCACAACTAAATGGACCCAAACAAAGTCACTGCAGGTGAAGAGACTCTGTTTACACCAAGACCATGTTTATAAAAACTCAAACCCCCCAAAGTCCAGATATTTTACAGTTATTTGACTAATTCTGAATTTGTCTGGGACCATGCAGCATTAAGGCAAGTTATCAACCAATATCATATCATTAAAGGGATAGTTCACCCTAGAATGATATTTCGCTCATTATCTACTCACCCTCATGTTGACTAAGGGCTGGAAGAATTTTCAGAGTCCACCGTCCCTTCTCTGAGTTACAGGGGGTCTGCGCAAGGTTCGCACTGAGACCGACTCGAGTCTCAGTCGGTCTCAGTATCAGTGCGAACCTTGCGCATGCGCGCTGGCAGCGGAAGAGCCGGACAACAGACACTAGGAGCTAATGCTACAAACATGCTTGGAATGTGGACGGACATTACATACGAGCATCATGGAGGTATTTGGATGTTTTTTTGTGTGTGTTTTTTTACGAAGAGCTCTGGTGTCCCTTTGCTACCGTGGCATTGAAATGCACTGCTACGCCAAGACCCCCTGTAACTCAGAGAAGGGATGGTGGACTCTGAAAATTCTTCCAGCCCTTAGTCAACATGAGGGTGAGTAGATAATGAGCGAAATATCATTCTAGGGTGAACTATCCCTTTAAGGGCATTAAATGCTGGTCCTGCACACTAAAAAATCCTGGGTCAAAAATAACCTATGGGTTAAAAGGGGACCAACTACTTTATGGGTTATTTCAACCCAGAAAATTGGGTTATTCTTTTTGACCCAACTTTTGGGTTAAGCACTTGACCCAACAACGTTGGGTTATTTTAATGCAACGGCTTGAACTGGTGCTGCTCTGTGTCTCCATGGTCTGGACTGATCAGTGGAGACTCTAGAGGTAAGTCCTCCTGTAATACTCTTGAATGACCCTCGGATTCATGAGCAGAAGAATTAACCAACAGTTAGCAAAGATAACTCATTTACTGCAAACCAAGTCATACACAGGTAGGCAGGCAGGGAAGGCAGCCAAATCCAGTTAGGGGGAAAACACAAAAAACAATGTCCAAGAATACAGGGAAAGTTAAAAAACCAGGCAGGCAAACACAAGACGTGTGATTGTTTATATTATAAATGTGTTTATAACCCAGAAAATGGGTTACTCTTTGAAAAATAACCCAGAATTTTAACCCAACACAAGCAACCCAGAAATTGGGTTAAAGAAATAACCCAAGAGTTTTTAGTGTCTGACCCAGAAAATGGGTTACTCTTTAAAAAAATAACCCAGGAACTGTATATAACCCAAACAACCCAAGAATTGGGTTAAAATATGAGCTCTATAACCCAGAAAATAAGTCACGCTCTGAAAAACAACCCATAATTTTAACCCAACATACAGTAAGTAACCCAGAAATTGGGTTAAATAAATAACCCAGGAGTTTTTAGTGTGTGAGTTATTATCTGTCCCCTGTGCCAAGTTTTAGTCTTGAGGTCCCCTAAGACTTTAATCGGACTATGAGAGACTTTATGAAAGGAAAAACTTGTTGTTATGTGAGCTTAGAAGATAGAAATTTAAAAGGTTCGTTAAACAACATCTAGAGATGACTGCTTATGAGCTGACTCGTTTGATTGTTGTCTTATGTCTTATTTATATGCATCGCTACGTGCTAACTGTGTTATGTGTTTAATAATTGCATTGACACAATGTAAAGTTTGTTCTGAGGACCCCAGGAAGATGCTATGCTGTTGCTGCTGCTATGCTGCAGCTAATGGGGTTCCTAAAAAAACTAAACTAAACTAAATTGAACCCATCAACAAAAAAACATGTGGATAATCATGTCCACATTAAGTGCAGAATGAATTGTGAAGATCAAACACAACAATTGGCCTGTCAACTCACAAAGGCCAGTTTTCATTTGTCTTTTTCTAACATACTGTATGTTCTTACCAAAATATGAGTATGACAGAAAAATAAAACTAGTGAAATAAACCCAACTTTAACCTCAAGCACCTTCGAAGAATCACAACAAAAGAGGCGTAAACCCCTGCTAACAAACTTGTTTACTTCCACTTGAATGGGAAAGTGCTCTCAGACTTTCATAACGAAGTCTTCACATGTTCAGACACATCTTTAGCTCCTCACAGCCCCACCATGGAGGCGTCTGATTGCTCTCACATTCATCCTGCAGATTCATACAGAGTTATCTATCCTGGGACAGATGGTCTGGACCCTGAGCCCTGAACACCACGGAGTCAGTGTGAGATCATTAGAAGAAGACAGAAGACTCAGTCCACAGCAGAACTGAGGAGAAACCTTCCAGTGAAACCATAAAACCTTCAATATTTATTGATTTTAATTAACTTTAAGACCAAAGCTAATGAGGAGGGAAGATGTTTAAAGCTTTGAATGGAACTTGGTGTTTTATGTAATTGCTCCGAGATATCAATTAAAAGACTGGAGCGCGTTTCGTCTTCTCCGTCGCCTCTGAGCGTTATTTTCAAGGGAAATAGAGCGAGAACTTGTTAGTGGATCCACAGTTGGACATGTGGCACCGCACTGACACACCTGGAAATAAATACTAGTGTTAAAGTCAGATCGCTTAGGGAGATAGCCTTCTCTTCAGAGGGGAGTAATTGTCATGATTAGTCGAGGTTATAACTGGGTTTTGAGCTTTGAAACCAGGCGAGCTATAACATAAGTGGAGGAGAAATATCTCCCTGCGGGGTGTTGGGCTCTGCTCAATTATATGATAATCATCTTTTTACTCTAGCTGCTCAGAAAGGTTCCTGTTTTGGTTTAATTAAGATACACAGAGAGACCGGGAGAGTGGGAAAGGAGATAAGGACTCACCAGCAGCTTCCCCGCAAACCGAGGAGTTCGAATGGTCCAGATTCTGAATGAGCGCCCTGTTGGAAAATAATGGAAAAGGACAAATTAGCAACGTTCAGTGTAGTTTCACAAGCAGCTTAGGGAGACGGCGCGAATTAAAACATGCAGAGACCAAAAAACGTTCAGGAGAAATGGAGCGAAGTGAGTCAGAGGCTTATTACAGCATGTGATTGATTTTCATGTTCTTTCCCTAAAATTGGAAATTCACAACACCCATTAGAGCCAGCAGCGAATTAGCACCTGAGAAATCAGCAAGTCGACGCCGAACAAAAGCTCCACGTGCATCGATTTCTTTGAACTGCAGCTTCTCCAAAGTTAAAGTAAATTTCATTTCTGTAATTACAAATTTAAGATTCAGCTCAACCACTGATGCTCACTTTTTCAAGAAAATTGCTAATAAGCCCCCTCCCCTTCCTCCTCATCCTCTGCTGTCAGCCCATGTGCAAACAGCCAATGGCTCTGCAGCAGTGACATCATACCCAGAGGAGACGTTGTATCCAGGCGGGATGGGGATGCACTTCCTCCTGGCCCTGTCCCAGCCGCAGTATGGATCCCGGGCAAGAATGCACTCCCTGCATGTGTCGCCATAGCGACCGCAGTCAGCCAGCGGCAGTCGCTGGACCTCCATCGCCGTGCCAACATACAGGTGTCCCTAAGGAGGAGGAGAAAAGAAAAAAAGATGCAGTACATTGTCTGTCCTCTGGACTCAGAGTTACTGGAATAAGTTCTGACTGCAGCTTCCAAAGGAAAAGGAAATGTCTATAATGTGGACAATTCAATTCATAATTGATAATTTAAGGAAATAAAATAACATAATGATAGTTGATAGTGATAATTTAAGAAAAAAAGGGAAAAAAGAATTATAAAAAGATTATTTAAGAGATAATTAACAGAGATTGGATATCAAACTTTTACAAAGAGCTGGGTCAATAATCTCAAGATGGCATTAAAAAGTCTGATTCATCCATATAAAACAGATTCTTTTAAATTTTGAATTTGACTATAGGCTACTATAGATATACTGTAACTCTAACACTGATAACTTGGTTGTAGTCCATCGTTACATGTTATATATATGGTGTTAATGTATATGCACTACTGTAGAGATCAGCCAATAACAGGAATCTTTGGAAGTTCCGAAACTTTTCAGAATAAAAGCGCAGAATAGCTTGAAATAAAGCATTGTTGCCAAAAAAGAGAAGGAAAAAAAGTTCTACTTCATCCTGAATGATGTACGGCTGTTTGTGTCTGCCACTCACCCTTAATAATGATAGGTAATATCAAGCCATCAAAATAATTAAAATTTCCAATAAATCTATCTCTCTCTTTAAAATAATGGACGACCCTGAGGCCAGCAGTTACCTCCACTGCTCTACACTAAAGCTAAAACCATATAAATTACATTTCCTCCTTCCCCTTATTATAATCAGTGTAATTATTCTTCCTCACACATCGAGGTGGTGGCAGCCTGCAGCCTTTTCTTTCCCGGCATTGCGCTCAGCTGTATATTCTCTGATGTAATATTTATAGTGAAAGCATTAACACACACACACACACACACACACACACACACACACACACACACACACACACACACTGTTCCTCTCACCTTCTGGGAGTCAATGGCCATGTTCAGGACGGGACCCTCGTTGTGGAACAGGGAGTACTGGGATATGATGAAGACGCCATCGCTGTGGTGAAGAACTTTGAGCACTTTGCCTTGATCTGTGGAGATAAAGACAGAGAGGTGTAAGTGGATGCACACACACACACACACACACACACATACACACACAGACACACACACACAACTCTGATGTCATGTGTCAAACTGTGTGTGTTTTGATCTCGCCTGTGTTGCAGCCCTTGTTGTTGTGCTGTCCAGAGTTTTATAAATGCATTGGATTTGGACTTGGACAGCTTCCACTGTTGAGGGAGGCTGAAAGGCCAAAGGCAAAACAGACTGCAGACTGGAGTTTTAGAGATTGTTCTTTCTCCCTTTATTTATTTATATATATTTTTTTTTTGTGGTTTAACAAACCTTTGTGAAGGCAGAGCTGCTCTGGTAGACAGAAACACCATGACTGTGCTTGTTTAACCTCGACGGACGAAGCCAGAAATCACAGCATGGACATGAACTACAACACAACAGAGGAGGCTGGCTATACTCACACTGCTGAAGGTGAAGTAAACATGTTGGTAACTGATCATATACATTGACCCAGAGTTGCTGTCTCTGCACAGTCTGAGTCCAGTAGGAGTTTTGTCCCCGACAGAGATGATGGAGCGTTCATTGTCTCAGAACTTTTATTCTGGCCTCCGGCTCAATTCAATTTTAATGGAAGCTGATGTGAAAAAAAGTGACTCTCATGAGTTTAATTCAATCATTTGTAAGCACTGGTTATAACTGGATTGTATAAAAATCTGGCAACTGCTCGAGGCCACAAAACAACAGGCGCTTCAAAACTTACAGACCTGCTGCGTGTAAACTGTGAAATACTAAAATATCCAAGTTAACTATAACTGCAGTTGTTTTCAGGGCCTAGATGTTTATATCATATTCTTTCTGTCCCACTCATAAACAATGCAGCAGGGTTCTGATTTTGTGTGACATCTCTTTCTAACAGAGCCTGTCAGTATGTCAACCTGAAAAGACAGTCAGTCTTTCCTGAAGAGCTCCAGGAGACTGACTCTGTCTTTCTGCAATGTTGCTCCGTGCATAAGGTACAAGAAAAACAACAATTCTCCGTTTATGGCACCCGTAATATTGGAAAGTTTGCGTGGTACTGTAGGTAGGAAATCGGAGTGTGGAATAACATTCTTACACTTCAGAGTTGAGCGCTTTTTCGGTTGAAAAACAAACACGGAAACGGGAAAAACGGATGATTAACAAAACAAACTAATAACCCTATAATGATTTCATACTTGTAATGGTACGATTTCACTGCAAACAATTTATAAACTTACAACAAAAACATAGAAACAACTGGGCCATTAGCCGTAGCCACTGTTAGCCATTGTTAGCAGTACTAACGTGAAACAATTATGAGAGAAATACAATTAACAGTAGAATTGCAGAGTGTTCGGCACTGTTGTCGCAAGTGGCAGCCATCTTGAGTTCTTTTGTTGGAGCTTATTATGCGATTCATCCGACTTCAAGAGTCAAGATTGATTGTTCAAGATTAAAATTCCAACTCGGAGCTTGGAAATTCCAACTTCCAAGTACAACTCCAAGAATGCACCTTGAAGACCTAGGGTGAATTCCACTTCCTCTCTTAGCCCTAGCCCTTAGCCCTAACCCTTCGTTTTGCACGTTCACGTGAAGTGGTAGGGGTGTCCCAATTCTGGTTCAGATGAGGGTTAGGGGGAAGTGGTCGGGCTATCTGGCCCTTCAAACTGAGATTTTTCAGAGGCACACTTCAAACCGAGGGTATGACAAGTTGAGAATGCATCTCGCGGCAACCGGCAGCTGTTTAGATCCCCAATGTGAGGTTGGTTTATCCAAATGACGGCTGTTTGCTCCAATGCTTTTCGGAGAAGTGAAGCTCCACTTGTGGAGCAGATCAACGGCTCGTCACAGAGACATCACCCGTCCGGAGAGCTTGTCAGCCGGCCCACCTCCGTCGTCATCCCAGGAGAAAAGATGATCTCTAATTAACTTACCCGCAGGTTTTTAGAGGTTTTCCGTTTGAGCTGCCGTACAAACATGGCGGTGCAAGATGGCAACACTCTAAAGCAAGACCCTTGCTATATGTAGCTATATAAAAGAACAATTATAAGGCTATGAAAACCAATTTTATTTTAAAGCGATTATACACTTATACAAATATAGCCTATTTATGGGTAGTATTCAGATTTTGTTACCTTTAAACATTGATTCAGTGCTGCCCAGATGAACATGAGCTACAGTCATAGTAACACATCAATGTGAGAATCTGCCTCAGGAACTGTGTTTGTCTGTTTTCCAAACACTCGCAGGTTTGCTAGAATTTGCTAACACCTTTGTTTATCTTTGCACAGGTGGCCAATATTCTGCCGTCTTGCATGCAGCTTGATTTTGAAAATGGAGGAGGAGGAGTTGGTGGGGGGGTCATTATTGTAGCTGAGAGCCATCACCCTGCTAAGTGTAATACCTCTGCTGCTGCACAAAACAGACAGCTGAGTGCAGGCATCACTCTCACAGACTGTTTACAGTAATTTGTTCTGCCTGATATTTCTTTATTACCTTGTACCATTTTCGGTGCTGCTGAGTGCACAGCAGTTTCATCGGACTGAAAGTCAATGGAAGGGTTCCTCAACCTTTAGCTACTATTTACATCCCCCGACACCAGACCAACCACTCCTCTTTACCCCACTAAGAGATGTAACAGTTCCCTGCAGAAAACGGTTCAAAGATTTTTTAGATTTTTTTTTGTCTTTTGTCACAACTCAGATTGTTTTACTCTCCCCCGAATGTGAAAATGTGATTAGAGTGGTATCCTTTTATCTCACAACGCTCCCTTCCAAGAGGAACTTTCTCATTTGTAATTAGGCTGCCATGTTCCCGCTGTCAGGTAGACTTTCTTTGTCCCAAAACTGCCTTGTCTCCTTTTCATAAACTTCAAATCTCCTTCTTTTTTCTCCCTCCTCTGTAGTCACAGATAACATTTTATCCAGGTTATTCTCATATGATGCTTTAATCCTGTCTGCAGCTATTTTCAGCACTTTTATCAAAAGGGCGCATCAGCACAAAGACATGCGGCGAGGCACTGTGTGAGTGGGGAATGGGTGACAATGCAGAAGTCATGCTGCATCTGCTAAGTGACTCTGTTTTCTCTTTTTTTCTCTTGTTTTATTTATCCGGGGAGAGTTTGCTGAGTGCACGTTATCTCTTACAGTAAAACACCACCGCATCTGTGCAGGTATGCTGTGTAAAAGCCTCGACTGAAGGCCGACTGACTGTCAATGCACATATTTTTCCATTCAGGCAAGAAAAAAATAGAAACTCCTTCTTCTTTTATTTACAAGCTAAGTTTTATCCTCCCTGGATGGTGCAGCCTTCACACTGAGTCGTGGTTGTTCACTTTCCCCAGTCGCCGCCACCTCGGTGTAGCTCTCTGACCTTTAAGCTGCTGCCTACCTCGTACGCCGCGCCGCATGGAAGGAAAATAGCGTCAGATCTCAAATCATAAAGCCGAACTTGAAACAAGTGTACAGCTGTGACATTTCATCCATCCCTGAGGGGGAAGCTCTCCATCGCTGCTGCTGCTGCTTTTACCTCCATGACTGAAACGGTCCAGCATGGCAGCTTTAACTCTTCAGGTAGTCAATCTGTCAGCAACTTACTGAAGGAGAAGGAATGTTTTACCACCACCCGTTCTTCTTGCTCCGTTTCCAACAGACCCCAGCATCACAGACTAACCACTACAGTTTGTTGTTGCTCTCAGAGGTCGACAACCCCGCTACCTTTTCCATCTCTAAGTGACGCTTGCCTTTAGGACACAACAGTCAGACATTTTACAACCCGCTCGGCACTTTGGGGTCTAAGCTGAGCGTGTTTGAAAGGCACCGGAGGACCAAGGAGCAGCTCAGCTTAGTAAATCAGTGTTGTGATAGAGAAAAACTCTAATCTGAGGACAGAATAGAAATGTTTGAACTGGTTCACAGCGGCAGGGAAGCGGTGGCTCGTTTGTTTTTTCAACAGAGTACAAACGACTGACGAGAGGCTGATGCTCAAGCAGAATGAGAACAGCTCAGTTCTGCAAAGCTGACAAAACTGCATGGATTCTGAAAATCACCATCTTGGATTTCCATGAAGGCTTGTGCAAACATTCATGGTCCTCAGAGGATGATGTTTCCTCTAGCCCTGTAAAGCCTGAACCATGAAATAATTGTCAGAAAATTATTTTTTTTGAAATTGGACCCTTTATTGGAACTTCTGACAAAAAATGTAAAAAAAAAAAAATATATATATATATATTTTTTAAATTGCATATCAGATTTGCAAAGATAATTACCTTACATACCTGCTGTATCTATTTTGATGCACACATTTTCAACACAGTTCTACTATAAAATAAGTTATGAAATATTAAGTAGTTTTACTTTGCATCAATGCAGTAACTATTCCTATTGAAGTTTCAGTAACAATTTTTATGTTTTTCTTACCTTAAAGCAGAAGTAAGCGGAATGTTTGTGTTAATATAAGTCTTAAATAGTTCCGACAGCAATCACTTATATAGAGTGTTTGGTCTGAAACACGGGTCTGTCAGTCCCTCTGCTCTGCTGTAAGCCGAGGAGAAAACTTTCCTTGTATCCTACAACCTTTATCCAATGAGGAGAGAGAACGGCATAAAGGGGCGGTCCTCTCTGTGTGAGCAGCCAAGGGATGCGCGTGAATGTGGTGACGTAGGGACGAGGGCGGGGACTGCTAACTCCATCTGCTGACAGGAAGTTAGCCAAAACGACCGGGTCGCTTACTTCTGCTTTAACTTTTTCAAAATTGGCAAAAATATCCACGAGAAAACACATTTGGGTCACTGACTGACAGCGGCCATATTGGATGTCCCATGTGAAGGCCTGCTGGTGCATAAATAACTGCACCCTGGTGGATTATCTGGTCATTGCATGTATCTAATTGTATATATTAGGTTTTTTAGGGGGGAAAAAAATCACAGTGAGGATGTAGAGGTCTCAAAAACTCATGTATTTTCATGCATCAAATTTGATACAAATGGTGACATGGGGCTAGTATCAGTATCAGCGAGTTAAAGTTGGAACAAAATTTGGTACATTTGGTTTATGATCTCCAGACTTCCTGATTCAGGTGATAATCTGACTTTCCCCCTGGAGTACCACAAAAATACAACGAGCTCTTCTTGACCTTTATCACACAGATATTCATGTCTACCTCAGGACCCATTGCCATAACTTTGTGATCCTAAGAAGTTTCCTCCGGTCAGAACTTTAATTTGCCCAGTACTTTGAAATATCTGGAATACTAATAGCACTCAGATAGTCATGGTGCATGTGTTGTCACATTTTACCATGCTGACATTAGCATATAGCTGTAAACATTACTGCAGCACCACGCCCCCTTTATAAAGTGTTATATATTTGTGTTTGATTGGCAATCTGTCTAATTTTTCAATGTTTTCAACTAATATCCTCACACATTGTCCTTTAAACACAGCATTTTAAGTGTAAATGTGAGGATAAACCAGGTTAAACCTGTCAGTGAAATAGTAAAAACAGCTTCAACTTGATTTACAATGAGTTTTTGAAGAAACACTGTCTCTATACAACAAAGCCGAGAAGCCTGAGTCTGTCATACGCACAGCAGAGCAGTTTTTCCAATTGCTCGCAGTGAATATCCTTGTCTGTCATGTTTTCAAGATGACAGATATTGAAGTAGCTGGTTATTATATGCATATATTCTGCTGAATTATTTGCAGGCTGCTGATCAAAAGACAGATAAATTCACTTTGTCAAATCCTGCAGCGTTGTGTATCTGCGCGTGTCTCACAGCGGTGGCTCCAACCAAGTCTCGTTATATGGGGCTCAAAACTGTTAGGTGTGTGATGATAAGATATTTAGCTAATTAGGACTCTGTAAACTGGCGATGCACCACCCTGTCACTTTGTTCTAGGTCAACACAGTAAAGTGAATTTCTTTGGCCTCGAAAATACATCACTTTGTCAGACAAGTGTGACTAGAATAAACAAGACGTGTGCCTCTGCGGGCGGGGAAATTAGATGAGAAGAAATTAGATGACTAATGTTCTCTCCTTTCATTGCAGCCACCATTAAGGTGCCCTTGCACATGGCACCCACAGTCTAGTCACTCTACTTGGGCTTTTTTAAGTGTAGAGCAGCCAAAGTGTGTTTGCTTTTATCAGCCGAATTGGTAACGAGGAAACAAAGCTTCTGCTGATGGTGATGGGGGAGTGTTTCATCTGCAAAGTACAAACCTAGACTTTCATCCAAGATTTAAAGATAATAGTGGAGTTAATTTTATTCTGTCTCAAAAGAATGTATTGTATTGAATTGAACACCAAAACCGAAAGCGCTAAGTTTGTATAAAAAGCTCCGTAATTATAAAGGTAGATGTTTGTATTAAAGCTCCATACAGTATAAAGGTAGATGTTTGTATTAAAGCTCCATACAGTATAAAGGTAGATGTTTGTGTTAAAGCTCCATACAGTATAAAGGTAGATGTTTGTGTTAAAGCTCCATACAGTATAAAGGTAGATGTCCATGTGTAGTGTGATTATAAAGCAGCTCTAGGTTCTATATTAATACTGTGAAAGTATCAAAGCTTCAGTCCACAGAGAAATGCACACAGCCTGTATTCAGAAACTGAGCCTTTAAAAACAGCCGTCAGGACTTCCTGTCACTTTGTGATGTCACAACAGAGCAGTCACCCTAAACCCCACCTACCACCACCACCTGGACAAAACCATCCAACACTTGCAGGATTTGGTTTCCCTGGGTGTTTTATTCTGAAATCTGCTCTATTTTTTATTGGATCACTCTGAAAAGAGCCAGCCAATCAGAAGAGAGGCCCGGAGCCTCCTCTCTTCTGATTGGCTGACAGCGATCTGTTGTTACTAGAGCTCCAGAGAGAAGCTGCGAGGAGACGGAAACACTCTTCTTACGGATTAAACCTTAAAAACGCTCTACCGTGTATATTTTCTGTTGTATCGGTTAGAAAACAATAAATTTGGCACTAAGGCGATGATATCTCTGGTTGTGCTGTGTCAATTTTCATCTTTTTGTTTGCTCTTTTGTTTTTACTGCTCAGATTGCAGCCAAATTACATTATATTTAGCTCTTGAATCCATGCATATGATATGACTCTGTCGAAATGACAATGTCCCCATTAAACTCAATGAACCGTAGCAAACGGGACAAATGCACCAGAGTTCATTCAAAGTGCACTAAATAGATCAGGTGTGAATGAAAGCTTTAAGTAATCTTTAACTGCGGGAGGTTTATTGTGGGTGAGCTCACTCCCCTCCTCCCCCCTCCCCCTTCATAGAAATTTACTATCTGAGCACTCACAGTGTTATTTACTCTCCACGGCTGCCTTTTCTTGCACAAAGATTAACTGTGCGGTTTGTGTCTCCGAGCTCGTCTCTGCGAAGGATATTTATTGGTATTTCTATCACAAGGGGAAGACTAATATCCCAGAGCTACCCAAAATGCATCTGCTTCGATCTCACAGTCTGTGGTCTCGAGGTGGACGCCGCAGCCTCTGGTTTGGACTCTTCTAATGCCACGATCCATCAAGATGAGCTGTCTGTCCACCCGTCTGTCTGCTTGTCTCACTCACTAAAAGATTGGATTATTGCATGAAAGGATGGAAAAGGGGTGGCGTCTTCTTCTCCCCTATCGTTTTCTTTTGAAATTAATTATGCAGATTGATAAACTCGACTCGTAACAAGCCTGTGAATATTTATAGCTGCAGTCTTTAATTGAAAGTGATGCAATATTGATCTGGAAGAAGGAGGCCAGGAGTTGGAGATGGGGGGAACAACGTGATCAAACCTGAATTCAAAAGAGATCAGGGCGTCCAGGATTTGCATGGCAGCAGCAGCAGCAGCAGTGTGTTTCTTTTTGAAATCTGAGAAAAAAGCTGAAAGTGAGCGTGGAACAGCCTGATCTCCGGTACAACCTGTTCCTCCAGCCTTTTTGAAAACTGTGACTCAAATTGTTCCAGTTTTTCTTTTTAGGCCACCACAGAGACCGGTATAGCTGTTCATAGCTCTCCCTCCACCGTTTCCCTCCTATTACTGACACAGTTAGTAGAGCCCTCAGCGAGAGGCCACCATGCTTCCTTTTTTTTTTTTTTTTTAACACTACATTGTGCCTTTGTTTTTTGTTTTTTGTTTTTTTAAATACACTATAAATAGAGCCAACCCAGAAACCAGAAAAAGACGGATGAGTGACAAACACATATCCAGCAGCAGTAGTAAAGGGGGGAAAGATGACACTCGTTCATCTTTCTGTGAACTTCAGAGTGATGAGACGCTCGTATATACACACACACACACACACACACACGGGCATATGACTCGTGATGGTTGCCATAGTAATCTCCCTGCGGCACAAGGCAATTTTTGGAGTAACTGCTATGGGCACCAGCAGCGCCTCAGCATCTCATGCTTTGATCAAACAGAAAACAGTCTTGTGAAAGGCCTCGGCTCCATTTGAATAGCAGAAGATAGTTCGACCTTGCGATTAAATCAAAGTCTTTCTGCCATTGACGCTATTTCCTGCACCGTGGTTAAATGCGTTTTCATCCCCACTTACCCATAGCGTTGCACTGGTGGAGCCTTGAGTTGCAACGGCTCATAGATACAGTACAAGTGCAAATAAGTGTTGAGACAGAGAGTCTTTATCAGTTGCTGAGAATAGGATTTTTCCCGCTTTTCATTCAGCCTTATTGTCGGAGTAACCAACCGACAAGGGCAGAAACACGAGGGAGATGTCGACAAATACAGTACAGCCTGTTAGGAAGGATTTTTAATAATACAGAAATGTAATATGTGACATATAATGTCCCTGTGGTGATGTTGCCATGTAATATATATTACCACCACGAGTGCATTCTGTATATTTCAAATGTCGTACATATGAAATACCCCCAGTCAAATCTGTGTATTTACATCAAAAAATATCTGTATTATGAGTTTTTATGAGGTATAACATGTTACAAACATATATCATTTATGTATAACAGTTTTGATTAACCTATACTACAGCTGCAATATACTGTTTGTGCAATATTCCTGTTGTGCATTATCATTTTAGCTTAAATCTGCATAGATAATAGTAGTTGATATTTTTAATTTAACTCTGCTGTGTCTTTTTATTCTACTGGTTTTTCTGTTGTTTGTCTTTTTAACAGTGTATCTGAAGAGCATCTACCTCAATTTCATTGTATTCGTGCAATGACAATCCTTGAATTTCCTTCGGGATTAATAAAGTCTCTATCTATCTATCTATCTATCTATCTATCTATCTATCTATCTATCTATCTATCTATCTATCTATCTATCTATCTATCTATCTATCTATCTATCTATCTATCTATCTATCTATCTATCTATCTATCCATCTATCTATCTATCTATCTATAATAGAGATATTCGGAGTAATTCCTTCCACAATGTTAAACATGTCGATGTTCGTATTTCAGATGGACGTATATTTACATAACGTGTGTCTACAGTGTAATGACACATGCATTACATATGCATGCACACATATTTCATATACGGAAAACAGTAAGACACTGATACTATCATCAGTATACTCTGGTTCAGGCTACGTTGGTTGTCCACATTGTGACCATTCATGAGCTCCGGACATGTGTCAGACGGTGTAAACAGGAAGCAGATTGTCGGCTCTGCAGATGGCTTCTTGCAGAACATAATAGGAACGATGCAGGCAGAGATCGTTCAACCCTGGCAGAGACAACAAGGTCACCGTTTGTCAGTGTCTCCATATTTTTTCCTGCACACACAACAACCACGGTGCAGCAAATTGTCAGGGTGTTTTTTTTTTTCTCTCTCTCTCTGCTGGTCGAGGGTCAGCATGAAAAGGATTTATGGAAACACTCTCCACGGAGGAGAACAGAGGAATCATCAATGCACATTGAACACAAGTAACACAAGTGTGAAGCCGCTTCCATTCTCCTTGATCGAGTGTGTTTCAATAAATCCTTTGACAGGATACTGACCCTCAGCAGAGGAAAAACACACTTTTAAATGCACATCTGTTCTGCTTTATCGTGACCAAACGCTGAGTCATGCAATTTTAACTTCCAATGTCCGACCTTAATGAGGGGATGGAGTTACATGACTTTGGTTGATTCTGTATAATCCAACAATGATTCACTTTTCCCTTTCACATATAAAGGTAAAGTTTCATGGTCAATGATTGATGCTCATTTGTGAGCACAGAAAGAATGCTCAAAGGGGGAAATGTAAGAGAAATTTGTATTAGTAAGCATTCAAGATTATTGACCAGTCCTGACTGAATTGTTCTTTGAAATCGCATTGTACTGTAGTCTGTCTATCTCAGCAAACACAGAAGTGTAACCTTGATGGATAATGTGTGACTCACAGGAGTGGAATTCATCTCTTCTGCTCTGTACTACAAGGCTTGTCACGATATCAGGATTTCAGTTGTCAACACCAATGCCAGTGAAATTCTTTGATTCTCGATACTCATTCGATTACCACAATAAGAACCAAAGAACAGAACCCATGTACCGCTAAATTCACTACTGAAATAAAAACCTGTTTCACATCAAACTTTCACGTATTCAAGCTCTATACTGTGCTTCAACAACTTCTCAAACTGCACAGAACTTAAAGTGCTGGCAGCAACATGAAATGTTAAAATGGTAAACACAGCTCAATACAAACACAAACTATTGTTCTTATCATTTCACTTTAAGGGTGTTTTTCTACCGGTTCGGACCAGATGCGAAATTATCCATTGTTTTGTTTTTCAGCTCAGAGCGCAATGTTTCCATGATGACCGACCGGAAAAAGAGGCATGGTACATCATGTTATTGTTTGCACTCAAACTTGTGGCGTACACCAGGCAGTTGGAGCGGATAGTTCAACAATTTGACAAATTGTCCCATTGCCATAATCCCTATAGTCATAGCAGTAGGTTTGTTACCTTTAATTGTTGGTGCAAGCTATTTTTTAGAACGGTGGAGCAGAGCCGCGAGCTACTCAGAGCTACGCTACAGAGGCTCATGGGATTTCTTGGTTTCCAAGTTGTGACCTGCACATTCACCACGCTATGAGATAATAACAGAACGTTACCAGACAGAGTTGTTTTAGAGGGAAATACAGAGTCTGCTTGATGAAAAACTGTCCCTGAAGGCAACGCACATC
The DNA here is from genome assembly GCF_045865225.1 of Trachurus japonicus. Lineage (NCBI taxonomy): Eukaryota > Metazoa > Chordata > Actinopteri > Carangiformes > Carangidae > Trachurus > Trachurus japonicus. The sequence goes on along the minus strand of NC_140922.1, from coordinate 30,469,163 downwards.
AGCTGTTTTGCATGAATTTCCCTCTAAAACAACTCTGTCTGGTAACGTTGTGTTATTATCTCATAGCGTGGTGAATGTGCAGGTCACAACTTGTCCACCAGAGCGTTTTGGAGTTGTTGGATTGTGTATTTGATGAGTTTGATGAGGGAATCTGCATACTGTATCATGCCAGTGAGTGCTGTGGATCCATCTTATAGCTTAAACTCACAGAAAGACAAATGACGGAGTTAACTGGCGAGTGACAATTCCTCAACGAGACAAAATGGACTGACATCTAAACAGCTGACAGGAGTATTTAACACATGCACGCACACACACACACACACACACACCTGTTCCGAGGTACAGGACGCTGTAGTGCTCATCATTGACGGCCTGGACGATGTCGGCCACCGTGTACGTGATCTGGTCGTCGGTGGGGAGGTCAAGAGGCGACACGCCGACGGGCTGGATCACATCCTCAATCTCTGGGTAGTATCTGATCACCCCCAGGTTCTTGATGTCGGCCGTCACGTTCTTGGGGGCGCACTGAGAGGAGAAGGGAGTGATGCAATCGATTCAGTCTGGGGGGGGGGGGGGGGCTTGAATAAAAATAAAAAAAACGCCCTTGGACAAAGAACCTCAAAATTGCTTTTTCTTTTATTAACTCGTGCCTTTTCAAAAATAGCCCCTCAATCTTTTTTCCTCTGGAATAACGGCTGACTCATCTCATGCAATTGCATGTTTTCTCAGATTGATGCGATTAAAAAAAAATAAAAGACCAAAAAATAAAGTCATGTTGGTTTTTCTTACCATTCCAGGGCGACTGCCGCTGAACGGGCTGCTGTAGCCCTTCAGTCTGCTGTTGGAGAAGGCCTTGTCAATGTCTGCAATGGAGTAGGCACAGACCACCGTTCTGCCCCTGAACAAAAGCACAAAGAAGACAAGTAAATTACATTGCAAGAAAAATCTTTGAGTGGGACACAAATTATGTTTTGTATAATTTGTCTAAAAAGAAAAGATCCCTGTGAGAGCTGGTATTCTTGGTCTTCATATTGAGACAGGCAGATATGTTGGCACAGCAGAAGACGATAGAATTTGTAATTTATGTGACATCCAAGAGGTGGAGAATGAAATTCATGTTGTGTTCTACTGTCCTTTCTATGACTCTGTAAGACAAAAACTGTTTAGTAAGGTAGATCCAAATAACAAATTTGTGTGGTTAGACGATGCTGAGATATCATTAAAATGTATAGTCTGGCAACTTTTATTGTTTGTTTGTTTGTTTGTTTGATTGTTTTATTTTTAAACTGCGGACCACCAGTGAAGTCCACGACGAATTTCCCTACGGGGACAATTAAAGTATATTGAATTGAATTGAATTAAATTGAATTGAATATAGTCTGGCAAAGACCGGTAGACCTCGGCTCAATCCAGGGGGCGGGATGAAGGCTGTCTTTCAAACTGCCTCTGCACCAATAGGGTAGCGATACGACCAATCAGAGCAAAGAGCAGGATGACGTTAACCTGACAAGCCAATTAAAATGTATGTCGTCATCGTGTTAAGCCGCCCAACGACTCTCTAAACAGATAGAGCGCTGTGATTGGTGAACACAAACGGTGTTCGAGACTCAAAAAGTTCCTATGGCTCGTTTCTAGACCCACCTACGGAGCAAAGAGATTTGCTGCCGCTAGGGTGCGTCTAGATTTCTAGGCTAGCTGAGAAGCTAAAACTTCTTTTTCAGTTGAATATTTTTGCATTTCCTTTATTTCTTGAAAAGGCCAGGGCAATGAGACGAAGAGCGATACACAGATGAATACTGAAAGTAATCTTAAATTGTTTATTTATGTGTCACACCTGTGTGGCAGGTAACACCAACAGGAAGGACTGTCTAGTCTGTGTTTTTTTGTATTTGTCATTAAAGGGACAACGAGGAGTTTTGGAAAAGCGAAGTGTTTTCACACTACATTTATGAGCCTCCGTGCGCACCGTGAAATTCTTTGACCGGCGCAAGACAGACTCATGTTTTCATTCATCAAGAGTTAAAGTCAGAGGTTGGAAGACGATCACGTACCGTCGTAGTTCCGACCATTAACGGCGATTCGGCGGTGTTATTCTCATGACTCGCCACGAAACCGAAAGTAAGGAAACCCTGGTCGGCTTGACCAGCATTTCCGCCACCACTAATAATAACAAAATAACGATAGAGACAAAACGATATATTTATCGAAAATGGGCCCATTAACAAGTGTGGGTAGCGGAGATTCATCCACATTAATATGAGACTTTTTTATTGTCGTGGAATTTTTCGTTCTGCCGCTGGAGAAACTCCTCGTTGTCCCTTTAAATGTGTCTTGTAATCCCATATGGAATGGGCCACGGTGTTGGCATGACACAAAAATAAAAATTCATTCATTCATTCATACACCCACCACAAAAAAAGCAGGAGAAAGTTATTATGAGGGAAATGCGGTGGGAGCAGATAGAAAATCTTGACTAGCATGTTGTCGGTTCAGTGAACGCAGCACACGGAGGCGGGAATGGCCAGGTACTGTAACTTGGCACTTTGTGAGTCTGAGATAAATGTACGGAGACGAGACGAGACAAAGGGCGGAATAACACAAAGAGCTGGGGTTCAGTGAGAGGCTGAAACACACACACACACACACACACACACACACACACACACACACACACACACACACCACACCATTAGTATGAAGCAATGTCTGCTCGACCTCCCCTGATACCAGTTGCATGGGTCTTGCATTTGTGCCTCGTTAAAGTAAAGAGGTTTTTCTTTTGTCTCATGTGAAAATCCCGTCACGGAATTCACAAGAAAAAGAAAGGATGCTGTGGGGCCAATTGTTTTTCAGCTGTAGATCCTCTCTTCCTCCTCCTCCTCCTCCTCCTCCTCCTCCTCCTCCGGTCGTAGCTATACCACTTTTGTTTTTTAGGTGACACAGAAAGAAAATGTGCTAATTTTTAACCTTAAGGTGGTTTTGTGTGTGTGTCTGCCGACGGATTCAGGTTTCAGTCTGGTGTTCTGTAGCCGGCGGCGACCGCAGCTCAACACAGATCATTTAACTGAAATCGAATTTTGTCAGATCTGTGACCAAGCAAACATTTATAGGCATCTACCGTCTGCTCCCCCCAAGTACCCCTGCACAGCTCTCTGCATAACTGCCCACCCACACACAGCAGGGCCAGAGGATTAGACCGAGTCTGTTGTTTGTACGTCGTCTCTGTGGTTTAATAGTGGTGGTGAGGATTTGCAGGAAATGGAAAGCGCTGTAAACTGGTCACATGAAAGTATATAGTCAATACTTCTGGATTTCTTCGTTCTTATATCTATATCTTGTTTTTGCAGTGAAAGCAGCTGCACAACTGGCAACCTGCCAGGGAGACGTGAGGTTGCAGGATGACCGGAAAGCTTGCATCATAAACGGGAGCTTCAGATGCTGCACGACAGAGCTCGCGTCTGTTGTTCTTGTAAATAATAAAAGGAAATAAGGTGGTCGGAGTTAGTATCGTCTTTTAAGTCTTTACTTAAAACACATTTTCTTTTGTTTGTTTGTTTGTTTTCCTGATTTCATCTGACCAACTGATTTCCTCTGTTTTATCTGTTTGCTTCTACCCAGCCCTGCTGCTTTTATTGTCATTTGATTTTTTGTTATTTTATCCTCTGTGATTTTATCTCCTTGTTTTAACTGTCTGTGTAAACTCAAACTCAGTCATCCTCATTTTTCTCTGTTAAGAACTTTGTACATTTGTTTGATAAGTGCTCTATAAATAAAGTTTATTGACATGACATGTCATTACATGACAAGTCATGCATTTAGCAGGACTTTGTGATCAATACTTCTTTAGGTGTGTAGCGCCACATTATGTAATACAATTCTTGAATGCAATATGTAATAAACTTTGTCACATTTTGTAATAATTTGTTACATATTGCACCAAATTATTAAATTTTTTTATTAAAAAAGTGCAACACCTGCATTTTGTAATAACCCGGTGAATTATGTAACAACTTATTACAAAATGCAGCAAAGTTTATAACATATTGGGTTCAAGAATTTTATTACAAAATGCGGTGTTATTACATCATGAGGGAAAAATGTATTACATTATTATGTTTTGTTGCACAACATTAGGTAACACTTTATAATAAGTACACTTAAGCATTAGTTAAGCATTAAATACTGAATTCTTCATCAAACACATGAATACTCATTAGTATGTAGTTTATAAACACAGTTAAACATGTTTTACTCATCATTGATCAGCACTAACTGTGTTTATAAACTACATACTAATGAGTATTCATGTTATAAATGAAGAATTCAGTTTTTATTAATGCTTAACTAATGCTTAATAGTGTGTACTTATTATAAAGTGTTATCCAACATTATTCTCTGGATTCTTACTCCAGCAGAAACTGATGCTACAGAGGTTCATGGTGGTTTCACACTGTGAGCCGAGGATCCGAGTACAGTATGATCAGATCCCAGTGTGAGAACAGCCGTGGACTCACCAGGCGTTGTTGAACAGTCCGTACAAGACGCCCCTCTTGTCCTGCGCCGTCAGCACCACAGCCTGCTTCAGGTTGTTGTACTGCTGCTGAGTGTTGACCGTGCCGCACATGATCCGGGCCTTCATGAAGGTGGTCCACGAGTCCGGCAGCACGGGTTTAATGCCCCCTTCATCCACCTGGAGATAACACACAACAGCTCTGACGACAAAATCTCTTTGTTTTCCCTTCAAAAAGGTAAAAGCACCACCCTGCATGCCCCCTCCGACTCAGGATATCGACACTCCCTCTATCTCTCACTGGGAATAGTCTGACATTTAAAAAGCTTTCAACACAGAATATGGTCCAAGATGTCTGTAGATTATTTCAGCATATGTGTTCAGCTTATGTGGCTTTGTTACAGGTGCTCTGCAACATAAAACTAGTCACAGACAGGTTGCTATAGCTACTCCAAATCTGTCATAGCAAGAAGTGTGAGACAAAATGTTGGGTAACACTTTACTTGACGCCTATCTCTATAACACATTATAACCATACTTATAATGAGGTATAATATAGTTATAGCACTGTATAACTATAGTTATAAACACTCATAAATGATCATAATGCTTTATAACAATCATCATAACCACTATAAAGCATTTTATCATGACTTATGAGGCCAGGTATTATAATATGTTATAATTGTTAGTAACTCGCTGACAATGCCCACATTTATAATGCATCATAAATATAGTTATAATGTTACAATTGTCTTATAAACATGTATAACTATCATTATAAACACTCATAAATCACATAAGACTTTATAACAATTAGCATAACACATTATAGAGCATTATAACTCTATAATACTTGACCTTATAAGCCATTATAAAATGCTCTATTAGGTCTTAGCTTATTGTTATAATGTCTTATGATAATTAATGAGTGTTTATAATGATAGTTATACACGTTTATAAGCCAGTTATAATACATTATAACTATATTTATAATGTATTATCGATGTGGTCATTGTCAGTGAGTTACTAACAATTATAACCTATTACAAAACCTGGCCTTATAAGTCATGATAAAATGCTTTATAGTGTGTTATGATTATTGTTATGAAGCATAATGATCATTTATGAGTGTTTATAGCTATAGTTATACAGTGCTATAACTGCATTATACCTCATTTTAAGTATGGTTATAATGTGTTATAGGCATCAAGTAAAGTGTTACCAAATGTTGTAATCTTCCAACAGCTTTATCTTTTACATCCAGGAGAGAGCAGCCGGTGTTTGGCCTTACAGCTGATTAGGAAACACCTGCTCTGACATCACTGATTGGAGAGTGTTAAGAAAATAAAAATGCTGATTCCCCAGACAGTGAAGAGGAGGAGGGATGTTTCTAAATCCTTCATACTTAAGTGTGATTTATTGTGCAGTGTATAAAAAACAGCGAAAAGCAGAAACAGGAAACTCTCAGTGGCTCCAGAAAAACCCTCTGCATCTGATGGGGTTTGTTCCAACTTTGAAGCCTTCAATCCTTTAGGGTCGTTTCATTAGTAATTCACTTAAAACCAGTGGTTTTTCTTTTTGAAACAAAATCTCCAAGCTTCACGAAATTATTCAGATGAAACAATCTCAGAAATCACTTTGATCGCGCTGCTCAGAACCCATCTATGTACAGATATGTGCAGTGAGAGGAGAAGTATAGCGAGAGCGCTGGGTTTTCACCACATTTCCACAAACACAACCATCTATAATGTGATTTTTTTGGGGGGGGGGGTTTTACTGTGCAGATTCGACCGATGCGCGCCCTGTACGGCTCCTCGTCCTCTCTGGCCGTCTTGTTGAACTCGCTGAAGAAGAAGTAGATCTCCTCCTTGTACTTCTGTGGAGACGGGATGATGGCAGCGCCGGCAAACTGTGGATCTGCATGATGATGAGATGTAAAATGTTCACTGAAATATTCTCCGTTTACAATTTAGCATCATCAGTATGTATCATCTTCGAGTGTTGTCTTATTTCATGATTACAGTCTATTGTCTTATTTGCAGATACAGCTGATATTATTATTCTGTAAATAGAGGATATTGTGAGATTGAATACAAGTTTCAACAATTTCATCTCCCTGATTTGCATTTTACTGCTGTAAATAATACGACTCAAACCATGAGAACTGACAGTGAACGCACCAACATGTTAGTTTTCCCCATGGGAGTGATAGTAGATGATTTACAGAGCGAGTACCACCCACCATCTCCATGTTCATTAGTCTAAACCTGTATACGGTTTCTGCATGACTCCCTTTCCTCCTACTCACTCTGCAGCCAAATGTTCTCCGACTTCAGGAGCTTCTGGGTGCCAAACGTTCGCCGGATCGAGCCGGCGTGACCTCGCGCCGACGACATGGCGGAATACAGATTCCCATCTGAGACAGAGAGAGGGGAGAAGAAAGAGGAAAGGGGTGTGAACTGTGAGCAAAAAAAAGGGAGGCAGACAGACAGTCAGCGTGATGGATGGGTACAAGGTTCAGAAGGAGAGGGAGCGATCGGAGCGACACGGGAGGGGGATTGACTGAAGCTGCTGGAGGAGAAGACACACAGAGAGAACATTAAACACAGAGGAGAGGAGAGGAGAGAGAGTGGAGATAGAAAAAAAAAAAAAAGGCAGCAAGAGACAGGATGAAAAACAGGGGAGGAGCAGGAGCGCGAGGGGGGGAAGAAGACATCAAGGCAGAATCGCTGACTGCACCAATGAGCAGCCGACAATCACCATATTCTTATAACCCCCCGCTGGGCTCCTTCTCCATAGCGGTTCAGAGGGGAAGCTTTTGAAATAGTGGAAGTAACGTCTTAATTAAGGACTGATCGTTATTAGAACGGTGCGAGAAAAAAAGGAAGGGTCGGCCCGTTGCTTCGGCAATTGATCCTGCAGCGCGAACTAACCTCTCTCTAATTCTCTACAAAACAATCCATCTTCATTAGACACTTTCCACTAACTAACAAACAATCAGACAGTTCAATCCATCCCTCAGTATGTGAAGAGAAACTGAAAAGACGAAAAGGTTTTGATTGGAAAACATCTCTGTTCAGTTGATGTCACTCGATAATTAGGCGCAATTAGGAATCACACCCACAACATCCGCCCTTTTATTCACTCCAGAGCTGCAGAAGCTGAGCAATAAAAGGTGTGTGCACTGCAAAAACTCAAAATATTACCAAGAATATTTGTCTCATTTCTAGTCAAAACAAACCTCATTCTACTTAAAATAAGACTCATTACATTAAAAAGCAGGTTTTTTCCTTCTTTCAAGTCTATTTTCACTTGAAATAAGTAGAAAAATCTGATAGTGAAGCAAGTTTTTCTTTCTTAGTACAAGCACAAAAAACCTGCTTTCACTGGCAGATTTTTCTACTTATTTCAAGTATAAATTGGTTTGAAACAAGTGAAAATGATCTAAAAACAAGTTCATTTTTAGGTGATGAGTCTCATTTAAAGTGGAAAGAGATTAGTTTTGACTAGAAATGAGACATTTTGACAAGAAATAAGACAAATATTCTTGGAAAGATTTTGAGTTTTTGCAGTGTGTGTGTGTATGTGTGTTTTCCAGTAAGGTACTGTAGTAGTCTAAACATGAACATCTGCACAAACAGTGATATGTATAGGACACCAGACAATCAGTGGTGGGTCTGTGGACGTTGAACCGAGGCCAGATATTGAGTTTCCAGAGATATTTATGTACCTGGACACAGAGGGGAGTAATGGAGGTAAACACAAGCTGCAGGGCGTACACACACAGGCAGTAGATGCATGGCTCTGCTTTTAAAGGATTCATCAGCACGAACAAAACCATTAGGACCTCAAAGGATGTTCGATGTCCGCTGTGTTCGATTCCAATGATTAAAGCAAAATAAACCATGTTTGTTGTTTTCATTGACGACAAAGGCCGTATACTTGTTTCAAACTAATTTGCTTTTTTCTTTCTTTTTTTCTAAACCTAACCAAGCCATTATAATTAAGCCTGGTGACAGAGATAGATACACCACTCTGGCTTATAATTGTATTGTAACCACGACAACCAAGGTCCGGTATGTGCCGCCGTATAGGGCCGCTATTTCAGGAGAAGGGTCATTAGAGAGGGTTGAATAACACAACCTGGATGGTTCTTCAGGGTTGAAGGACCTGATACGTGGTTATAAATAATTATAATAATACTAATTATGATTTTATTTAAAGGCTGTTTTCCAGCCAAAGCAAAAAGTGCTGTCCAGAGGTGAAAGAAATGCAAAAACGCCATCACTGTAAAAGACGATTTCAAGAGATACTTAATAAAAACCAAGTGCTTGCGCATTCAAACACAAATACATGCTGAAGGCCATAACAGAGTCAGCTGCTCTGATGCTGAAATGCCAAATGTGACGCACAAATTTAAACCACTGAGGCAATTTTGTCCACAAATTCAGTATTTACCCAGGTACAAGACAAAAAAAGCACCTAAGATCAAGAGGTCCTATAGGTAAAGTCCATAAATTGGCACAACACAACATCATTTATTAAATCTTAAATCTTGCAGAGGAATGACTCTTAAAATTATTGTCAGGTACTTTAGATAAAAGCCTTCACTCATTTGCATGTTATGAATAGAGAGTGATAATATGAGACAGATCGCTCCTGGGAGCCCGACGCTCACAAGAGTCGCTCGACACAAATGAGCAAAGTTAATATAAAGAGCTGAAGGTGTCTTTGTTCCAAAATAAGAAATCTGAGCAGGTGACACCTGAAACAAGGTGAAGCCTTTTGAAATGGAACTCAGTGAGACTACTTCAGCCTTTGATTGTCCCCAATTACCTCATCCACTGCCTCTTTATGTGACAATTACGCTGATTCAAAGGTGGAAAGTGGTTCTAACCGGGCATTATCATCATTATCCCAGCTTTTCATGACTGCAAACTTTTGTGCCGTTGTTCAATGAAAAGCAACATGAATGCAAAAATGAATGGAATAAAGTTAGAAGTGATTCATAAATGCTTTGTGGTAAAGGTTATCTCGTCTGATGTCATATCTGTAGGACGTTGTTTGTTGTTGGTGCCTTCAAAGACCAACGAATCATTGGTGGCATTGTTGCTGCTAGAATGGCACCACTATGGTTAAAGTTTGGTTAGGTGTCGATACAAAAAGAACTTAGGGATCATGTTTTGGGGAGATATTGTAGTTTGGGTTGTTAGAGCTACTTTATTAACAATAGTGACCCTTAAAGGGAAACTTCACTCAAAATCAATAATTCACCAATTTTCTACTCACTGTCATGCTCAGGAAGGGTTTGGAGAACTTTCTGAGTTATAAAAACTCTTTTGGAGTTAGGGGTCCAGCTGGCAACGGATTTTCATATAATGGCGGCGAATAGAGTCCATAACACACACTATGAAACATCCAGATACCTCCATACTGCTCGTCTGTACTGACCCAAGTGTCCTGAAGCCGCCACATGAAAAAGTTGTTGGAAAAAATTGATTTGATCTCTGTTTTTATCCTTGTTGTAGCAGCAGCCCCCAGTGGCTGTGTTGATGTTTGTGCACATGCGCGAGATCTGCTGCAAGATGTTCGTTCATCGTTGTAAAACCACTGGATGTTTGATGTAAACACGGAAGACACATCTCGCAGCAAATCGCGCAGCCGCTACAACAAGGCTAAAAACAGAAATCACATTCATTTTTTCCCAACAACTTTTCCATGTGGCGGCTTCAGGACACTTGGGTCAGTGCAGACGAGCAGTATGGAGGTATCTGGATGTTTCATAGTGTGTGTTTTGGACCATTCAAAAGTTAACTCCATCCGCCGCCATTATATGAAAATCCATTGCCCCCTTTGGAACTCCTAAAGAGTTTTGATGACTCTGAAAGTTCTCCAAACCCTTCCTTGGCATGACAGTGAGTAGAACATTGATGAGTTAGCTCTATCAACCCAAACTACAATGTCTCCCCAAAACATGATCCCTAAGTTCTTTTTGTATCAACACCAGAGTTTTGATTGCAATTTCAATTGGCGAATGCAGCGTGAGCATCGGACTAATTGTTGTGGGTAGATCCTTGTTGTGTGTTTAGTTGCTGCTTTGACTGAGCTTTGTAACACCTCACTGACCAAAGACATGAAGCGAAGGGAACCAATCGGGGGTCGTGGTTAATTGGCGACTCGTTTGTTTCGGTCTGAGATGCCGCTGCTGTAGTTCCACATCTAGTGGCGGCAACGATTGTCTACACACGGAGCCTAATGCTGCGTTCAAAACAACTCGGAGGTCAGAATTCCCAACTTGGAAATTTCCGACTTCCGACATCATTGCGTTCACGCTGCAGGAACTCGGAAGAAAAAAAACATGGATACCTGAAGGAAGTTTGGCATATTGTGGCTCATAGCTGAATACGAAAAATAAATGCAGCAGTAAATTATGTTTATTTTGGAGGAGAGGAGACGCCGCAGATGAGCGCACATATAATGTTATAGACTTGATGACAGTTGAACGTTATTTCCGTCACATACGAGGACCACAATTTCACAACATACAACAATCACAGCTTAATATAAACATATTTCATATAGGCTACTGCAATAATACACATAAATATGCATTCAAACCTCAACAAATAACTTAAAATGTCTAAATTCTAACCGTTTAAGACGAGGGCTGCCATGTTTTGATGTTTTTGTCGTGACGTCAAGTCGGAAAGTCGGAGCTCTGATATGATACCCGAATTTCCGACCTGTAATTTCCGAGTTCGACGCCGTTCAATTCATTTTTCACAACTCGGAGCTCATTTTTTTCCGACTTCCGAGTTGTCTTGAACGCAGCATTATACTGTAGGACTCACACCGCTGGTCATGGGCATAGACCAGAGCGGCATTTTTATGCAAATGAGAATGACTGATGCATCCTGGGTAATTTAGGGGCAGCACATGGCATTTTTAAATTGCACTCAGTGGCTTTTTGTGTTTTGATGGAGCGTAGACTAACTAACAATCAATTTGAATGTTTTATTTTTTGTTTCTTTTGTAGCACTATGTCTCATAACTATTTTGACACCCTCTTTGAAACCCACCGTTCACGCTATCTTGAAAAATTACAATTAATTAATCTACCGGTATATGCTCATTTAGCCTCCCACAATGATCAATGACTCCACACAGTGGCCAGAAATGTCTTACCCAGACATCTACACGTATTTGGTTGAATCACCGGGTAGGTTTTGGCTAAGTGTTGTCTGTAAATAGCCTGTTAATAGCCAACTTTTTGTTAGTTAGTTTGCCAAGCCAGTTAGGCTGAACTTTTCAATGGAGGGATGCCGGGCGCTGCCCCTAAATTACCCAAGATGCATCAGTCATTCTCATTTGCATAAAAATGCCGTTCTGGTCTATTGTAAGATTTTACGCCTTTAGAGGATTCAGGTTATTTCCTCTTGGTCGTCTACTCCCACAAACAGACATGCACTTTGTTTCCTGCGTTTTATTACCTGCAGGCAGGCTGATGGACCTCTGGGAGGGGTAGGGTGGTGAGATGTCGGAGGCTGCTGCAATCGGTCCGCTGCCTTGGACATCAGTCAGCACTGTGTCATTTACCTGTGGAGCGTAGGAGACGTTTCAGCCCGGAGGAGGAAGTCTGGCATTCTGAATCCAGTTTATTCCAGCCCTGTGTCTTTATGCATTATACATCTTACAGCTTTCTAGAAGAAAAAAAAGACCCACTTCCCCTTTTTTTTGCCATTGTATCACTACAGTATAGAGGCACATATTCAAACATCCTGCATGGTAATAAATAAATCAACAGCGTCATAGAAACATTAGAACAAATACATACGTGCTAATCATATTGATTTACAGTAACCCCAAAAAAGGAAGGATGAAGGGAAAGAAGGAAGGAAGGAAGAAAGAACAAAGGGAAAAAAGGAAGGAAGGAAGGAAAGAAGGAAGGAAGGAAGGAAGGAAGGCAGGACAAAGGGAAAGAAGGAAGAAAGGAAGGATGAAGGGAAAAAGGAGGGAAAGAAGGAAGGAAGGAAGGATGAAGGGAAAGAAGGAAGGAAGGAAGGAAGGAAGGAAGGAAGGAAGGAAGGAAGGAAGGAAGGAAGGAAGGAAGGATGAAGGGAAAAAAGGAAGGAAGGAAGGAAGGAAGGAAGGAAGGAAGGAAGGAAGGAAGGAAGGAAGGAAGGAAGGAAGGAAGGAAGGAAGGAAGGAAGGGAAAGGGAAAAGGAAGGAAAGAAAGATGGAGGAGAGAGACAACAGATTGGGCCAATTAGATCAAAAGAGGAAGGAAGAAGAAGTAAGGACGAAGGGAACAAAGGAAGGAAGGACGGAAGGAAAGGAAAGGAAAAAGGAAGGAAAGAAAGAAAAATGGAGGGAAGGAACAGATTGGGTCAAGGGAGGAAGCAGAAGGATGGGCGAAAGGAAAGAAGGAAGGAAGGAAGGAATGGAAAAATGATTGTGGAAAGAAGGAAGGGAGAAAGGAAGGAAGGAAGGAAGGAAGGAAGGAAGGAAGGAAGGAAGGAAGGAAGGAAGGAAGGAAGGAAGGAAAGAAGGATGGAGGAAGGGAACAGATTGGGTCAATCTGACAGGAGGAGGAGTTAAATATTATTCAGACTATGGCGTAACATTTCCAATGTCGCAGCGTTTTCTTTAAGAAGCTCTTACCAGCATCCAGCACCTCGGGCTTCCAGCGTTTGTCCCACATACTATGAACGTGTCGTTTACTTTCTGAATGACTGTGATGAAATTATCACACTCCAGCTGTGGGAAGAAAAAGTCAGCATGAGTGAGACAAAAAAGAAAAAGGGGGACAAAGGCAGAAAATGAGTCAGGAAACAGGGGAGACAGCAGCGAAAAACACACAGATTGGGGATGAGGGGATTAAAGATGCAGAGAGAGAGACAGGGAGGCAAAAGTGGAGGGTGTGTGTGTGTGAAAAACTGATTAGAGAGAAAGAGACGGCACAAAGGGAGAGACGACGAGACAAGACAAGACGGCGAGCGAGGGATTGAGAGGAAGGTGGAATAGAGGGCTAGAGAAACAAAACAAGTGTACGACACAAAACAGATTACGAGAGAAAAAAGCGGATTGCTCAGTGAGAGGTTTAAGAAAAATTTGGAGGCGATCCATGCTCTGATCATTTTTGGCAGACGGGACACAGGAGGCTTAGCCCTGCAGTACGGCACCGCAATACTCCATATGCATCACTTATTCATTAAGTACAGAAAAATGGACTGCTTTCCCCAAGACATTACTGAATGGAGCGTGAAAATGAATACTGAGTACAACCTTAAGGGGTAAATTTTGTTTTTTAAGTTGCAGCGGTGGCTCATGTTGAAAGTGCATCTTTGAGAAAAAGAAAAGAAAAAAAAACGCGCTAAGTGCCCTTTTTTAGAAAAGAAGAGAGAAATCACAAATCCTAACGGAAAAGAAAAAACTGAAGGCAAGTTTAGTCAGTGAAGTACACCGAATCCAAAAAGCGAAAAGGAGCAGAGATTGTATAAGTGTGTGTGTAGGAGGTGTGTGTAGGTGGTTGGGTAGGTGGGTTTGTAGGCTGAATGTCTTGTTTTTTATTCTGTGTAGGCACGTTTGTCTGCTTTTACTTTGTAGACTTTCTGTTCTCATGAGAGATACTTTAAGTTTGGGTCGTTATACGGGGAAAAAATGAACAGACTGTTGTATACAAACTGACAGACTCCTGTTGGCTTTGGTCCTCCAGGGGCCTCCAACTCTTGTCAACAATAAATCAGCTTATTTGACTCAGGAGGAAGTTTGGTCTCAGTTGCTTTTGGTGCATCATGTTGTTGCACTGCCAATGAAGGACTTGGCCAATGACAAACAGATTACCAACCCAGTGTCCATTAGAATTAAATCCATATTTGATGACCCTGCGCCTCCCGATCTCTTTCTAATTCCAACGTTGTTCGCCAATGTGGCCAAAATGTTCCCTTTAATGCATAATGTCTGGGTGGGGGATGGGCGAGTAGCATATCAGATATAAACCCCCATAGTCCAGTAATTTTAGGCCAAAAAAGGGATCAACGTTAAACAAATTGCAACAGAAGCAAACTCAACTGATTTTGTATCCTCAGCATGTCCTGAGTGAGGGAAAAAAAGCCCAGAAGAATCCCATTAGGGGAACGTTTAGAAAAACACCCAAACATATCCCATTTATATGCATATAAAAAAAAAATTTCACGTGTATAGGGTGAAATTTTTAACCTTTAGATATCTCCATGAAAATTACTGAGTTGATAACTTGCATTAAGACAAACAAAAAATGTATTACAAGTTTTTTGAAATTCTTTGTTAACATGAGCAAATTTGCATAAATTTGCATAAATTCCACCGTTTTGACGGCACATGTATATATGAAGTTGCTGTGGTGGTACCGGCATGAAAGTTGACTCCATCGGTCAACCAACAAGTTGACCATTTTAAATTTCAAGATGACTGCAATTTTTCAAGACAGCCACATCCTTAGTAGAGCAGGTATGACATGCTCCGTCTCTATTAATGCTCATGGGTAGCCTTTGGTTCCATTCCTTAAGTTTTTTAACTGTAATATCATATTACAGTTAAAAAATGTCTTTTTCAATCTTGTTAACATATTATATGTTAACAAGATTGAACAAGACATTTTCACCTGCTCTACTCAATGTTTAGATCAGGTGTTGTATATATGCAAATTAGCCATACGTAATTGGATTATGCACTGTTGGCTCATGTCATACCTGCTCTACTAAGGATGTGGCTGTCGTGAAAAATTGCAGTCATCTTGAAATTTAAAGTGGTCAACTTGTCGGTTGACCGATGGAGTCAACTCATTCCAATTTCCATGCCGGTACCACCACAGCAACTTCATATATACATGTGCCGTCAAAACGGTTGAATTTATGCAAATTTATGCAAATTTGCTCATGTAAACAAAGAATTTCAAAAAACTTGTAATACATTTTTTGTTTGTCTTAATGTAAGTAATCAACTCAGTAATTTTCATGGAGATATCTAAAGGTTAAAAATTTTACCCTATACACGTGAATTTTTTTTTATATGCATATAAATGGGATATGTTTGGGTGTTTTTCGAAACTTCCCCCTAATGGGATTCTTCGGGGCTTTTTTTTCCCTCACTCAGGACATGCTGAGGATACAAAATCAGTTGAGTTTGCTTCTGTTGCAATTTGTTTAACCTTTTCTCATAAAATGACTGGACTACCAGTCCAAACCACAGCCCTGCCCTAAGGAAAGATGTTTTCTTTCCTTCCATCATCACTGATTGGACTGAGGTCACATGGTCACTCTCGGGTTAAAGGGATAGTTCAACATTTTGGCAAATTGGCCCATTGCCATAATCTCATAGCAGTAGGTTCGTTACCTTTAATTGTTGGTGTAAGCTATTTTTAGAACAGCTACGCTACGGAGGCTCATGGAATTTCTTGGTTTCCCTCAACAAACTCATCAAATACACAATCCAACAACTCCAAAACGCTCTGGTGGACAAGTTGTGACCTGCACAATCACCACGCTATGAGATAATAACAGAACGTAATGAGACAGAGTTGTTTTGGAGGTAAATTCATGCAAAACCGCTGATGCACGTTGCGTTCAGGGACAGTTTTTCAGCAAGCAGACTCTGTATTTACCCTGTATTTACCTCTAAAACGGCTACGTTTCGTAGCGTTCCAATATTATCTCATAGCGTGGTGAATGTGCAGGTCACAACTTGTCCACGAAAGCGTTTTGGAGTTTGGGGATTTTGTATTTGATGAGTCTGATGAGGGAAACCAAGAAATTTGTTTAGCCTCCTCCGCCGTTCTAAAAATAGCTCACACCGACAATTAAAGGTAACGAACCTACTGCTATGACTATAGGGATTATGGCAATGGGCCAATTTGCCAAAATGTTGAACTATCCCTTTAAGAAAGTGTGTTCTTCCCCTTAATATTTATCAATGCAAGTCTTTTCAAATGGAAAATTTTGAAGTTTCATGACCTCTTTGACTTTCTATGTACCAGACCCAATGCATGTTATGTTGGTTGATCAACAAAGCTTAGTCACAATGCACGGATGACATAAGAGGTGAGATTTCTAGATTAGTTAACATGGACATAGAGTGATATTACTTTAGTATTATTGAGGGGAATCTGAGTCTTGGCAGAATCCCTTGGTATCAACATGTGAAATTCTGTTCTTTTTGGGAGCTTTTTGATTTAGTCTAGCACTTCAGTATTAATTGGAAACAAATTTGGTCAAATTCACAGCAGGGGGATTTCAACAGGAAAGTCTTTATTCTGTGCCAGTCCAAACTGAGATTACTTAATAGAACAGGGGATGTTTATACAACTCTTCCGTACAGCACATTTCTACGTGGTTAATGTCAACCTGGAAGGCCTTGTAGATATAAAGTAAGACTGAAGTACCGTATTTGCCCTTGGTGTATTTGCTTGTTGGGCTCAGCTTCCAGAAACTCTGTGTACTCTTGACAAACTGAAGCCGAGACGGATCGACACTCACACAACACTGACTGTGGCCTTGACGGTATAGCTGGAAACAAAGTCTATCAAATTAGGTTTGCTACCCACTGTTAACACCCTGTCTCCTTCTCACTCCAGCGGTAATGTCTTGCACAAACCCCGTGGCTGTCTGTCACTGACGGCTGCTTCCTCCCGTCCTTCATTCCCCCTTCCAAGCCCCGTTTGCTTTATTGGGGGGAGATTTACTGCATCACTCAGAACGTTCTCATTTCCCACCATCTGCCACTGCCAGACTCTCTCTGCAATCTTCAGCTTTGTTTGTGCAGGGGAAGACACTGCCCTCTTTGTTTTGTTCCACAACTGCAGTAACACACTTTTCTTTATGTGGATACAACACAGTTGTGGTGGGTTTTTTTTTTTTTTTTTTAGCTTTTATTTCCACCACTATCTGCAGAAAGCTGACTGTTACTTTTAAAGTTGTCATCCCACCGCTCATAAAACAAGCCGTTTCTATGCACTTAGAAGAATTTGCAGTTCAGAGGAAGAATTCAGAGAGAGCAAAGCGACAATGCTTTAAAAGATAAGGTTTGTGCAGACGCAGTTGTCAGTCGGCGATAATCAAAAGCAATAAAAGAGCCTATCCAGCAAAAAAGGGAGAACATCTAGCAACAAT
Organism: Trachurus japonicus; assembly: GCF_045865225.1. NCBI lineage: Eukaryota > Metazoa > Chordata > Actinopteri > Carangiformes > Carangidae > Trachurus > Trachurus japonicus. The sequence continues at coordinate 30,451,502 of NC_140922.1, read as the reverse complement.
GGTGTACTGTAAACGCCTGTCAGTGAAATGGGTAATAGAGGTGGGGTACATTAAAGAATCTTTATTGAAAAGCAAATGGTTAACAATAAAAACCCTTTAAAACTTTACACCCCAATCACCTGAATAAAGGACATTGTCTAATAATCTTCCAGTAAAGGATTATGTTGCTTTTGGAGCAAGATGTTCAGTGTTTTATGAACGGCTGCCTAATGTCTTTAGAAATTCAATCTTTGCTTCAAATTTACGTAGAGATACGGCTTCAGCTCTTTATTTCAGACCTTGGTCCCAAAACTCATTAAATCTGTGTCAGTTGGAGACGGTAGCATGACCACAGATTTAAGGTTATTTCACGTGGAGTCGTATAAATGTCTTTATTTATGGTCAGTGCGTAATTACCTGCAGTATTAAGAATTAACTGTGCATTATTAGCTTTTTACGGTTCAGTTTTTTATGGTGGCTAAAGGTGCATGCATTTAACAGATCGGATCAAACATGCAAGAACTTTTTCCTTGATATTCACCAAAACAGACCGATAGACACAGGCGCTCAGTGTCTTATACTTGACAGACAGTAGGTTTATTCAATTTATAAACTTTTTAAAAAATTCCACAAAGTAGATGTGTAAAAATTAATTTTCTTCTGTGCTATCAAGCAAATGCAAAACTTGACCTTGAGTATGAATGGAAAATTACTTTGGACTATCTAGTGAATTGTAATTATACGACTGCATTAAAGATAATGGGGAAATTATTCAGTCATGTACAATTGGTAAAAAAAAGAAAAATCATCTTTAACTAGGAAGACACAGGCTTCTCCTGTCTGGCTCGGTCTGTTTTTGTATGTTTGTATTTCTTTATTTTGTGCGACAAGCTGCATATTAAACAGCGCTGCTTCCTGCACTGCTCAAGATTATTCCTCATCCTCTGAGCTGTTGGAGCTGCTGAGCTTTCCCACCACTATCAGGCTCATTTTAATTTGAATATTGTAATAAAATCCTGCCACCCTCTCAGCCTCTCTGGAATCATCAACAGCTCACTCGTCTGTGCATTGTGTTGTGCTTTGTTTGTTTTGAGGTGAACCTGTCTCCTGTGAAATTCATTCATTCAATCCCATCTGCATAAATTAGACATTTTTGTCTTTGTGTGTTTTTGTTTTTTAATGTGTTTTTTTGGAGTGTTGATTTAGCCTCCTAAGTCTTTGCAAAAAGAAAAAAGAAATGAATCCAAACAACTGAACATTGCAGCACAAACCTCACTGTAGTGAAACTGCAGATGATCGAGATGATGACGACGACGACGACGATGTTGGTAATGAGAAACAGGGTGATGATGCACAAATGGAGGAGTGGGATGATTTTGCACCACTGATGGAGGTACTGACAGAGAGGAGGCCTTTCTACCTCGAGTGGCGCAGCCTTTGCCTTGCAGGTATCAATTGCAGTCTGATCAGATGCCGCTGGGATCTGTGGGAGGAAGGACTGTTTAATTTGTGCCAAGTTCTTTCACACAGCTCTCTTTCTGCATGAAAGCAGCGACCCCGCTGCTGCTGCAGCTCCAGCTCCTGAAGCACAGTCCTAGCAAAAGAAAACAACCCAAAAAACATCCATCTCCTTCGCCAACTCCATTCTGTGACATTTTTCATCGCATTCAATGGGTTATTTTGTCGTTAAATTTGTCATTTATGTTTTTTGTACCACCCTTTCTTTCTCCACATCCCATTTCCTGTACTTTACATTTCCAGGAGATTCTTTCAGCAGCCCCCATAACTCTTAACAATGGCACTGGACTTGTTGCAATCAGCGCATGTAGGCTGAAAGAGAATAGAAAGTGACGTACAAAGACTAAAACAAATTCATCCTTCTGAGGAAACCGTTGTGCATTGTGCCCTTCAATGAAGCACGTAATTACATTTGCTGACCCTTTGGTAATAAATACATAGCTACAGTAACTCCACCCATTACATCTCAAAAAGAAGCCCGCTCGCTCTATTATTCTGTGTGGAGGATGCTTTACTGTTTTTTCTTTTTCTTTTATAATGTCGCTTCTGCTTCTCTTTCTAACTAACCTGCACTGGAAATATCTCAGAGCTGACAACATGTCATTTAACTGTGCCAGTAAGAACAGCACAGCAACCGTCAGTCGTCAGAACTGTCCCTCAATGCCAAACACGTCACCGTTCGCCATCTCTATCTCACCTGTCGTCACGTCTCCACTGCGGTAAAGCTGAAGTAAGGACTTCAATCATTTTTTTAAAAACAAATGGGCCATGCACTCATCCCACTGGGTTGCTTTTCACCCAGTGGGATGAGTAGCTACATGTCCCCAGAGTTACAGCCTTGTTGGGTTGTTCTCTCCACCTTAAAACAGGTAAAAAAAAAATGTAATACAGTTGAATAAAAGCTACCAGAAAGTGTGTTTAATTACAACAACCCAAATTCTGGGTTATCACTAGCTATATCTGGGATTCAAATTTCTGCTGTCACTGTTAAAATAGAATAAAATTAAATTGTTATAATGAATTATGATGCAACATGTACGTAATGTCCCAGTCAGTCATATCAGATTAATTTATTAAAATTGAAATTCATGTTTCCCTCAATCTTTCTTTGGGTCTTCAAAACTGGATAAAAATGGCCGACTGTAAAAATGGATGCAGCCAACAATTCCAGTGGGGGGACATTTAATGCCATATTTAACTTAATTTTGGGTCAAACCAACATAAACTAGGGGCCTGAACCCAGCAGTGGCGTTATTATATAATAATCCAGAGTGTTTAGATGAAACATCAGGCTTACAGCCTCCTCAATTTGTTAGGCTAGTAGTCAGCGTTGACGCTGTAACCCACACACTGTGTAATCTTGAGCCTGTGTCAACATCATCATTAGCTCAGTGAATAAATGTTTTCTCATCCTCCTCACAGACAGATACAGTATATATACCAGCAGCTTCATTAACGCATGCGTGACCCAACTTCCTCGGCCTTCACCAGGTCTCTGCTGAACTGGGTCAGTGACAGGCCAGCTGTCTCATCTCTCTCTGCCCTCGCTGGCTCTCTGTCGCCCTCACAGCAGGGAGGGGAGGGCTATATTTGTCGTCATCACATACACAGTCTAGCAACAGCAACAGGGGAGTGATCCGTTTACTGTTACTTAGATGCAACTTAGTAAATGTAGCCTATGCAAAAATGTATTTCAAAATGTACAGTCAATTGAGATGTTAATGCTAATTGCTAATATGATATCAGCTTAATTTATATTTATAACAAAAACTATGCACTTTCACTAGCTTCTAACTATATTTTAGCATGATTGACTCAATCGCCCATTTGAATGATGGAAACCATAACCCTTTGTATTAAATGCAGCGCTAAACCAGACTGTTAGAGTGTGACATAAAAACTAGAATCGGGGGGGGGCTAGCATAGCTCACTCCAAAATGGGGGTTACTATTGTTCTAATACCAACAATAGCGTCTCTCTATCAGAAAATGGGGTTAACCTACTATTGTTCTAATACCAACAATAGCGTCTCTCTATCAGAAATGTGAAAACAAACCATCATTGACCAAGTGAGGGCCGGTTAATCGGAAGAACGTGGGGGAATTGTTGGAGAGAGCTAAGCTAGCTGTTCACCCCTGTGTCCAATGAATCTTCGTGCTAAGCTAGGCTAATGACTTTCTGGCTTTAGAGAACTGGGTGAATCTTTGGAGCAAGCTAAGCTAGCTAATCTTTGTGCTAAGCTGCCAATGACTTTCTGGCTATAGGGAATTTAGCGTTGGAGAGGGCTTAGCTAGCTCTTGTTCACCCCTGCTTCCAATATTAATGCCACTTTAGGTTAATGAACTGGCTCTGGCCCCATACTTAAAAGGATAGTTCACCCAATTCAATTCAAGAGTTATCCATGGCTTCTCTGAGTTACAGGGGGTCTCGGTGTAGCAGTGCATGTCAATATAACGGTTGCAAATGGATACCAACTGTCTTTGTAACAAAAAGACACACCAAAAACATCCAAATACCTCCATAGTGCTCGTACGTAATGTCCGTCTTGTATTGAAGCCCCGAAATGCGAAATTGTTCCTTCCTTCCGCTGCAAACAAGCTTGAAATATAGACTTACCGTATTAAATTTTTTTCGGAACAATTTCGCATTTCGGAGCTTCAATACAAGACAGACATTACATACGAGCAGCATGGAGGTATTTGGATGTTTTTTGGTGTGTCTTTTTGTTACGAAGACAGTTGGTATCCATTTGCAACCGTTATATGGACATGCACTGCTACGCCGAGACCCCCTGTAACTCAGAGAAGCCACGAAGGACTCTGAAACTTCTCCCAGCCCTTAGTCGACATGAGGGTGAGTAGATAATGAGTGAAATTTCAATTTTGAATGAACTATCCCTTTAACAGTAGAGCCATGCACATGGTCCAACACAGTAAAAACAGTACAACAACCCAATGCCTTGCTCACAGGCACCTCACCGGAGGGGGTCAAGGCGGGACAACATCGCATTTGCTTCCCTAAACAGCTCTTCAGCTCCCAGCTCAAGAGATTTTGAGCTGTGTAAAGTTTCACTTGGACCTGACTTTAAGGCCTCGCACACCCACACAGGTGTATACTCTGTTAGGCTGCCTGACTCTGACAGGGCTATAATCACATTTGGTGTCTCACCTTAACAACGGGGGAGTAAGGAAGGTGTTAGTAAAGCACTCACAGAGCCTAAAAGTCCCTAAGAGGAGGTGTAATCAGGCAGGCGTAAGTGAAAAACCAATGTGTAGGTGTACCCTTGGTGGGCCCTTTAACTCTGTGGTTACTGACCTGACTCTTCAGCCTTAAGATCTCTGCGGCTTATTTCACCAGCCACCATCACTTTTATGTACAAACAGCACTTCCAAATATTGGTGGGCTGCCAAAGTGGCTCTCGAAGTTGACTGGCTTAATAACTTGGCAGTGCTCAGCTTGTGGCTGATGAGAGATCTTTTATAATTTCTCTCTACTACATGGCAGCAGAGTGGCTCCCACTTTTTTTTTTAGTACACTGCAAAAACTCAAATATCTTACCAAGAACATTTGTCTTATTTCTAGTCAAAACAAATCTCATTATACTTAAGATAAGACTCATCACATAAAACGTAGCTTGTTTTTAGACACTTTTTACTTCTTTCGAGCAAAAATCTGATAGTGGGGCAGGTTTTTCTTTCTTAGCCTATTACAAGCACAAAAAACTGCTTTCACTGGCAGATTTTTTTCTACATATTTCAAGTGAAAATTAGTTTAAAACAAGTGAAAATTGTCTAAAAACAAGTTAATTTTTAGGTGATGAGTCTTATTTTAAGTGGAAAGAGATTAGTTTTGACTAGAAATTGGACATTTTGACAAGAAATAAGACAAATATTCTTGGAAAGATAGTGTAAACTGTCTAGAGCTGAGAGATTCAGTCCCCCCCCCCAGAGCACTGTGCATTAAAAGTGTAGGCCCTACCTGCAGGTCGCGGACCCCCCTGTTGGAGAACGTCATCACGTAGATCATCGCCCGGCCGCCCACGTACAGCGTGTCGCTCCCTTCCTGATGGTACATGCTGATGTAGTTCTCCGGTTTGCTGAAGTGGAACCTGGAGGGCTCTGTGGGGGAGAGTGAGATGTGTTAGTGAGGTGAGCTGTGATGGAAAACGCTGCTGCTGTTGTTGGTTTTTAGTGTTAAAATGTATGTTTATTATGTTTGTGCAATATGCCCTTCAGTAATAAAAAGTAATTAGTGAACCAAACTCATTAAATTTATTCTAAAAAACAAAACAAAAACAACCACTTTGTATTTTTTATAACACAAATACTGTACCTCTGCTGCTAGTAATTATTGTGACTACTAAATAATGAAAAGGAGGTGAATCTGGAGGTAAACAAGGTTTTCAAACAATGAGGGGATGAAGAAGATTGACAGCTAAAGCAAACAATCAATGTACTTTGATGAAAAAGATTCATGAATTCGAGGTCAGGCACAATAACGAAAGGTCAACGCAGGAAAGCAGAATTGAGTTTGAGGAAGTTATTTAAAAAGATGATCCAGATTTAGCCGCGGTAAGCTCCTCAGGCAGGTTGAATCAAAGTCTAGAAGCCCCCGCCCCCCCCAGCAGTGGCACCGAGCCAAACCTCGGGTTTTTAATCAACATTTAATCTGACGTCAATACATGAGCTATAGCTGGAGAAAGCCCTGAAACGATTGGGCTGCCTCTCCATTTACCAAGAACACCTGATCTGACGTTAAACTGCCCTTTGTGGGTTTGAATTAAACAGGAAGTCTTTACAGGGATCTGGCTTGTTGGAGGGAATAAAAGGGCATTTGGTGGAAGCATAAATATCACTGAAATAATCATGTGGGCAAATCCCATCACAGACGCTCGGCTGAATTACACTCCAGACACCTCCAGAAGGCTCAAGAGGACATTCGGGCTCTCTCTCTGAATCACACATCCAATCAGACTCACACTTACCTACACTGTGCAACTGTGCCTGCATTTACAAATAGAATAAAATCCCCGCTGTGTGTGTGTGTGTGTGCTTACACGCAGAACATGGACTTAAAGGACATTGAAGAGCCTGTGCTTGTAAAACATCTTATATGGTGCTCAGGTCTTTCAATTGGGTTGTTCTCCAGAAAATGCAGTTCTCCATTTATTTTTATCTAAAGAAAAAGTGTCTTTATCAGTTCTGAATCAACCTATGTATGTAGCCGAGTCCATATCGCTCCAAAAACTGGGATTAAAACTTGAGATTTTTATTAAATTTGAAAATTAAAAGCTCAAATATGGAGTACACTTGAAATTTACCCTTAATGTTTGACGAACATATTCCATGAGTGGGAAATAAAAACACATTTCCAAATGAAATAATGTGTGTTTAGCTCTATAGCGGTTACAAGGTGATGACTTAATGCCATTTGCAATGATTTTCTGATCATCACCGGAATAAAAAAGACATTCACTCTGACAGTAAGGCCCAGGATGAAGTGGTGGTGATCGCTGTTACAGGTTGCTAGTCAACCGGCTAAGTTTCTATGGAAACAGAGGCCTCTCTTATTGGTGTAATTGATGAAGCTTATACTTCACGACGAATGAAGAATACAAAAGGAGAGGCCAATGTGGCTGATGGCTTTGGTAAGAACGTGCCACTTTACGGTTAGATTCATTTGCATAACCTCTCTGATTTTATCTTGTGGAAAAAAAAATTGTAGCAGGAAAAAAAACAGACAGAGAGATTCCTGGGAATATTTGCTTTGGAAGATCACATAGGCAGACACCTCACAGCCCGAGTGAGTCTGTGTTGATTCAGTCTGGCTTCAGTGACGGGAGAAAAGGTTAATCTACTGTAAGACAAACTAACATCAACCGCAAGTGAAGTTCAAAGCAAAGGTTGAGTAGAAAACAGAGGCCCGTGTTTACCTATATAAGTACTACCTTCATGCTTAAGACTCAATGCGAAAATCTCTGAGTATGACAACAGGCAACATTTCTTTCAACTTTCCAGTCGATCATTTATGATTATGTTTCAAGTTTTATACTGTAACATGGTGACCTTTTACAAAAATGTGCAAGCAGAGCCAAAGACTGCCACACTACAGAGAAAAATGAACTCAGCATTACAGTACTAGTTAATCTTTCTTAAATTCAAAGCCTGTCCTGTCTGACTTTTCTTTCTTTTGCTGAATCTCTCTCTCGCTCTTGCTGCACTTCTTCCTGGCTGAGGAAGCATTAGGCTTATTCCTTTGAGCTGTCCGTAAATTGTAAATGAGCAGTACGGAGGAAAAACATCCCTTCTGTGGTTATCTACAAAATACCATCACCATTAACTCATTGACAATGACACACTCCAGTGATAACACTGATATGCTGCTCTAATTTTCCAGTCAGTTCTCTTCTTAAACACATCGCAGATCTTGCACAGAAAACCTATTGCCTTAATAAACAGAAAAGAAAAAAATATGTATGTGATAACTCGAAAGCAGAACAGAATTAAAGCCTTGGGCATTGTGGTGAACCGCAGATATGTAAACTGAATAAATATGTCTGTGAAAGCCTTTTCCTCCAAATGAATTATTAAAAACTGCACCTCTATACACCCTTGTTGTCCTCGCAGTCAACGTTTAGCAAGGTGATTAGTTAGACAACTCATGCTAATTTGAGACGATGAATCAGAGTTTCATTTGCTCTTTTACTTGCTAATGTTATCTACCTTTTAATGCCAAAGACTGTGGAATTAATTTGCTAATGCACAGGTACAGCTCCAGATGGATTTGCATCACGTATAGCATGCTGTCATTCCGACATACCACCATTTAGACATACCACCATTCCGATATCCCATCGTCCCACCATTCCGACAAGGCTTTCAATATAAGGAAATGTGCCGTTACTCAACAGGTGACAGCCTCCCACTTATCTGGACTCTGTCTGTTTGGCTTGTCTAGCCTCCGCCTGGTCTTTTTACTAAACCTAACCAACTCCTTTCATCATTGCCTACTGTAAGCCCAACCAGTGCAAAATCTTTTGGGGAAAAAATATGCTATTAAAGGAATTGTCAGAAAGGCAGGATGTTTATAAAAAGAAAAAAATACCATCATTCCGACCATAGAAAGCAAGAATTGTTAGAATGATGGGACGTTTGATGCATTTACTGACTTATTCTCTCTTTTTCTGGCCATAGATGCTTTTTCAATAATGCTGGGTTTTTTTTCTCTTGGCCTCACATCCCGCTTCTAGAATGTCCAATCAACACAGAGTAAACCTCAAACCCCACCTGAGAGTTTTTCAGAGCCAATCTGAGTCTATGAATCGGAGTACCTACTCCAAGACAGGGACTTGTTTGGCCCCCTGTAAGAACCTGCAGTGGAAACGCCCTTAATCTGGCTTCCAAACACGATGGCCTGCTGTGGCCACAAGAGGAAAGTATGAACACAAACAGGCAATATGAACACAAACAGGCAATCGGATCAATTACAGAAAACATTGCGGCTCTTCAGTCTCATTGTAATTGATACCGAATTTTAGCTGGAACTATTTACTTGTCGGTCCTGTTGGCATAGCTCTACTACGTACTACTGTGTCCACCAAACACATCTTTGGCGCTCACAGCGTCTATTGTTCCTTCAGATCCTATGAAGTTCGGAGTTCATAGCTCACCAGAAATAATGCTCTTGGCGGTGACCATTGTTTGTCTCCGTGGTCAGAGCGCTTCCAATAGCAATCTATTCAACTTTTAGAACAGCGCAGCCATCATTCATGTCACTTTTCCCACTTTGACCAATCAAAACACAAGAAGGGACGGGACAGGCCTACGTTACCAACACTCGTTTTGAAGGTAGGCCGACCTCAGGGTCCATGTCGAAATCTGCTGCTAATGCTATTGTGTATGTCTTACACCCGTTGTGGTGTTTACATTAACAAGGCAGGAACATGGAAGTATCAGAAGACTCGTTTTGTAAACTAGCATCAGCAGCATTCGAGAGAGAGAGAGAGAGAAGAAGAGCGCTCTACAAGTAAGGTTAAAGGGCGTTTGGTGGACATCTAACACAACAAGTTCATCGTGTTAACATCCCAAGTTTGCTTGTTCATGCAGGGGACGCAGGGGATGCACCGATGCAGGGGAGCAAATGTGCAACTGGTGGTAATGCGCCACCAAAAGGTAAAAAGGAAAACCACAAATTGACATGCATTGTGAAGAACACGCAAGGCAGTGAACAGTGAATTTGACACGAAGACTTTCGCACCTCCCTATTCCTGGACATAATCTTTGACAGTCAGTCTTACTGCCTCCTTATTTAAACAACTAACTCAAAGGTATAACAGGATGTACAGTCAGTTTTTTCTAGCTTGTCCCCTTCCCCCCTCTCCAGAAAAGGAAAAAAAAAAGAAATGCTTCATTAAACTCAGCTGAAGAGTTCCCTTACCCCCCTGAGGAGCATGTAATCCTTGAAAGAAGTTGAAAAACATTCTCAAATTACCCAGTTTTTTGTAAAAAGAAACAAATTTGTAATTGCACTAAGAAATGCGCTAATTAAAGAAAAGTAAAGAACAGATGTTTTAGTGGGAACAGTTCCCACTTGTGCATGAATAAAGCACTCTGCATAGTGGAAAAACAGCCAAAGGAAAATTGAATCTTTGAAGTGTTTCTCTTTGGAAGCACCAAGTAAAATATGCAGTTCTTTAATTTCCATATCATTTCACTGCACAATTTGTTTTCTAGATTAAATAGCTTTGTAGTATAGGCTCTACATAGCGGATATGACAAGAAAAATCTACCAGACTTTACGTGTTCAGGTCTCCAACTGAGAGAGAAGGTCAGACCAAGTCAGATGAGGGCTGAACTTTGGCAAAATGTTCTGATATTTAGGATACAGCTGCAGACGTCAAATTAGCTTTGCGGTCAGTGATTCTCTCACTCGCTTTGTCTCGTTGTTTGCATTCGCCTCCATGTCTCTCCTCTTTCTCTCTCCTTCTGTCTCAGATGGATTCACTCTCTCTATTTGTCTTACTTCACCTCTCTCTCTGCCTCTTGATGCCCTTGTCGCTCCCTAGCAGACATATTCAATAGAAAACGTGCAAACAGAAAGTCAGGCAGACTTTAATTTTCTCCCACCCCATTCTCTACCTAATCCAACTCCTGGTCCTATAATGCAGTCCCTCAAAGAGGTGAGGAGAAACCAATTCTTCTCCTTTTCGCACTTGGACAATCACACATAAGTATACTGGTCGTATACATAAATATCACACACTGTCACTGGGGTTCGTCATGTTGTGATGAACTCACATGTACTCCAAGGAGCTTTCAGCACACTGCTTTGTATGTGGTTCTGTCATGTTGCTTCATTATCATCAGTATTTCTCAGAGAAAAACCTCTGATAAAAAAAAACACATTACTGTATGCCTCCGAACACCACACAGACAAAAGTTAATCAATAGAAAATGGACGTGATGAGCATTTAGCAGAAAGCCTGAAAGAGCTGCTAACAACACAGCGCTAATCAATCAATCAATATCCTTTATTTAACCTGGTAAAAAAAAAACTAATTGAGATTTAAAACCTCTTTTCCAAGAGTGGCCTGCTAAAAGCAGAGTATACATTTTTCTAATATTCGTTTCATCTCCAAATGAATGCTAATGTTGCTCCATGTCGGCTGGATGTTTCAATATGCTACTGTTTGCTAACATGCTAACAATATCGCTCATCAATTATGTCTTCTGCCCTAGTGGCCAAAATGTAGGGTAAGCTAATGCTAATTTGTCATTTCTAGTAGCCTACTACACGTATATTATTAGCTTTTTTCATGCCCTGACAATAGTTTCATTTGCTCAAAGGCATAGTTCAACATTTTGGCAAATTGGCCCATTGCCATAATCCCTATAGTCTTAGCAGTAGGTTCGTTACCTTAAATTGTCGGTGCAAGCTATTTTTAGAACGGTGGAGCAGAGCCGCGAGCTGCTCAGAGCTACGCTACGGAGGCTCATGGGATTTCTTGGTTTCCCTCATCAAACTCATCAAATACACAATCCAACAACTCCAAAACGCTCTGGTGGACAAGTTGTGACCTGCACATTCACCAGGCTATGAGATAATAACACAACGTTACAAGACAGAGTTGTTTTAGAGGGAAATTCAGAGACTTCTTGTTGCAAAACTGCCTTTGACAGGAACGTGTATCAGCAGTTTTACCTCTAAAACAACTCTGGTAACGTTCTGTTATCTCATAGCGTGGTGAATGTGCAGGTCACAACTTGTCCACCAGAGCTTTTTGGAGTTGTTGGATTGTGTATTTGATGAGGGAAACCAAGAAATCCCATTAGCCTCCGTAGCGTAGCTCTGAGCAGCTCACGGCTCTGCTCCGCCGTTCTAAAAATAACTTGCACCGACAATTAAAGGTAACGAACCTACTCCTAAAACTATAGGGATTACGGCAATGGGCCAATTTGCCAAAATGTTGAACTATCCCTTTAAGCTAGTGTTCAGTCTCTGTTGTGGCTTTTTTTTGTAGAGACACTGATTCAGTTCAGGCTGTGGGTTACCCTGCACTGCTTGTCTACACCCATTTATATCAATAGAAGGTAACAAAACAATTTCAGTTTCAACAAAAACAGGAATTTCACATCCTCTTGACGAAAGGATTGATTGTGAAGTTAAAATGTTCTCTGACATCTTGTTCTTCTTTGGATTACATGCACTTACTGTAATAGCTTTGGACAAGAAACGCTATAGGCTACTAAACGAAGGCAATAACGGCTTTCTGCAATAAACTGCAGCCATCAGACTGATCTTAACCCTCAAAACCTTTTAAATAGACCCTATTTTAACCTTCATCCTTGAAAAAGATATAAAAAAAGAGGCTGCAGCCTTGAACTGTCTGTTTCCTTGAAGGTATGAAAACGTGCCAGATGTCCTCATTTGGCAAAGACGTGCTAAGTGAGGACATTTAACCGTCTGAGGACCCGGGCGCTGTCCGTGGTGCTGAACCAGGGCCAGCTCCTCCGGCTCAAACTGCAGCTTTGATGGATCTGCTCTGACAGCTTTCTACCTGTGTGTGTGTGTGTGTGTGTGTGTGTGTGTGTGTGTGTGTGTGTGTGTGTGTGTGTGTGTGTGTGTGTGTGTGTGTGTGTGTGTTTTGACAAACAACAGGCATACATAACAGCTAACCCTGAAAATGCATAACAGCCACTTTGATTGATATGACACGCACGTACGAGGCCGCGTCATCTTGTGTCGTTTTGTACTGTGCACATCATCCGCGCGGGTATAGGGAAGAAGGAGAAAGGGGGAGGGGGGGGGCACAGATAACTTGACACGCAGCCCCCAATCTCTATTGATTGGTGAATACATTAGAGGACCGTGTGAGGTGTAAAAAGGCGTGAGTGGAATAGATAAGTAGAAGCTGGCTTGGAATTTTCCACTCATTCCTCTCCCCTCCCTTTCTCTATGTTCCTCCTCTCTGTCTCTCTCTATCTCTTCCCCCATTTTTCTCCTATATGTACATGTATATATGTATTTGTATTTGTATTTGTGGCAGCTGCTACCCTGATTCAACCCCTCTCTGTGGTGGTGCTGCTGCTGCTGCTGCTGCTGCTGCTGCTGCTGCTGCTGCTGCTGCTGCAGTGTGGAACAGGCAGCTGCCGTGTCCCGCATTGCAGCTCCGCAAGGACGAGGGAGCTCGTTCACAGCGCCTGCATGCATGGGTCAACCAACCTCCAAAAGAGTCATATTTCTCAGTAATGGTGCTTTTTCAGAGGTTGCAGGCGGGGGGGTTTAAAGGCCACCGGAGCGAACAGCTAGGCGCCATGTTCTTTAAAGAAAAAAGAAAGAAAGAAAAAGAGAAAGGGGCAGAGGAGAGGAGAGGCTGTGTGTGTGTGTTTTTTTGTTTTGTTTTTTAGCGCTCCTAGTTTGATTCCGCTTGTGCGCCTGGAGCTGGGAATATGGAGGACGGTCACCAATTAGAGACGATAGCGCCTGCTCTGACTGATAAACAACCAGAGAGAGGGGGGTGGGGGGGGGCACACAGGGGAGGAAGTTGGAGCGCACTGAGAGAGAGAGAAAGAAAGAAACACACAAGTTGACAAAATAAGGAAAAACAGAAAAGCCACAAGTTGCACAAACCAGAGACGCTGGATTATTTAAATGTGCCAAATTTGCGTGCGCACACAAACACACAAACTCTCTCTCTCTCTCTCTCTCTCTCTCTCCATCTCTCTGACTGTAACCTGGAAATAAATGGAAAGGAGCCAAAGAACACAAACTGTTCCTGTCATTTCCTATGTGTGATCTTCACACTGAGATGATACAACAGAATGACTTTTCCTTCTCTCTCTCTCACCCATACACACACACACACACACTGGATCATCCTGTGAACATGTGTGCACGGGGCCCTGAACGGTGGAGAGAGGAGAGAGTAATTTACTACTCTACTGGAGATGGGGGTTGGGGGAGGAGGAGGTGGTTGGTGGTGTTTTAGAGGATGAATCCAGATTTATTGGCTCTTATTTTGTGCAGCACGGGTAGGAAAGGACAAAAAAAATAAAATAAAAAACATCGGTCAAAGAGGAGAAACTGGGGGGAAAAAATCTCATATAGGCTACACACCTCATGACTCAACTCTCATTCATCCATCCAGCCATTCTCTCATTCATTCATGTATCCATCTTCTTCAATATGATTTAAAAACACACACTTGGCGACATTAGACAACCGGCTCAGTGTGTTAAAAGCAGAGGAGAAGACAGCAGCTTCCTACCGTGCACAACAAATTTCAGCCGAGGTGACTTTCCGGAGATCACCGCTGCAAAGAGCGACAGCAGGATGAAGGAATTCATCTTCCTCGATGCTCTGTCGTGTGCGGAATGAATCTATTCAAGCGAAGGGAGCGCTCCCACCAAAATCCTTCTCTCTTCCTTCAACCTTTCTCCTTCTCTTTCTCTTTCTCCCTTTGCTGCCGCTTTTATGGTCCCTCCCGATCTTCTGCTGCTGCTGCTGCGTCCCAGATCTGTGTGTGCCACCACCAACACAACCACCGCCTGCTGCTGCTGCTGCTGCTGCTGCTGGTCCCAGTCCTATATCTTGTCCGTCTGCTTTCGCCGGCAGTTCAGTTTGAAGAAGTCGGGGTATCACACAGGCTCCACCTCGGAAACAAAAGGCAAAAGGAGGAGGTGGAGGAGGAGGAGGAGGGGGGTGTTTGGTCTTTCAGCTGCGGAGGCGCGGGAATAAAGAGTGGGAATAGGAATGAAATTCAAAAAAATAATACAAATGTAAAAAATCGTCAGCTAACACACCACTTCTGCTGGTTTTTATAGGCTTCAATTACGCGTCATAACCTGTTGCTGAAGGAGAAAGAGGATTTACACTGAAATCTCTGCTGCATCTTGCTGCTCCTTTAAAAAGCAGGATACTCATCTTGTTTTCCACTCCACATCCAATCCAATCCAATTTATCACATCAGGCATTTATGGGAGGATTCATTTATCCTCCTAAAGCTTCTGTCTTAACCTCATGAGTAGCTCCATACCTTACATTATGGGAGCACGGTACATGTATGAGCCTAAGGGCCAACCTCAGGGGCCATTTTTATGATTCCACACTATCACCTCACCTCACACCAGCATCCAGTAATGATATTGCCTCATCAACCGCCTCTATACTGTAATGTCTAATCAATAATGTGTCAATAGTGGCTGAATGGGGATGAATCAGCAGTTCGGCTCTGCTGCGCCTGCATTTGTTTGCAAGTTAATTGGACTCGCATTTGAAAAATTGAGCCAAACGGTGGATGCCTCTTAGTGGAAAGCAACCGAAACAGATGCTCCCATTTGCACCAAATTGCTTTTCCAGTGGATGAAGACACCGTTTAAAGTGGCTTCTTCAGCGAGGCGTTGGGGGAGCAGTGGGTTATACTTGCAGGAGAAAAAAAAAAGGGAATAAGAAATCAGAGTGAACTTAAATTGACAGAAGGAGAGATACTCCTGAATCACCTCTATTGAGAAGGTACCACAGCTCTTTGGTTAAAAACAAGCCCCTACACTATGGGGGCAATTTCCCTGCTTTAAAAATTTAGTCTGATTCCTTAATCATCTTCCAGTTTTACCACCTATAAGACATCTGAGTTCAAAATCTACAGGAGATTCAATCTATCTGAGTCATTGAATGCAAATATGTATGGAAATATTTTCTTTCAGTTTAGACATTGACAAAAATGAACTAAATCAGAGAAATTCATGTATGTATAGTTCGTTTTAAATGTGATTGGTTGTCCAGACAATAGTTAATGTACAGATTAGTAGTCACAGCCTTGATTTCATTGGGTTTATACCTGCCCTTTAGCTCAGACCAATACTACAGGGACAAAAGCTCTATTGTGATTACATGTGTTTCACATGGGGCTATAGTATGACCTCACTCAACAGTGATGTCATTTTGCATTATTGTATCAAGTGCAACTGCAACACCGAGGTGTAAATACATTTCAACCACTAGATGGCAGCAAAGGAAGGATTTTCAATCTGGGTTTGGTTTCAACACTCCAGGATAAAGATATCGTCGACTGGATCATTAGGGCTCGTCTTCTGTCACCTTCATCAGATCAGTGCAGCGTTTATAATCTGTCTTTGGCAAGAAGAGGACTCACCTGGTGTAGTTTTGACCTTTAATGGCACAGGAGAAAGAGAAGAGGATGATTTTATTGACCAGTCTGCATCTATGAAGTCATCAATCATCATTCATTTGTTGTTTTAAACAAGAGCTCTGAAGCTATGGGAGTCTGAATATCAGGTTGCATGGATGATGTGAATATTACAAGCATTACTACCAGCAAACAGAATGAGAGTGCTTACATTATTAATACTTCTATAAATCATAAATGACTGAACGATGCACCAGGAAATGTCATAATTAAATAATAACTGAGAAAAAAAGTTTGTAAATCAAACTGAAACAACCGTCTCATCACTGAAATACTTCATAACTTTCCTCACTCCCAAATTGATTGACAGGTCTAATACCTCTAAATAAAAATAATTGGACACTTGTAAGTCAAGTTAAGCATTTATTTACATCACCAGCATCGTTTAATGAAATATTGACGTGAGGCGGATGCACGAGGAATAAAACGATGACAGTGGCCATTAAAATGGAATTACATCTTTGTGGATTCTGGGATTAAAATATGAGGTCTAGAATCTAAGATAAAGGTCTAATCTCATTTACATCACATCTAGACATAAATCAAAACTACAAATGACAAAAAATACTAAAAGTAACACCTGACTGAACTCCAGACTTAAAGGGATAGTTCAACATTTTGGCAAATTGGCCCATTGCCATAATCGCTATAGTCATAGCAGTAGGTTCATTACCTTTAATTGTAGGTGTAAGCTATTTTCAGTACGGCGGAGCGCAGCAGCTGGCTGCTCAGAGCTACGCTATGGAGGCTAAGGGAATTTCTTGGTTTCCCTCATTAAACTCATCAAATTCAACATCCCAAAACTCCACAGCGCTTTTGTAGACAAGTTGTGACCTGCACAACCACCACGCTATGAGATAATGACGGAACGATACGAAACGGAGCCGTTTTCGAGGTAAATACAGGGTAAATACGGAGACTGCTTGCTGAAAAACTGTCCCTGAACGCAACGCGCATCAGCGGTTTTGTATGAATTTAACTCTAAAACGGCTCCGTTTCGTATCGTTCCGTCATTATCTCACAGCGTGGTGGTTGTGCAGGTCACAACTTGTCTACAAAAGCGCTGTGGAGTTTTGGGATGTTGAATTTGATGAGTTTAATGAGGGAAACCAAGAAATTCCCTTAGCCTCCATAGCATAGCTCTGAGCAGCCAGCTGCTGTGCTCCGCCGTACTGAAAATAGCTTACACCTACAATTAAAGGTAATGAACCTACTGCTATGACTATAGCGATTATGGCAATGGGCCAATTTGCCAAAATGTTGAACTATCCCTTTAAGCCTCAATGAAAGTGTAACACAGCATGACTGAAAACGTGGAAAACATCAAAGATAACTGATGCAAATTGGTGTTTGCTTGTTGTTCAATGTAATTAATCTCTTAATGGTGGGAATCAATATAAACCACTGGACTGCAAGATAAGACTAGTAATATAATGATTTTATCTTTTAACACAGATGTAAAATTAGGACTACTGCATTGAACTTGTCTCTAGTTTACTTGCATATCTCAGTATCATAATGATATACATTCAATAATGCAAATGCAATACAGAAATCCCATCCCAAAAGTTACCATGTAATATAAAATAATATAAATCTTTATTTTTATTTTTTATTTTTATTCAAATTTGGTACAGACCTTGATTCAAGAGGATTAAAACTAATATCTAATAAGATCTAATCTATAATATACATTCACTCTCATTCGCAAACCTAAACCATGTTGTTATAACTGTGATGAGAGTCAACTGACATTCACAAACTGAGTAATATTAACCATGACCAAGACACTTTTCTAAACTGAACTAGTTGCTTATCTACCCAAACCATGGTAAAGCTTAACCAAGCTGTTTGTACTGAAAACTTTACCACTGCTGTTATTATCTAAAATGGTTCTGTTCTGAGATGATGATGGTGATGTGCAGGTGGACATTGGACGGTGTAGTCTACTTATTCATGCATTCAACATCTCATTTCTTTCATTTGATCAGAAAGAATTCAGATTTCTTGTACAACCAGAAACATATTGTCTGTCTGCGGCCTCCTCTGGAGCTCTTGTTCAATTTCATTATAGTCATTCAACTAGAAAAATCGCCTCAACCTCTCTCTCATTGTTTCAAAAGCCTCTTGTCTCCACTCATCTCCTCACTCCATGGATCATCAGGTCAATTAAATCTGACTCAGAGCCAAGTAAAACTGAGACTGAGTTTCGGTTTCAGACGTCAGGTTACATCAGGAATTTTAGAAAAGCCAAACAACAAAACGTCGGGATAAAGATCCTGTATGTTTCAAACTTAATTAAAAAAAAACACTGATAAAGGTAGGCTACTTTTTCCATGGCTAACTAGCTAATGGTAGTGTTATTGTCCGTAGTGTTATTTGTCCCTTATAGCTACCTGCTGTGTATGTCCACTTGACTGTGTGATTATCAGCCTTTATATTAGTGCTAACCACTAATAAGCCATGAAATTCACCAGTCTTTTTATGTGTTTCATCTACCACTTTTTATGTAGCAGTCATGGCCATTTGCTGAATATAGCCTATACTGCCAGCCCTATAAAGTGACAATATTGTCCCTAAATAACAGCACACAATTTTTGAGTCCTTTCTTGGTTCAATACCCAGTTTGCTGGACACTCAGTTATTATTTGGTTCGAGACTACCTCTTATTTTTGTTGAGGATCTATGAGCTGAGTTCCGGTTGAGCACCACGTACCTCTGGCAGCCTCCCAGTCTCGTCCTCTCAATTCCCGATTAAGTCCAGTTGGGTCGGCAGATGAGGGGGAAATGTGCTCCAACATAGGTGAACGTAAAGACTGGGCTACACGCAGACTTTATCGCGGATCCAGGGATAGGCTGGTTGGCACAGGACAGCTCAACTCTTCACCTGTGACGCCAGGACGTAAGTACCCTCCGCCATTTTTTTTTAAAGTTTGCCGCCATTCACCGTTTGGGGAATGCGCGTACATGCGTCTCATGAGTCACACGTAATTAAAGGGACAGTGTAGCCAGGTAATTTGACATTCAGTGACCCTTCTCATACAGATATGGTTGTAGATTTTAACAAATTGTTTATGTATGAGATAGGAAAACGAATGTCTTTCAAAACTACAGAGACTAAAACGAGAAGAGAAAAGTGTAATCCTGCTGTTATAGCTACTTGTCATTTAAGTATTCTCCAACATACTTTGGGGCTGGAGAATAGCCTATTCCCTCTCTTGTTGGTTTTAAACGTATGGTGTCTGACTTTTGTAAATCATCCTGCAACTGTTCAATGTAATTGTATTTATGTGTTACTACTGCTTGTAAACTCGTCATCCCTGTAAATGAGGGAAACCTCAGTGACCAACGAGTTTAAATAATAGGTTTTTAAAAAAAAAGGAAAAAAAAGTTATCTAATAATTTAAGACTATCTGCCGCCCATCAATGGATAACAGTGTCAGCCAAATGGCCAAAACATAAATGTAAAATCTAGATCTAGTTGTAAAGAAACGCCTCCCACTGGAGGAGCCTGTAACTATCTAAATAGCAGATGCGAGAGGACACCATAATGTTCTTGGTGGTGTGTGCATGCCAGTCATACGGAGGGTGTGGTTTATAGACACCACTTTAATCTGCCCCTTTGGCTTTCTGTCCACTGGGAGCAAATAGTTGTATTAAAATAGATAATATGCCAGGCCAAGCTGGGCCAAAGGATAGCACCCGCCAGACAGACCTATATAACAGATTGAGACATGCAGTGGTAATCCAAAAGGGTTTAAATCTCTGCTCATACACGTGATTATCAGTTTTTTTTTTTTTTTTCTGTTTTTTTTTTCTGGGTTATTCTGGGCAACTGCATGAGGCGGACAAAATGATTTGCTGTCCAGTGAATCCACTTTGAGCACTGCAAGTCTCTAAACAGCACTAAGAGGAAGTGAGGGTAATTCATTGGTTAATGTCCGGTTTATCACTCTACGGTGCAATATTCTCTTTTAAATGGAAAGTCAGCAATGAGGGATATACAGCAGGCGATACAGGAACTGCCAATAAATGCCTAAAGAGATTCATTTGTATTACAGGAGGGAGGCACGTGGCTCTGAGAGAAAACAAACGGCATCCCCCTGTAAACATAATCCTCCGTCTTCACTCTGGGGAAAAGAAGACATATGTATATTTGTGTGGTTAACTACCAGCTGTGGCTTTGTTGTCTCATAATGGGGCAACAAAGCTACTTTTTGACTCCAACTGCAACACAAGGTCCTCACAATGGACTCACAGCACAGAGATTAAGTGCTTTGGTTATGCAAGAAAATGTATCCCCCTCTTGCCAATTTCCCGACAATAGCGTCATTTCAGATGAAGATCCACAGGGAGATTGGTTTTATGATGATTGGATTTAGCTTTTTTTCCTCCCTTTGATACCAATCCAAAATATTTTACATGAAACAATTCAAGGCATTGCATACACACCAGGCAGGATTAGATATATGCATTTAATAACATAAAGTGAAAAAACAACAGTAATTTATGAACAAGATAGCAAATAAAAACAAACAAACTTGTCAAAGCAGTATGTGTGTATCATTTACATCCTGTTTTTTTCCTGGCGTAATAAAGCATTGCTTTGTGCATTGTGCACCTACACAATTAAGTTTATATACAACAAGAGTGGCATATTTGAGTGACACTAATCCCCAGAACTAGATAAAATGATAGAATAAACCCAGCACACACAAACGCCCTTGACCTAAATATTTACAAGATGACGGAGATCAGGGGAGCATTCTCTCTGTCGATGGTGAGAATGTTACTGAGGCACATATTTTTCAGTGTATTGAGTGGGTTAAAAAAATTTAAAAAACAAAAAAGAAGTGATTTCTTTAATATAAAAAGGACAAATCATAATCTCCTCTGGTGGAACAAAGAGTTGTCAAATGCAATTACATGATACAGTACAAAAGAAAGACAGTGATCCATATGAAATGAAGAAGGTTACATTCCTATGTACATTATGGTATTCTGTCTGTTAGTCCTTTTACACTGTTATACGTATTATCATTTAAAGTTGTACCGAAACAAACAGCAAAGCTCCAAAATGTCCAAAAGTTTAACAATAAAGCTGAAAATCAGAAATGGTTTGGCTACACTATTCCATATTTTTATTGCAAGTATCAAAAGCTTCATAGTCACATATTCACATGTTAAAGTCTTTGATGTGATCTGCAGGTGGTGAGCAGAAATAGCAACCCAAGAGTCAAACGGTTCAAATGTTTACTTGGCTTAAATTGGCAAGTGAAGACATAAAGTTGAGCACATGTGTACAACATGGATGATTAGACAAGCACTTGAAATGTTGTGACAAAGCAGAAACATTTGATAAATGTCAAACTCAAACTCTGTGTTTGATCCCAAAATCTCTAAAAATTCAAACTATCTCATAAATACATGCTACATAAAAAAAAGATGAGACCTGCACAAGGTAAGAAGTCATTTGCTTATTCAAAGCACAAGTTGTCGAGAGCAAATGCAACACTACCATGAGACAGCTCTACCTACAAACTGTGAACATCTTTCTATTCCAGGATCATGAGATATTCATTAGTCAGATAACACAGCCAAGAGTGTGCTGAGATGTGACTTTCAGCTCCTAAATTAGAAGAGAACCAGTGCAAGCCCATAAAACTGGCTCTGATTTGGCCTTAAAAGGCGCCTTTGAATAGAAGTCTATGTCCCAACGTGTCCCAACTGGGGGTGGGGGCCCATATTGCAGAAGAATTGGCAGTTAAGATTGATACCCCTTTCACTTCTTACTATTGCTTTAAATCAGTTTCATCGTGAACCTGCCACCGTCACCTGCATCTCCTCCTCCACCCATAGAAGACCGGGGAACAAAGTCAATAGTTGCTGTGTGCTTGATCTGCCCTTTGCTCTGGCTCCAGAAGAACATGAAGACAAAACAAATGGCCACCGAGCTGAGGAAAGACAGGAAGCCCATGGTGGTGGCGATGATCAGTGTCTTTGCATCAAACGGGTATGGCTTGGCCATTTGGGCCGAGGAATTGGCAGCTTGGGTGTTTGAGGCCTCTACCCAGCCTTCTTCTGAGAGGATAGGGATGGTTCTGTTTCGAGGGAGGCCCTTCACGTAGAGGCCAACAGTCAGGCTGTCGTTGCCAGCTGCGTTGCCCGCCAAGCACTGGTACGTGCCACTGTCCTGAACCTGGGCAAAACGCACTTCTAGAGTACCATTGGGCAAAACTCTGATTCTTCCCGTTGGAGAAACCACATTCTTGTGTGATGAAATCCAGGTGATGGTTGGGAGTGGATCTCCTTCAGCCTTACAGGAGAAGACAACCGTGGTGCCTTCCTCTACTCGTGCCTCCTGTGGCCTGCGGTCCAAGATACGAGTGGGGCGACAGGTGAACAGTCTCGGCAGCTCCTTCTCGGAAAAGTCTCTGAAGTCACGCTGTCTCACCACATCGGGGGAAGAACAAGTGGGCTGATGTCCATCAAAGTTCAAGCGCAACCTGCGGCGCACCACCCAGAGGAGGCGGCAGTCACATGCTAAGGGATTCCCATCCAACCGCAACACTTGAAGGTTCCCCACGGAGTGAAAGACGCTCTCCTCCAAAGTAGTGAGCTGATTTGATGTCACATTAAGCATCCGAAAGTAGGCTAGTCCCCTGAAGGCCCCCGGCTCTATTCGTAGCAGACTCCCCCCTGCTAGGTGAAACTCCTGGAGTCTCAGGAGATCCCCTAGAAGATTACCTTGGATAACAGTGATAGGGTTGTAGGACAGGTCCAGGTAGCGCAGATAGACCAGGTGCCGAAGCGCCGAGTAAGGAACAACACTCAAGTTGCAGCTGCTGATGACAAGCGATGTCAAATTGAGACCGATCAGGCTGTTGCTAGCCATAGTGTCCAGCGCCGGCCAGTTTGCAATCACAAGGGTGCGCATACGGTGGAGTCGCCGGAAAGCAGTGTTGGGAAGCGCAGAAATGGTGAGGCGCAACATCCGAAGATGCGTCAGGCTCTGGAGCTGGGACAACGCCTCGGTGGGAATGGAGGTCAGATTGCTGCGATCTATGTTGAGCTCCTGCAGATTCTGCAGACCAACGAAAGCCCGCTGAGAGATGAACACTAAGTCATTCTCCCCAGCTTCCAGCGTTTGCAAGTTCGCCATTTCTTTGAAGGTATAGTCCAGGAAGACCAGAATCTCATTCTGGCTCAAATCCAGAAAGCGCAGGTTAGACAGGCCAGAAAACACCCCAACTGGGATAATCTTGAGTCGGTTATTCTTAATCCGAAGCGTCCTGAGATTCTGGAGGCCCTGGAAAGCCTCCACCTCAATCATGGAGATTATATTATCACTGAGGTCCAACTCTTGAAGTTGCAGAAGGCCGGAGAACTGGCGGCGCCCCACAGTCTTAATCTTATTGTGGGATAAATCCAAACGCCTGGCATCGCCGGGAACACCCTCTGGCACCGAGTTCAAATGTCTACCAGAGCAGATCGCTTCTTTAACCTCTGGTCGACACACACAGCGGGGAGGACAGCCTCCTGCAGACACACCCAGTCCAAACTGGAGCAAGATGATGATCCACACCGCCCATCGCACAACTGGCTCCACAAACATCTTTCCCCCTGCCTGAAAAGAGACAAAGACAAAAATTCATATTATTGTAAAAGAATAACTTAATCTCACGTTTACTGTATTAAATCAAAAGTCAGATACATTTTTGTTGAATTTATTCTCTTCATTCAGTCCAAACCTACCGTTTCAGTCTCAGGGCGCAGATTCTCATAACCAGTGGCAGTCAAGTGGGAATCAGACTTGAGTTAAGTCCTCTGTAGAGATGTGGTTCTGTCAGTAACATGCCCTTTAGAGTGGCCTGGACACAACAAAGAGAAAAACAAGTCTTAACAAAAGCAAGCAATTGCTTTGAACAGTGGCTGGAAGTGCAAAGTTTAATTCAACACCCCGACACAAGACAGCTTCCAAAACACTTGGCTCCCATGCTGAATATAAACCGTTGTTTGACTTCAGTTTACATCTGCCCCAACTACTACACAGCCAGAGAGATATGTCTCATCCGTTTATCATTGTAGTGCTCTTTTTTATTCCAAACTAGAGCAGACACAAGAAAACTTTTAACCAGCTTTCTGCTAACGGGAAACCAGTACAAACTAGATTAATTAAAAAGGCAGCACAGTTACAATTTCCTGAACAGACTGCACTGCCCTCTGTGTTTAAATGATTCATTTTGTGGCAGCTGTTCTCATCAAGAATATTGAAGAGAGCACCAAAGTGGCTTTTAAATGAAGCCACAGTGGGGGTTTTTTTGTCTTCTGAGTTAGATTTTTCTCTCTGAAAATCAACATGCTGACACTATTCTGACTTCTTTGTCCCATATTCATTTTGGCACTCATTTGGCTCGTGTTTTGTTAATGCCTGTCATGTGATTACATCTAAGTGAGAACACAACAAAAAGTGCACATTTCAGATAGCAGGTTGTGTCTAGTTAAAGGCAGATGTTGCAGCAGATAACACCGGCCTACATCTCTACCGCAGACAACAAAATCCCTACTTAACTGATTATCAAAGAATATACCTCACTTTTTTACTCATTTTATCCTCCATTTGCCCCTAAAAGACGGGGAAAGTACCATTAACAGCACTTAACGCACGTGAAAAGTGCCCACACATGATCTGCCCTATCCGCCCTCATGTGCTGTGTGTCTGACTGTGCAGATGAGAGCTTCGCCCTCTGGGCCAGGCATTTGGATTTAGGCGTGACAACAGCAGGCAGGGCAGAGCCAGCAACAGGGTTAGAGTGATATAGATTCTCCGAATAATATCAGCTCATGCCAAAATAAAAATAAAAAGTAGAATAAACAGAAGGAAAGGTCTGTACACTTCAGCTCCCTTTTCAGTGCATTTATTTAGCACATCTAACAAATAAATAAATGCACTGAAAAGGGAGCTGAAGTGTGCAGACTTTTCCTTCTGTTTATTCTGGTAATTTGTTTTTTGAGTCCAACACCTACTTTACTGGATGTGTGCGGCTGCTCTGTCTTTTACAAAATAAAAAAAAGTCCAACAATTAAAGTGAGCATAAGGAGAAAACAAGTTAGTTTGGGCAACTCATCCTAGGTCAAAGTTGTAAATCATTAAACATATTAAGAGTTATATTGAAAATATTTTAGAGTATCAGCTGTGAAGAGCAACTTTTCAAGTTCATCTTAATTTATTTAAAATTCTAAAAGAATCCATAATTAATGACAGATTTTATTTCATTGAAGAAATGGAAGTGAGAAATTAATGTCCAGAACTCCACAAAAATGACGACTTCTCTGCTCTAATTAATGAAACGAATGAAGCACATATTCTGAGTTACTGCTAGAGTTAGAAAATAACTCATCTGAACTTTATCTGCAGTTGCAATCTCCCAAATGTGTAGTCCTTTAGAGTGAAATACTCAAATACTACACCGGCTTTGACAGTGAAATCCCAATTTCACAACATGAAAACATCAGAGTTGTCAAAACAAGTCAGGATTTGTGACGCTCAAGTGGAAAAATGTGCTCAAAACCAAAGCAAGAGAAGGATCAAAACAGATTTTTAAAGTCCAAAAACAAGGCCAACGAGTTATTTTAAAAAAGAAAAGGTCCAATGATGTAAAGCATGCACAGTGAAACATCACATAATTGCATTACCCCGCCAGTGTCTGGCCTTGCCACTTAAATAAACAGGTGCTGGAAAAGTATGTGATGTGAATTATGTATTTCCTCTCTAACAACCACCTCTGAGAGCCGCTACATGTGCAACAACAAAAAAAAATCAACTCTTATTCTTCACACTGCACTACATCCGAGAACATAACAGCACTTCACAGCAGAGTGAAAGTTTCCTTTCATTACCAAGCAGATATATCACACGTTCTCCACATAATACACAACAAAGAAAAGCCAAAAATGCTTAAATATATTATAAACCTATAAAGCCCGACTGAGACCGACCTGCAGCAGCTGCAGCCTCTCACTCACTCTCCACCATCAGACGGTGTGGACTCGCCCTCGCTGCAGCCTCCTATCCCCTCTGAGTGGCAGAGTTGTCGACAGTCCCAGAGCTGCACAGTCTTTGTCTCTCATCCCCTGCTCCTCGTGCAAACAGCCTCTTATACTGGTTGGCTGGCTGGAAGCGCTGACTCACAACCCAACACTTTTGCTCTTAGACTCCCAGGACTCGTGTCGGACAGATATTCATCACCAGAGCCCCAGACAACACCAGGCACAGACCACTGCTGATCTTTTATTGAATGTACAGACTGTTGCAGCCAGTTACAAGTGATCAGGGAGACGTTTTATTGATCACAGCTGAGACAAAACGAGCTGTATTTAAATTCAACTCTCAATCATTCATCCTTTTAGTTGTTTTTGCAAATGTATTCAAAGAGCTGACATCTGTTCTTTTTTTTAATTATTTCTCTTCACCTTTGCATAAACAGACACAGTTAGACAAGTGTTGTCCATTGTCTAACTGTGTCTGTTCGTGCCTCACCTTCGTATAGTAGCTTGTATTCTGTGTATTTTATCACTTTTATGTTATGTGTAGGGACTACAGATGGAAATTATCTGGGAGCTAAATCTGGTGAAACCATCTTTTCTTTTCTTTTTTTTTCCTTTAAATGATTAATGTAATTGCACCCTGTCCCTTATTAAACTAATAAACTAAACAAACTAAACTAAACTTTGATGGAAACACTCTGATGATACAAGTTGAATATTGGCAACAACAAAATATTGACATTTTTACGATTCAACCAGCCTCCTAAGACTCTGTTTTGGGTGTTATACATAAGAGAGACACACAATTT
The DNA here is from genome assembly GCF_045865225.1 of Trachurus japonicus. Lineage (NCBI taxonomy): Eukaryota > Metazoa > Chordata > Actinopteri > Carangiformes > Carangidae > Trachurus > Trachurus japonicus. The sequence continues at coordinate 30,424,445 of NC_140922.1, read as the reverse complement.
AAATGTGTTGTTGACCCCCTACTGAGCCAAAGTGTGAAAGACAGAGACCGACAGGTGTGTGGTATCTCAGGCTGTTGCCGAGCCCACCTTCCAGCCAATCAGGAAGTCATGAGGGCTGCTCCTCCTATGCAGCTCTGAACACATCGTAAAGCCGCGGCCGGGTCAAAGGTCGCCGCCCCGGTGTCACGACCGGGACCGACCCCGTCCGTCAAATTAGAAAGTGAGTCGGGGAGAATAAATGTATTTCTAATCTCCACACGTATTTCTCGCCTTGCGTGGAGCGCGGTCACGAGTGTCGCGTTTCGGTGTTAATTATGCTAACTATTTTTCTATTACGCACGGCCACTTGTCGTTTCTATTAATGATGCGGCTTCGAATTAGAGAAGACAGCAATCACTTACAGAGCTGCAGCTGCATGTGGCTGCTGTCGCCCGAGACTCTGAAAGAACGACAGTCAAAGGAGGAGGTGTCTACTTTCAGGATCATAATGTTTTTAGGAATTAGCTGTAGCCGGGACACCCACTGTGTTTCTAATTAAGTTAGACGTATTAGGAATGCCTAAGAATGAAAAACGTGAAATTTAAGATTTAGAAGTTTTGTAATCTATGATATAATAATGGTTCATCTTTAGGACTTTTCTAAACCCACATTGTTTGTTGTTCTCCTTGTTTTAGGAAATGCAGTTTCAGTTTCCGTCCGCGTACGATGAAATTACACCATCACAAGCTTTTATCTGTAATCAAACTCCACTTCCATCATTGTTTCTGCGAAGTCCATTGATCTTTCCTGTTTAATTCGGTTGAACCGTGACGTTTGTTTGGTTGGCTGTTTACCGAGGCGAAGTCTCAACCATCTGGTTGGTTCTTGTCTGGATTTGCTTTTTTCAACTTTTTAAGTCCACAGTCTGGCCAGATACACCGCGGCTCGGCCTGATTGACCGAGCTGAAGTTGCCATTCGATGTCCCTGCTGCAAAAAACCTTTTTGCATAACTCAAAATCAGAAGCCGAGGCCGAGCCAGCTCTTACCTAATAAACTCCCTCGCGATGCCAAAATGCAAACAATATCCCAGCCAATCGGATGTTACCTCGCTTCAGACAATCCTTTGGCAGAGTTGCGGTGGTTTTTGGGCGAACTCCCACTGTCGCTTAATTCTTTGAAGTAAATCAACTTCTCTTTGGGCTCAGTTTTCTTTCTTTTTTTTCTTCTTTTTTAACCGTCTCTGCTCTGTCATGAGTCAAACCTCATCAGCCCGGGCCCCTTATCGCCTTACATCAATCTGTGGACACTTTCCACTCCCCCGTGTTAAATTTAGTACTTTCTTCACAGCTGCAGATTTAGTCCTCGCTCGGCTCCCTGCACTTGCTTTATGTTTCCCTGAAGGGTGTGTTTATGAAAAGTGTGAAATTGATCATGTGAAATAAAAAAAAAAAGAAGTGTTTTTACCAGTTTAAAAAGTTCATTTGCTGCTGCCGATGATGCTGCCGATGCTGACGATGCTGATGATGATGAAACAGTTTTATTGTTCGTCTCATTCACCGAACTGCCAACGTGAGCGGTTTCTGCTCAGGATCATATCCAGTAAAGTGCTTCAGTGAGCGGTGACTCGTATCATTATGTTGCTGTAACACAGCCAGGAGCAAAGGAAAGGCAATGATTCTCAATTAGCTTTAACTCCTCTTCCTCACCTGCATCACAGCTTCATTAGCTTTGACAAGGAGCTCTCTCTTCCCCTCTTTCTCTCTTCCACTCTCTCTATCTGTCTTTCTTTCTTTCTCCCAGGCTCGGCTCTTTTAAGTTTCACCTAATCTGCCACCACTCAACGAACGCTCAGTCTCTGCCTGTTACTTAGGGACCTGCAGCGCAATGTGAAAAGCCATGACAGGGTGGCGTGTAATTATTAAAATGATGACTTTAGGTGCAAAAAAAAAAAAGAAAATCCTTTGCAACAGGTGCATGAAACAGGAGTGTAACCTCACAGGCCACGGGGATGACAGTGCTTTTTTCTACTTCTTCTGGAGTTTGGATGCCCTGAGCAATGAATCCCTATGCGAAGCCGCCCATCTGACAGAGAAATGCACAGTCGAAGCCTGGCTGGGTTTTCTGACACTTGTCAAAGAGCTATTTTTAGTTTGTCACAGTGAGAAAGACAAGAGCCTGGCTCAAATCCCCAATTAAAGCGGCTGGAACAGAACAACAGTGCAGGGATCACAGAGCCTGAGCTTGTATCTTTGCACTTTTGTGTGTTTGCATGTATGTCTGCTGCTGGTGTGTGTGTGCTGCTGCTTCTTCCTCTTTTTATTTTTTTGTTTTATGGGCTTCTGGCACCTGCTGCAGTGTGACGGCCCCTGAGATCTCCTGCATGCGAGCAGCAAATATTAAAAGGTTTGCTGGCAGAACAGCTGTCGGCTGCATAGCTGAAAAACAAAAGTCCCTCCGGTTATTCCCCTCTGGGTTTGTCGGGGGCGAGGACTTGTAAACAAGTTCATGTCAGGAGGCGAATCTATGTTGGATAAACAAAATGTACAACTTTTTCTGATGCCGCAGTGACAGAAACAAAAGTAGGAACAGAGAGTAAATGGATATAGAAACTAGGCTTCAATCTAAAACTCATGACACGCAAGACGACATCACATGTGGAGCCGGGAAAGAACAGGCGGAATAACAGGTTGCACCAGTGGTCAGCTGAACGACGAAGCATGTTTGTCGCTTAGCTAGAGACAGCAATTTCCGAAAAAAACAAAACAAAAACAAAACAGCCTTATGCACTTTTAAAACAGTCAACCGTTGTTTTAAATGCAGCTGCAGTCACATTATTACTGTTGTGTTTAACTTATCTGCTTGGTTTTGTCGGACAGGCTTGGAAATGACTGCTGGTTACTTAAAGGAATAGTTCACCAATGCTGATGAATACTCCGGAGTAGTTTTTTATTCTTCAAAGTGCATCTGGAGACCTGGGAGGTCGGTTCCTAGTCCAACCAAAACTTTATATGAGAGTCAATAGGGCCAGACACAAAAACGTCCATAAAACTACACAAAAACCATTTAATATTCCTCCACACTGCTCGTCCACTGCAATCCAAGTGTCCTGAAGGGAGATAGTCCAGAGTTTACTGGAAATGACGTAATTTAGGACATTTTTACAGCCTAAACAGTCCTGTATTCAATTTGCCTGGGGTAAACTCTGGACTATCTCCCTTCAGTACACTTGGATTGCAGTGGACGAGCAGTGTGGAGGAATATTAAATGGTTTTTGTGTAGTTTTATGGACGTTTTTGTGTCGGGCACTGTTACTCTCATATAAAGTATTTGTTGGACTAGGAACTGGCCTCCCGGGTCTCCAGATGCACTTTGAGGAATAAAAAACTACTCCAGAGTATTCATCAGCATGAGGGTGAGTCACTAATGACTGAATTTCATTTTTTTTGGTGTACTATTTCTTTAAAGGTGGTGTCTTAAAGGGCCACACACACCACACTTCAGGTTAGCGACTGGTGGTGGTTTTGGGTAAATGTAAATAAACGTTGCAGATTCTGTCTAAAGTCACCAGAATCTTTCTTCTAACCTTGGTGGAGTCTTAACAGAACAATGAAGCAATTCAACATCTGCCCAGGTCTGACATTTTGATAGAAAACCAAATTAACATCCAGCGTTATGTTTTCTGTCAACGTTTTAAATGATGCGTTCAGTCTCAACACTTCCTTCACTAAAGACACAAACTCGCTGCAAATTCAAAAACTATCTTCATCACTTTGACAACACAAAAAGCTGCAGATTCTCACAACGCCACCAAAGTGTTTCCAGGGGATGTAAAAAAAAAAAAAAAGTGATGAATGTGGCTGTGATGCGTTCAAAGCCCAGTAGTTACTTTTGAAGTTAAAAGCAGTGAATAACAGGTGAGTCCCAGCAGGTAGATGAGAGAAAGAGAGAATGACATGATGGAAAAAGGCCATGGGACGGACGAACTGTGCTGCGTCTGTGTGTCTTTGTCTCGGATTTGTTTGTTTATTGTTAACTATTGGACACAAGGGGGAGCTATAAACAAAAATGTAGCTGTCACAAAAAGTTGGAAAAACACTGAAATAAAACAATATTAAGTTTAGACAATATCTAAAATGGAATATCTCAAATCAATACTGCCCAGAATCCAGAAACAAATATCGTGATATACTATTATATTCAAAGATCACTGCAGGCTTACATGAACCAGGATCATTTTACAGTTACAGTTTATCTTTTTGGCAAAATTTGGCGATTGAAATGACAAATGTTCCCTCTGCTGTTTCTCACATAATCCAAGTCTGTAATCTTTACATAATTCACATGTACAATTCATAATCTTTGCAAAAAAAAAAAAACATTTTCCAAACTGTTGCAGAGGTCAAACAAGCTGTTCTCTTTCAATGTGATCTTTAATGACGCTTTAATGTCAGGGTATACCGTGCACGTATAAAGTGTCAATTTGGCTGCAAGTTTATTTTCTGTGACAAACGGGATTATATTAATAGTTTTGCCTCTGTGCCTACACACTGGAGCAGCTTCATTTCCTCTTGTTGCTTGTTGCTATAAAATGTTGAAGTTGTTACGCAGGAACAAACAGCCTGATGTTACGAGATCAGCGACCAGAGAACATTTGTTTCTCTGGTTTATGTTGGTGGAGGAGACACAGTGAGGGTGTTTTTTTCATTTTTCTATTGTCACCTGGGTGAAGTGAAGTTTAGCCTTAATAGAATGTGTTATATAAATGATGTTGTCCTGCTTTTGTTGGTGAAAAGTCTTTCTCTGTCTGTTCTTTGCTCTTTTTTTTCTCCATCATGTAATTCACAGTCCAGATGCGCCAGCATTAAGTTTAAAAGAGGCCAAACGTGATTGTCGTCATGTGAAAAAGTGAAGCACGACGCCCAGACAGACAGACAGACAGACAGACGCATTAAGGACTGGTGCGTTTGAATAGTTACACCCATGTAATGTGTGGTAGAAGTGGGTCACAGTGACAGATCCACTCAACATCGGTCTTGTTCCAGACAAAAAACAAAAAAAATAAAACACTCTGCCTGTAATTCCTCCTCGCTGTGACGAGGAGAGAGTTAAGACTGTGCGACGACGTCACGCAAAGTGCTCCGTCTGCAATATTAATAATAGCACAAATAAATGAGGGAAGGGAATTAGTCTCAGCGCAGCGCCTATGTGATGTGACAAATTAGGTCGTCTCAGCGAACACAAGCGATGCGTTCGGATCCATCAGCGTACATCAGAGGGATGATGGGAGGTCACGCAGCATTAAAGGGAGACAGAGGCTTCTTGACCTGGTTCAGGTCAAACACTGATTCACACTCACTCAGGACAACACACACACACTTATACACACACACACACTGACCGAAGACTTCAACTACAATCAAACTCCTCGTAAAAATGTGGGACAGCAGAGTGTTTGTTTGTCGACAGGTACAAAAGGGGTCATTCCTATGTTCCCTCAGCCCTATGTTCCCTCAGCCCTATGTTCCCACATTTCTAACTTTTGTTGTCACTGAAAATTAGGCCCTATGTTCCCACAGCCCTTTGGTCCCACCATTGGTTGGGTTTAGGCAATGAAGAAAAGAGTTGGTTAAGTTTAGTAAAAAGACCAGGTAGAGGCTAGACAGGCCAGATAGATAGAGTCCAGATACTGTAGGTAGAGAGAGTCCAGTGGGAACATAGTGCTGAGGGAACATAAGGCTGTGGGAACATAGGGCTGTGGGAACATAGGGCTGTGGGAACATAGGGCTGTGGGAACATAAGGCTATGGGAACATAGGCATGGACCCGTACAAAACACACGCGGCCTCGTGCTTCTTTGATGCAGCGAGCAAAAGTTAACAAGTATCAGTGTGATGAAGGCGTTGGGAGTATAAGAGTTCATTTTCTAGATCTTTGAAAGATACGAAGAGAGAAAAAGGAAGGCAACAGGAGGAGGGAAATAAGAAAATAATGAGAGATAGCAAGAGACAAAGAGAGGAAAATAGGAAAGGTGAAAGGTGGAAAAAAAGAGGGAAATGAAGCGACACAAGGTGGAGGAGCTGATGACGCAAAGGAGAAGAAGATGGATTGAAAGAAAGTAACCAGTGAAGATGGAAGCTGGTGATGCTAGTGTTACCTGTAATGGCTACCTACAGTATAGCGAAGCTCATGAATAACTCATTTCCAGAGTTGGACAGAGTACTCGACCCCAGTACTTGAGTAAGAGTACAAATACTACTGGTCAAAATTTACTCCGTTACAAGTAAAAGTAGCTCAGTCGACATGTTACTCGAGTAAGAGCAAAAAAGTACTTGCTTTTAAAGGTACTTAAGTATCCAAAAGTACATGCTTTTAAATTGACTTTAAGTAAAAGTAAGAGTAAGAGTAAATTTCTTATTTTTCACATCAATTAATTACTATAATTTTTTCTAAATGAATTTAAGGAGCTTTTAACTCTTGTTTCTGAGAATTAACTCTTTGAAACCAGCTGCACTGATGTGCTGCTTTTAGGGGTTAGGGTTTCCTTCTTTGACAAACACAGCTTGTGTCCAATAGGATTTTAGAAAAAAGAAAAGAGCAGACCTGAAAGTAACGAGTACTTTTCAGCCTTCCTAGAAATTAACTTGAGTAAAAGTAAAAATATTTGTCCTGGAAATGTATTCAAGTAAGAGTAATGAGTACCAGAGAAATCTAATACTCAAGTAAAGTACAAATCCTCTGTATATGTACTTAAGTACAGTACTCAAGTAAATTTACTCCGTTACTGTCCACCCCTGCTCATTTCAAATAAAAATGAGTAATGTAAAGTGCAAAAACTGAAAGACTCAAGAACCTTTGAACCTTTGCAACCAAACTCTAAGGAAACTAAACTTTTCTTACAGGAAAAAAAAAAAGTTTTCCAATCTGCAGAGGAGGGATTGAGGTAAACTGACCTCCTGAGAACAAAAAGAAGACGGACATGACTCTCATAATTGTTTTTGCTGTTTACACAGAAAAGCAATCAACTCCATATTCTCCTCTGTAGTGCGGAGGTGGCGGGTTTGTTGTTTTGTTTTGTTTTTTTTCCCTCTCCCCTCTCTTTGGCACACTTAAAAGGCCCACACATGCTAATCTGACTGGGCCGCTCCACCATCCCACCTGGTTTCCAGTTGAGCCGGCGCCAACCAACCAACGCTGGTGCAAAGGGAGAACCGACGCTGTCAAACCCTGTCTCCGTGTAATTCTTGTTTCTATACAATCGGTTCGACATGTGTGGGCGGTGTTTTTTTGGATCCTGGATCTCCTGGCAGCTTCGCATCGCACCACCTCCCCAAATTCTTCAAAAACCTCCGTGCTGCAGCTTTGTATAGTCTTAATGCGATGCGATTGTATAAATGCAACAACAACAGTACACACAAAAAAAAAAGAGGTAGAGAGGGTTTAAAGTACAATTTGTCCTCAAAAGCAAACGCAAAAGGTGATGGAAGTGATGCAGAAGTTGAAACCCTGCACACACCTGGACAGTCCCCTCATGAAGTGGATGTAATTGTCTTTTCCTCCTCCTCCACCACCACCACACCTGTTCACCATCCACTCATCTATCCCCACTGTGTGCACTGGCAACTTGACAACCCCCTATTCACCTGCTCCTCTGTGCTCCCTGCCATGACTCTGTCTGCAGTCATTCCCACCTGTTTTCGGCCTCTTTTTACACTTATTTGTGTAATATTTGCCAAACTGTTGCCAAACTTGTACCTAGTTTATGGTACCCGACTACCCGTCTGCGTTTACGCTTTGCGTACAACACTGAATTCCACAGACTTTTGCGTCTGTAACGGAGTTAAGAGGTAATTTGATTCCACTTGCCATAAAAACTCATCACACAACACGGAAACTTGTTTGTCCTATGGTAATTAAATGCAGCACCCCTGTGGATTAGGGTCGTGCACCCCGGGGGGTAGCAGCAGTCGGACCTCGCTGTCTCCCTGGTAGGTGCATGAGCTACGAGCTCCGCCATTGTTTCATATTAATTACTTTAATTTTAATACTAAAGGGGTGGTTTAAGTTGTATTTTTTAAGCATATAGCTCCCGAATGGTCGAGCATGTCCTTTTTCATAAAAAGTCGACTGTGTTTTTCTCTTATTTTTGTTTACAAAACACGTGTTACACGTGTTAGCTAACCTGCACTTTCTTTTCATTTTACATTTTTCAGCCGTGTATGTGTGTGTGTGTGTGTGTGAGAAGAAGAACTGGACTGACTGTAATGTTGATTCCTCTGCCAGGTCAGTCCATGTGAAAAATAAACGGCGAGATTGCCAACGGTGAAGGTCTGCCTCATATTAAACTACACAACGCAATGATGAGTACCAAAACCGCTACACGTCACCGTATGCATGCAGTTTTCCACCCCAAAACGCTTGTCTGAACGCAAAATAAAAAGTGAGAATGCAACGACCACTTCTAAGTTTTTTCTTCAGATCGTTTCCGTGTAAACTCAGCCTGATTATATGATGAAGCTACTGAAAAAGAACAGCTACAGTAGATAGTGCAAAAGCAAAGAAAAGACAATCTATATCAGACTGGAAGCACTCACAGATGGGAAAGGAAGAGGGGTTTCCAACTTGAACTGGTTTGGTCTTACTTGATATGACACTGTTCACAAATATGGGACAATTTGCATCCCATATTCATTCAATGCAGATGTGGAAACCCCAGAAAGGACATACACATCTTGGAAAATGGGAGCATATGCTACTGAAAGAAACCCACTGATACAATGCTGTTTTTATTTTCTTTCTTTTTTCACGGTCAAACAACACAAGGCTGCAGCTGACACACACTCACACAAACACACGCCTCAGGCCAGTGCATGGCTCCAGCTCTTCATTCATGTCTCTTCCACAGTTAACATCTGATCTCTCTGTCCATCTACAAAAGGACTTGACGGCCGTGTTGTGTGGCCTGAATGAGTGGTGCTTGTGCACACGGTGGGTTCAGACGTGCAGACCCTCCACAAGCAGGTCAAGATGAGACAACAAACAGGGGAAGACAGAATAAACCTCTTATGAAAACTGAGTGATCTCTCCTTTGCAGAAGGCAAAAAAGCAAAGTATTGAAACTTAACCGTGATGTTAATCTCACGGCTGGAAACACATAGTGGGCGGATGTGCAGATGAATTGTTCCAGGGCTCAGAAACACCTTCTCTCCCAGACAGACAGACAGATCCAAACATCTTTTGGCTAAGCCCGGTATTAAGGAGCGGCAGTTGGAAGCAAGTCAAAGCTGCAGTGAAACACTCTGTCACCCAATTTTCTCAATTCCTCTAATGGGACAATGAGCGTGAAAGCAGCACATTCTCTGATATTTTTATAGCATTATTTACAGGCTCAAGTCACTGGTGGGGTTTTTCCACTAATCTGGAACAAATTCAGACTGTTTAAGAAGTGAGAAGTTATGTTCAACTCTGGAGAGGATACACTGTTACCTTCAAAATATATCTTTCAAACATAAACTTTTACTAGAGCAAATACATGGCAAACAAAACCAGACAATATTAAAGCTCCATACGGTATAAAGGTAGATGTTTGTGTTAAAGCTCCATACAGTATAAAGGTAGATGTTTGTGTTAAAGCTCCATACAGTATAAAGGTAGATGTTTGTGTTAAAGCTCCATACAGTATAAAGGTAGATGTTTGTGTTAAAGCTCCATACAGTATAAAGGTAGATGTTTGTGTTAAAGCTCCATACAGTATAAAGGTAGATGTTTGTATTAAAGCTCCATACAGTATAAAGGTAGATGTTTGTGTTAAAGCTCCATACAGTATAAAGGTAGATGTTTGTGTTAAAGCTCCATACAGTATAAAGGTAGATGTTTGTATTAAAGCTCCATACAGTATAAAGGTAGATGTTTGTGTTAAAGCTCCATACAGTATAAAGGTAGATGTCCATGTGTAGTGTGATTATAAGGGGCTGTGTCCACCAGACGCGTTTTCAGCTCTGACAGCGCTCTCAGCGCTGCTTTCCCAGCGCTTAGCGCTCTCTCTCTCCCTCGTCAGAATGCCGCTGTTGCTAGGTTACAAAACGAGTCCTCTGACACTTCCGTGTTCCGGCCTTGTTTAATGTAAACACTACAACGAGTGTCAGAAATACACAATAGCATTAGCGGCAGCTTTTGACATGGACCCTGAGGTCGGCCTACCTTCAACACAAGTGTGGGTCATGATATAAACCGAGCCACGTCTCCGGTTGTGTTGCTGTCGGTAACGTAAGTCCCGCCCCTTCTTGATTCTGATTGGTCAGTGCGGTGAAAAGTGACATTGACGAGCGCGGCGCTGTTCTAAAAGTTGAACAGATTTCAACTCGAAGCGCTCTGAGCGCCGCGACAAAAAGAAGCAAGCGCCCAGGGCGTTTTGCCGCCGAGGGCACTGAGCGCTGTGAGCGCCCAACTCAATAGGGTTTGAATGTAAAATAGACGCCCAGAGCGCTGAAAACGCGTCTGGTGGACACGGCCCCTAAAGCAGCTCTAGGTTCTATATTAATACTGTGAAAGTATCAAAGCCTCAGTCCACAGAGAAATGCACACAGCCTGGATTCAGAAACTGAGCCTTTAAAAACCAGCCGTCAGGACTTCCTGTCACTTTGTGATGTCACAACAAAGCCCCGCCCCCTCACCACCTGGACCCACCATCCATCACTTGCAGGATTTGGTTTCTTTGAGTGTTTTATTCTGAAATCTGCTCTGTTCTTGTTGGATCACCCAGAAAACAGTCAGCCAATGAGAGGAGAGGCTCAGAGCCTCCTCTCTTCTGATTGGCTGACACCGGCCTGTTGTTACTAGAGCTCCGGAGAGAAGCTGAGAGAGGAGACGAAAACACTGACATGGTTATTTTCTGACAGTTAGTTAGTTGTCAATTTTTTTGAAATGTTTTAAACATAAAACTAAAGGAATTATAAGTTTTATTAAATGATGCTGTTACTTCTCTCTTTCCCTGCGAGCACTAAAGCAAACCAAGGCACTGTATTTGTCGGTCAGGCCACACCACACCGCACTTTTGGCCTTTGTGTAGTGTAAATACAAAAGCCGAGGGGCGGTGTTGCTCCGTGGTCACACAGCGACAAAGTCATCGTGGATTAACCTCCTCGTAATCTCAGCCTGAGGAAGAATCGCCGTGACCGCACTGAACCAATTACTGTACGGAAAACCTAAACTCACATTCCAGCACTTATTATTACATAGTTTTATGTATGACTAAAGAAGAGGGGGGCATTTTTTGCCCACATGTACTGTCATTTATTATACTTTTATTTCACATTTATATTGTCAATGTCATTATTTTTTCTATCTAACCTTAGTTAACCAGATTATTTCTCTCTGGGGTAGCTGTGCTGCAGATCAAATTCATCCAGTGCAAAGTCATTGGTGGTTTAGCTGTTTTTTGTTTTTTTCTTTCTTTTAGGGATACCATGTAGGAAAAAATACAAGCTTACACAAAATTGACCCATGGTTTTTTTAGTTTTCTTCTTTTTCTAATAACAAATAAACTCATATCCAGAACCACAAAGTGTTATGTATAGTGGTATACGCCCAAATATTAATCTGTGGTTGTAAGACATTTTGGATCTCCAGCAGGGCAGCTTTTCTCTGAATCAAACCATGTCCAAAGCTTTTCCCTGCTAATGCTCCAAATCACTTTACCTAACTGAACAACAAACACACACACACACACACACACACACACACACACACAGACAGACACACACAGACACAAACACACACACAAAAAAACCTGCAGCTACACTTTCAGCTTCTTAAAAAAAAAACACCTGAATGCAAATTTTTCACAACTTTCGAGCTTCAGCATTTCAAAGGATAAGGAAAGTAGGGTATCATACGAGCGTCTGCGTGGACCGCCGCTGCTGATCAATGCACTGACAAACTGCCTCATTAGAATAAGCTAAAAATAGAAACTCATAATACACTTAAAAGCCCGTCCACCACCGAGACGCGAAGCAAAGACACCGTTTTTTAAAGATTTGTCATATATATACGTCTTCGCCTAAGGGCTGGAATCAATCGAGGCTCAATCTGAAGCTGCTGCTGCCCAATATAACAGTCCAGATAAACCATTCCCTAACAAGGAGACTGACATACTTCCTGTGCATAAAATGCCCTCTGATTAAATTGCCCATTTGGCAGAATCCCAAGCGTCAAATCCTTGGTTCTCCCTTGATGGTTATCTGCTCCTCCAGAGCCACATTGTAACCAGTGTGTGTGTGTCTATGTGTGTGTGTGTGTGTGTGTGTGTGTCCTCATTAATGACAGGAGGAGAGGAGAGGACGGAGAACGAGAAGAGTTCACCTCCTCAGTGCCCTCCGCTGAAAAAAACAGCTGATCCTGATACTCGTCGTTGTCCGTCAGACTGCAGGTGAGATGATAATCTAAAAATCTAACATCAGAAGGAGCCAAGATTGGAAACAATACAGTCCCTGGGTGACAAACAGGAGGTTTGATCAGAAGCATCTTGATTTTTAAGACTCACTCACACACTTTCAAACACACACACACACATAAAGAGAGAGAGAGAGCCTCAACACTGTCCCAGGGGGAAAATGAGGCTGCAGTTACTGCTGTCTGTAATCCTGCTGCAACGCAGTTAAAACACAGTCTGCTGCTGCTGTGGCCCTTTTTTTTTTTTTTTTTTTTTTAGGTTTATAGAACAAACTATCCTGAGGATTACAGTTCACATTGCACAGACGGTGAAACCCACAACAACAACAATTTACAGAGACAACAAAGCAGCTGAAGTGGTCAAGATCTCTAGAAAAGATTGCCTCAAGATCAAGAAGTTGTTTTTTTTCTCTCTCTCTCTCCATCATAAAACAACACAGAGCAGAAAAGTCTTATCTATCTATATAGGTCAGAAGCACACAACACCAGTGGAGACAGAAGGAACGTGCTGGTTGTACTCACACCGAGTCAAGGGTGGACTTAAAATACCTCCAGTGCAAAAAAGCAAAAGCAAAAGCAAATCAAGCTTTTGACCCACAGGACTCGGGACCTTTAGTCTGCAGCAACATGCAACCAGCTGGACTGTATCAATCACCACCTCACCTCCCTGAGCACCTGCTGACTCCAACTGTCACTGTTGCACAATGCACTTTGGGGGGTTTTCTACTGTATAAGGGGATTTGTCACAGCAGCACAGCCACGGATTGGACTGATGAGGACCACAGTATGTCTGAAAATAGAAAACAAGTCCCCAAAATCTAAAAGACCAGAGAGATTACATCTTAATATTAACAAGTGGAAAAAAAACCAAAAAAGTCAAAAGAAGAAAAAACTAAATGTCAGAGAAACGAATAAACAGGAATTGTTGCTTCTGTAGCCTATTCATAAATCCATAAATACAAATCTGATGTGACTGCGCCCAGAGAAGGAGAAGTCATATAATCTACTTACAGTAGCCTAGGGTGTTCATGTTTTTATGTAAATATAAAGCAAAAGTTGAAATAAAAAGGTGCAAATAACCAAAGGATGCTCAGTTAAAGTGGCACCAACAGGAGGAGGAATCGTTATAATGATTCAGTTGTAATAAATGAAATAAAACGCTACAGAAACTGACAGAAACCAACTCTAAAAACGAGAATCTACAAGAGAAAGAGTAAAATCTGAAAACTGCAGCAAATCTAAAAACTGTAGTTTGTCAGTTTTCCCAGAGGAAACTCACCAGCTGAATCTTTCGGGGTGAAGCCTCCACATCTCTCACACTGGTCTGTCCCCGACAGAAAAAACATGTTCATCTCAGTTCAGGACACTTTCCCCCCTCTCTTCTCCGTCTTTTTTTTCTTTTTCTTCTTCCTCCTCCTCTTCTTCCTCTCCCGTTTACATTCAACCACACTTTTCCACCAACATCTGTCAAACCTGAGTCGCGCGTCGGCAATTTACTTCGCCCTCCTTCTTCGTTAATTTCGCCCAGAGGGAGTTTTAGGAGGGGGGGGGGGATAATTGCGCTACTAAATTAATTGAGGTCGGACTCTGAGCTGCGCGTCTCTGTCTCTGTCTCTGTTATAGGTCTTGTTTTGCTGTTGGAGCCGCTGAGAAGCTGCTGCTGCTGCTGCTGCTGCTGCTGTACGCGCTCTGACCAGCGGTGTAAACCTACTGCTGCTGCTGCTGCTGCTGCTGCTGCTGCTGCTGCTGATGCGTCCTGCGCATCTCCATTATCCCTCATCTCCGCTCAGCTGGAACTAAAGTCCAACAGATTTCAAGGCTGGATCGGCGCCATGTGTCGGGAAACCGTATGATGCCAGCCACACAAATCCCCCGTGTAACGAGAACGAGTAGTGTAACGTACAGTAGATCCATGAAGCTACAGTAGGTTATACTGCTTTTATCACCATGCAGTGCCCCCATTTCCATTAGAACTGACTATTACACTGCAAAAATCAAAATCTTTCCAAGAATATTTGTCTTATTTCTTGTCAAAATGTCTAATTTCTAGTCAAAACTAATCTCTTTCCACTTAAAATAAGACTCATCATCATAATTTTCACTTGTTTCAAACAAATTTATGGGATAAGTAGAAAAATCTGCCAGTGAAAGCAAGTTTTCTGTGCTTGTAATAAGAAAGAAAAACCTGCTCCACTATCAGATTTTTCTACTTATTTCAAGTGAATATGCTTGAAAGAAGTAAAAGTGTCTAAAAACAAGCTTTTTTTTTTAATGTGATGAGTCTTATTTTAAGTATAATTTGATATGTTTTGACTAGAAAATGACATTTTTACTAGAAATAAGACAAATATTCTTGGTAAGATTTGGAGTTTTTGCAGTGTATGAATGAACATCAACACATGTCCTTCTTCTTGCAGGAGACGTGCTTTTTCCAAATTACCATAAACTGCATGTTGAAAGTGCATGTTTCTACCCCACTAGGTTCTAATGGTTTGCATATAAAACAGGCTGTATATATGGTTCATAAAATGTTTAGCATGATCAAACTTTGACAGCAGCCCTGGCAGCAGTCGGACCAGCCTCTGCTCTAACCTTTACATATTAATGAAGACAGAGGAAGAACCCGGGAAAAAGCGAAGGTGACATTCCTGCAATCCACTCAGCCATCACCCATTTTATTATTATTTCTTATTTTCTGTCAAGCACAAAATGCTGCAGTTGCACAGTTTAGTTTATTGGCTCCCAGACTGTTTTGTTTCCTGTAACACTGTCGTCTAAATGCAGAGAGATTCACCCTGCACCCCGCTGCACCGATCCTGTCACCTCATCAGTACGTGCCTGCATGCAACTCCGACTCCAAACCACAGCCCCTCCCTCTATACATTCATCAGATTGTTTATTGCATCATAGCCGTTGGGCATTTCATATCCAGCTCCATCTACTCAAGCCCTCAGCAGCAGCAGCAGCAGCAGCAGCAGCAGTATGTCTCTTCCACTTCTGGACCGACTGGTGTCGACCTCCTTGTGTCTGAACAAATGAAACCAAGTGATATGTCTTACCACGTGATGCGGTTGACATCTGTATCACATCCCTTAGTCAGACGTGCTGCAGTTTCATGTCGACACTGATGATGAAGGTCACTCATCATCATACAAGTCCTTCATGCAAACATTATCTGGGAACAAATACAAATGATTCTGGCTGGGTGCTTATTTTTAAAAAGTGGTGCAGTTTTTGTTCACAATTTAGGAAGCAAGGCTCTTTATTAATCTCACAGGGACATTGTAAAAGCTGCAGGAGAAAAGTGACTCTGATGTTTTAACTTCTGCCAAATCATGCTCGAAAGCAGTTTTAAGATTTTTGGACAAAGTCTGAACTTTAGGAACTTAGGCTTTCATCTTAAATGCTAATCATTTCATACTTTTGATTAGTAAAGAGGAACTATGCTAATTTTTTAGCTTAACTCTGCTACATGTTTACCTTAACTAAACAGCTTCAGTGTAATTGTGATGGTTAAATAAGTGACTTGTAATTGGCTCTCTGCCTTCCACCTAGCGTCCCTCGGCTGAAAACCAACCTTGTAAGATCAGAGCCTCCGACCCGGTGTCCCAGCTCTCGTCTCTGCGACACCGCCACACAAACGTAACGCGCCCCGTAACCCGTAATCTCTTGTTTGTGACAGATCAGACTACACAGATACACATGGTAACATGGTAGATGATAAATAATGTTATCTACCGCTCCATGGATTGATTTCTCATCGGCTTCATTGAAAACAAATGCACATGGTCAGGAGGAGGGTTAGCAACACAGTTGAAAAAGAGACCAGACTCGCTTAGTTCCCCTTTAAAGGAGCTATGTGAAAAGTTTGCTAATGTTAGATACCCAGTGTTAGCATAAGAAGCACCACTGCAATATCAACATCTAACTATTGTTAACTCTAGTCTCTGTCACGTCTTTCCTTCTACTCAAATTAGCATGCTAACTAGCTAGCCACTTACCGATAGTGAGTCACTGTAGACTGTAGCCCATATTATGACTTCTTGATGGCTGAAGCTCTGCTGCCAACAAGAAACCATGTTCAAAAAACTTACAAAGAGCCCATTAGAGCAGGACTTAAAAATAAAACTTAACATTTACGTGTATAAACTTCCTTGGTCTTATTATTATTTTTTATAGTTATCTTATCTTATTTTTTATAGTTTTGCCAATGTTTTTCTGACTGTAATTATGTTAAATGACTGAATTCAAATCACTAAATATCTTGTTTGATCACTAAAAAGCTCATTTGTTTAACATTTCTTTAGCACTGTTGCTGTGTAGGGATGGGTACCGATATTTGGAACTGGTGCTGACGGTAGTAACCAGACCGAAAAGCAACGCAGATTTTGGTGCTTCATTTCGGTGCCACTGAATTTTTAATTAGACTTACATAAGCTGTGTCGGTGCTACACGTGTTGTCATGTCAATTTTTGTTGTGTGAGAGAGCAGCCAATATCAGTTCCCTTTTTTTTTTTTAAATTGACTGTTTATTCGGCTGCGGCGGGGCGCCTAGTGTTATCACAGTACATGCACAACTTTCTTTTATCAACCTATCCGCGGACCACTTGCGTGCCGATCCGTGGAGAGCGATCCAAACGGATCACAGCTCAACAACGATCCGTTGCACCACCACCTGTCCATGCCTCTGCTCCGCTCTGGTGTCGATCAGCTGAGCCAGAACACAACGGATGTGGCGCTGCACAGCTGTAGCGTGTGTATGTGTTTTATAACAAGAAAAAAAACTGATCAACACAAGCTGCTGGGTTTGATACACTGCTGTTTTTATTATGATAATTATGACAGTTTGTTGGGGTTCTTTTTTATATTGGTTAATTTTTTCCATAGTCAATTAATATTCTGTGCAACTTACAAAACTCACAAAATGCCTTAAAAATGAAAAAGCACCTTTTTTGGACAAAGTTTGTATGTTTTCTATTGGCACCGTTTAAGCACTGGCACCATTTCAAAAGTACAGGCACCGATATCAGATAAAACCTAAATGATACCCATCATCCCTATAGCTGTGTCCGCAGATCTTAGGAGTTGGTTTGTTGGGTTGTGGTTTGTTGTGGAGTGAACATAATGATTTTATTTCGTGACAGCGTCGGGGGCTCGGCCTTAGAGACTGCGGGTGAAGACCTCAGGGGCCTGAAGCGGGAGCCAGTTGAGATGATTTGGGCATGTGCTTGCTGCTGCCTCCTGGGCACCTTCCACTGGAGGACTTCCAGACTGGTCCAACTGGTAGGAGACCTGGGGGGGTAAACCCAGGACACGGTGGAAAGTTCCTATATCTCATTTGGTCTGTAAACGCCTCGGGATCACCCAGGAGGTGTTGGGAATGGTCGCTGTGGAGGGAAACATCTGGACCGTTCACTGCTGCTGCTGCTGCTGCTGCTGCTGCTGCTGCCACCCCGACCCAACCCCTTCTCAAACTGTTTCCTTTACTTACAGAAACCATCTTTCACCAGTAGAATATAGATTCCTATAGCAGGAACCCGGCCGCAGTCCCAACAGGTTGATGCACGCAAACAGCTTTTTGTCAACAGAGTAAGCGTTCACATCCAGGGTGCTGCAGACGTGCAAATAATAATAATATGGGTGGCAAAATCCCCAAGCTGTCAGCTCTAAGGGGATTTGTGATTTTTTTTTTTTTTTTTTCCTTTCTCTGTTTTTCATCCGCTACACTGAGTGAGTGCTGGCGCGTTTCCAGGACAGTACATTACTATCACAGCTTGGAGGGAGAGATGGGCAGATATGCACGGTGCAGCCAAATCTCTGGATTGAACAACAGCTGGATACGATAAAGACGAGCGGGCTATAGCTCCGACCCTGTTGTTGTAGTAGTAGTGGCGAGGAATACCCTCACCCCACCCCACCCTCCCTCCCTCTGCCTCTCTCACGCACACTAATGCAGAAATGTGCCCACTTTCTATTAATGAGGCTGCAAATTTAATCTGAAAAAAAGAGAGAAAAAAAACCCTCTTGAAACTGTTCATTTTAAAACATTAAAGGGATAGTTCACCCAAAATTCAAATTTCACTCATTATCTACTCATCCTCATGTCGACTAAGAGCTGTGAGAATTTTCAGAGTCCTCCGTGCCTTCTCTGAGTTACGGGGGGGTCCGTGCAGCAGTATTTGTCCATATAATGGTTGTCAATGGATACCAACTTTCTTCGTCCAAAAAGACACACCAAAAAACGTCCAAATACCTCCATACTGCTCATCTGTAATGTCCCTCTTGTATTGAAGCCCCGACATGAGAAATTGTTCCGCCGGTGATTTGCACTGACACAGGAAGAGCAGTGAACCGAGACACTTGGAGCTTCCGCTACATACAAGCTTAAAATATAGACTTATTTAATTTTTTTCGGAACAATTTCTCATGTCAGGGCTTCAATACAAGAGGGACATTACAGACGAGCAGTATGGAGGTATTTGGATGTTTTTTGGTGTGTCTTTTTGACGAAGAAAGTTGGTATCCATTGACAACCATTACTGTATGAGGACAAATACTGCTGCACGGACCCCCTCGTAACTCAGAGAAGCCACAGAGGACTCTGAAACTTCTCACAGCTCTTAGTCGACATGAGGGTGAGTAGATAATGAGTGAAATTTGAATTTTGGGTGAACTATCCCTTTAATGGTCTCGGTGAGTCCATCAGACTTGTGAGTTGAGTTGAGTTCAGCTCAGTTCAGGTCAGTCCTCCTGTTTTAAAGCAGGATCATCGACCGACAGACACACTTCACTTGGTCAGACTGAAAAAAAAAAAGGAAAAAAAGTGGAAACATAAAAAGTGCACAGCTGTTGTTTATCGGCGGCGCAGCTCTGCATCACGACACGATGCCGGGAAATGAAAGTCATCCAGAACAAAGTGACTCCTTCTCATCATCGTCTTGTTTGGCTTTTTTTTTTTTTTTTTTACGGGGCGAACTGACCTTATATCCTCTGTGGTCGTAACAACAGAGACGTCACGTTGCACACATAAAGATACACCCATGCACATCCGCAATTATTGTGGATAGAAGTAGGTAAGCAGTGCTTTCCAAACAGCAGAAGAGTTTATGGCTGCTTTGATTGCCTGCACTCGACACTTTCAGGTGGTAGAAAGTATAGAGATAACAGTGAGTGCACACACCTTCAGACTCTCTCCTTAAAAGGTATTCAGTGTTGCACTCAACTGTAAATAAACCTTCGAAAAAGGGACAGTGAGATATGGCTTCCGTCCAAAAAACGGATGATGATTCACACCAGGCGACAAAAGACTCTGTGATACAGAGGGATAATAGTGACATGCTCTGGTGCTGAATCTTCGCAAACTCAGCTAAAACTACTTCTAAAACCACATTCAGCCACCGCCGAGGCCCCCCCGAGAGCTTTCAATGCACGGAAGCTTTAGAAAACATTATGCAAAGACACAAACCGCAAATTCAGGAAACGTCCTCAGCATTTTTTTCTGGAGTAGGCTAATGGTCCAAGGCAGAAAATGCACAAACTGTTGTTTTGTTTTGAGACAGGACGTTTCTAATTTTTGTTACAGCACAGCACAGGTGGAAGAAAGCTGTTGTTTTATTTGTGAGGTAAAAGGTTTCTTACATTTAGAGAAGTGGAGGCCAAGGTGACGCTGTGCAGAGTAACTATATATGATTAGATAAGCTGCTCGCACAGATGGCCTCAGGTGCTCGTTGTTTGGTACAGGACGTCGTCTCTGCTCTAACCTTAACCTTAAAGTTACAGCACATATACACTGCCCTTCTTGCAGACTTTAAACACCCTTGGAAAAAAAAAAAAAAAAAGTGTTGTAACTTTTGTCCATGTCCTCATACACCATGATGGACTGAAGCTGTTGTTGCAAAGTGCTGCTGCTGTCTGGTCTCTGCTAATGAGCTGAATGGATGCACCAGCACCAGCAGCAGCATGTCTTCTCTAAATAAATCACACAGAACATTGAAAATGAAAGTTTTTAAATATTCAGAAATCTTACTCGGTGCATTAAAGGTCACTGGGAACGTGGTGTTTTATTGTGACATCTTCCTCCATTGGTTTCTTTTGCCGTAGTAGATGCACCGAACCAAACTGCGGCAAACACACCTCAAAGGCCACTCACTGAGAGCTACAGGAAACTATTCAAGCATTCAGGTGTTGTAAACGGCTGCAGAAACATTTTCACAGTGAATGCATCTGAGCTGAAAATGCAAAGTCACCCGTCCAAAAAGAGTTCTTCCCTCTGGATTTTTCTTCTTTTTTTTTTGTATGTGTGTCTGTCAGAGCTTCATTCATATAAGCGAAAGGAACAGATGAGTACACACACACAAAAGGAAAACAGAGGTGAGAGCAAACATCCAAAAAGTGAGGTTTTCTGCAGCCATGGCCAGAATTTAAATGAAACTCACTTGATAAAATATCAGTTTGGTTCGATACTCGTCACTTGAGCTTTTAGTGCAGCTAGACAACTGTTAGGCTTATCTCCACCACCTCACCTGCCACCAGTGACCACATCTCTTTAACCAACACAAGTCAATACATAGAGTTTCTGCATTCATGTTGAATTAGCAGCAACCTCTTCTGCAGCTCCTGGATGGATGAAAGAAGTCCTAAAGGAAGGAGATCGATGTGGTGTCTGACTTCAACACAAGACCGCATTTCACATCCAGGCAGGTCATTAGCATAAAGTGTAAAAAAAAAACTAACCTCTGTGACATTACCTATAAGTTTCTGTAGAGTGGTTTTGAAACTAAGAGTGAGCTGCTCAAACTATTATGCAGAACTTTAAAGCCTTAAAGGGATACTGTAGTTCAACATTTTTGGCAAATTGGCCCATTGCCATAATCCCTATAGTTTTATTTTAGGAGTAGGTTCGTTACCTTTAATTGTGCAATGGTGCAAGCTATTTTTAGAATGGTGGAGCAGAGCCGTGAGCTGCTCAGAGCTACGCTACGGAGGCTAATGGGATTTCTTGGTTTCCCTCATCAAACTCATCAAATACACAATCCAACAACTCCAAAACGCTCTGGTGGACAAGTTGTGACCTGCACATTCACCACACTATGAGATAATAACAGAACGTTACCAGACAGAGTTGCTTCAGGGGGAAATTCCAAGGGGGTATAGTTGTCGGTCTGAGAAGTGAAGCTTCAAAAAACTGCAATCCTTTGGGGATTGCAGTTCCTCTGGGGTCTGGTGTCAGAAAGCAGCATTCTCCATAGACCTCGCCGATTTTACATCCTCAATAAACATGATCAAAGCCTGGTGTCAGAACATTTTTTGGTCTTAACCGATAGTTTCTTCCCCCCGCACACACACTGAGGGGGGTGATTTTTTTTTAAACTCTACCGTTTTACTATTATTAGATTTTAAATTCTCGCCAATTAGGGCGCAGAAACGTTGAGTGACAGGTCCGGAGCGGTCCGGAGACGGGCTGCTTCGAGGCCAGTGGGCGGGTTCTCAGTCGGCCAATCCAACATGGCGCTGTTCAGGCCCGCCATATTTGAGTCACAATACGACTTCCCAAAACCAATGGGTGATGTCACGGATGCTACGTCCATATTTTTTTTACAGTCTATAGTAAATTCATGCAAAACCGCTGATGGGGACAGTTTTTCATCAAGCAGTCTCTGCATTTCCCTCTAAAACAACTCTGTCTGGTAACGTTGTGTTATTATCTCATAGCGTGGTGAATGTGCAGGTCACAACTTGTCCACCAGAGCGTTGTGGAGTTGTTGGATTGTGTATTTGATGAGTTTGATGAGGGAAATCAAGTCAGCTATTTAACATGGGAGTCAATGGGGACTGACTCACTTTTGGAGACTCACTCTAGTGGTCAGGAGACGAACTGCAGCCTTCGGCACCTAAATGTTGCCACTTACAGCAACATTTTTAAGTCACATGAGCTTCAATTATGAGCCTACTTTGTATTTCATAAATGATGCCTGACAGTAAGAGACATTTGTTTCTGTGTGGATGATAGCGCTTTACTCTTTTTATCTACTAAAATGGAACAAGGCTTAGATACACTGAAGCTCGACACATGTCTGATGTATCAGGAGATAAATTTAATGGTGTTTATCTTTTGCTTTCACACAGAGACTCGGCTTCCTGGTGGTCTCGGTCCAGTTGTTTGGTTTGAAATAAACTAGACACATTCAGGATGGCACCAAAACACCTGTCAAAATCAAAATAAAACCTAGTGGGATATAAACCTAATTTCACTTTGGAAAGAGATTGTTATCTTGACACCATCCACGTGGACAATGTGAGTGTGAAATGTATACTATACATATGCATTAAGGGATTTTCCTCACAGTGCTGCTGAGATTGTTTTTCTCACACACGTAAGCAGATTTTCAGGATGCTTTGCTTCCCTGCGTTTGGGCTCCCAGGAGGCGACGCTGGATTGGGGCTCAACCTCACGTTCCACTTTAATTAATCCTCATCCGTTCGCCTGTGGTTCTCTGATTAGAGCGGGGGGGGCAGCATCACACTCTTCCTCCTTTTCCCCTGAAGCAGAGCGTGGAGCATCTGCCAGGCAGGAGGCTGCTCTTGATGGTCGAGGAAGGGGGAGGAAGGGAGGAAGACGGCCGTCAATATGGAGGCAGGTGAAAGAGGTTACATGAGGTCGTCTGCTCTGCACGCAAAGATGTGAAGATTGAAAGCATGAACGCTGCTTTTCAGGGGGTTGAAGGGATAGTTCACCCAAAATTGAAATTTCTCTCTCATTATCTACTCACCCTCATGTCGACTAAGGGCTGGGAGAAGTTTCAGAGTGGGTCTCGGGGTAGAAGTGCATGTCCATATTACAGTTGCAAATGGATACCAACTGTCTTTGTAACAAAAAGACACACCAAAAAACATCCAAATACCTCCATGCTGCTCGTATGTAATGTCCGTCTTGTATTGAAGCCCCGAAAAGTGAAATTGTCCCGAAAAAAATTAAATAAGTCTATTTTTCAAGCTTGTTTGTAGCGGAAGCTCCTCTTCCCGGTTCGTCAAATTTGGACAAACCAAGGTCTGTCCTCTTCCCAGTTCGTCCAAATTTGACGAACATGGAGGTATTTGGATGTTTTTTGGTGTGTCTTTTTGTTACGAAGACAGTTGGTATCCATTTGCAACCGTAATATGGACATGCACTGCTACGCCGTAACTCAGAGAAGCCACAAAGGACTCTGAAACTTCTCCCAGCCCTTAGTCGACATGAGGGTGAGTAGATAATGAGTGAATTTTGAATTTTGGGTGAATTATCCCTTTAAAAAAGTGTGATGTTTCCACCCTGAAGTTTTCCAGATGCAGTGAAGGAAGTGAAGCTGCATCGACAGCTAATCAATACCTTGCGTATGAAAGGAACGATGTAGCCCGGAGCTAAACTGGTAGATTTACATACGAAGCTGCAACCATCAGTGTTTCGGAGAGCGTGGTGCCAAATCCAGAGGCGGTTAATTAGAAGTGGTAGCTTACTTCAAGAGGAGTCAGCAACTACCTGAAATGAACAATGGGGAGCTGAAGCCAATTAGGAGGAAGGAATCACGGAGCTTGACCTTTGGTCTCTGCGACGAGCTTCTGTCGAAATCCTAAAACCAACACCAGCACCGACGGAGGAAGACAAGTCACTGGTCAATAGAGAGCCGATTATACATTCACACCGCGTCCCAGTGATTAGGAAAACTGTACTATAAATATCAACTGTGCCACTGTACGTCAATACCTTCATATTAAAATGTACCTACGAACCTAATTTGCTTCAATCCCCCAATCCTTTAAATTAGTCTAATTTACAGAGAGTGGTTTCTGCCTGATTAGGCAGAAACGTGACCGGATTCTCAACAGCATGTGGTCGTCCGACAAAAATAAACCGCTGACGTTTCGTCGTGTCCATATGCATGTGAAGAGAGTAATTTGCGGGGTTGGTTACCTCTCATTGCTCTCTGCTGTTCCCCTGTCTGTTTGGGAGTTGAAGTGAGAAATTGGAAGAGTTTTGTAACTTTCAATGTCAATGGGAAAAAGGATTCTTCTTTTTAGTCTGCAGACACTGCAGCCTTCAGTCTGTAAATGCCGATCTTTAGACCTAAACAATCAGTTATTGGCCTCTGCTGTTTTTAAAGTAGGCCTACAATATTTTTTTTTTTAATCATATATTTTTTGTGTTTATTTATTGATATTCAATGAGGAGATATGTTTGTAGTTTTAAAAACCAAAATAACACCTCAGTTTAGACTGCATCATGAAAAATAGAACAGATTTCAGGTAAAACTAAATCCTGCAAAGTGTTGGATGGTGTTGTCCAGGTGGGCGGGACTTGACATGTGCTTTGTTGTGACATCACAAAGTGACAGGAAGTCCTGACGGCTGGTGCATTTCTCTGTGGACTGAGGCTTTGATACTTTCACAGTATTAATATAGAACCTAGAGCTGCTTTATAATCACACTACACATGGACATCTACCTTTATACTGTATGGAGCTTTAACACAAACATCTACCTTTATACTGTATGGAGCTTTAATACAAACATCTACCTTTATACTGTATGGAGCTTTAACACAAACATCTACCTTTATACTGTATGGAGCTTTAACACAAACATCTACCTTTATACTGTATGGAGCTTTAATACAAACATCTACCTTTATACTGTATGGAGCTTTAACACAAACATCTACTTTTATACTGTATGGAGCTTTAATACAAACATCTACCTTTATACTGTATGGAGCTTTAATGCAAATATCTATCTTGATCATTATGGGCCCTATTGGACCTAAGTGTAAATAAAAATGTATGTGACAAACCAAATGTACCTGCCCAACAAGATCACATATTTACAACTCCAGATGCTAATGTTGCGCCAAGTCTCCTAGACAACTCTTTGCTTGTTTGTGACACTCGTGTCAAGTAATTTGAGCGAGTGTTGTTTGAAAGGAGCACTCAAAGAAAAGGATCAGGGGTGAGGGATCTGCTGAGGCAGCTAATCCTCCTCAGCTTAATAAACATATACGAACATAAATCTTAGTTAAATCGACAAAGAGGTCGGGCTGCAGCAGAGAACAGTGTTGGTGCAAGGGTAATCAACAGAGTAACAGTGACAAAGTGTCCACGCTGCACACCTGCAGCAACGGGATTGGATGGTTGTGAGGTGGGCGTCAGTGTTCATTTTCCAACTTGTTCTAAAAACACATTAATGTATTGAAGGAGGAAGATAAAAAAAAAAAAAAGACCAGTGGGTTTTCTCCTGAATTGTCTTCATGTCAGAATCCAGAGCATCATGGGAAACTAAAACTCTCCCCTGAAGCCGATAACATTGAGCTTGGTTAAGCCACACGTCAGCCCACAGTGTCCGTTACAACGCAGGAAGACTCTCTGCCAGAATGCTGACTGGCTGATATAATATTTAATTTAATGTCTGTATCAGCAAAGCAAAGCTGGCTTCCACCCAGCATGCACCTCAGCGCGGTGGCGAGCCAACTGGAAGTGTCTGAACTGAACGTGGGGGGGAAGAAAACAAGGAAAAAGAAGAAGAGGAGGAGGAGGAGGAGGAGGAGATGGGGGGCTTCTCAAGTGCTCATCCTTTTTTATAATGGCTGCCAGTGACATCTGGTCGTCCTGCTGCCATCCACAGGCCCGGCCTACACTCACTATACACTAACACCGTCACTACTACACGGGGATTATTCCTCTGCGGCAGATCCGCTTCCTCCTGTGACAGTGAGACATGATGTTTGTAACAACAGCGTCGTGCTGGAGATCATCTCAGACTCAGGAGGTCTGTGATGTTCTGGCAGAGTCTGAAACGGTTGCATTCAAAGATTCAGTTGTTCTGTTTTCTGTTTTTTTTTTTATATATAAACTGTGCAGCTGTAATAAATATACTGTACTGTACTGAGGCATGTACTAACATTTTCATGAACTTGTGAAATTGTGTTTATCATCTGGTATATAACACAGCAGTGTCCTTAAAGAACCTTACTGGAGCAGGTCATCTTCTCATCACAAGGTCAGTGGGTTGATCCCCGGCTCCTCTGATCTGCATGTTTAATTTTATGCATGATTAATTAATTAATTTTTCTTCATCCATGACGTCCTGTCATCTGCCTCTATCACTCCCCCGCCGGCCGGCCGAAACTCCCCGGTTCTGCACGATTCACGTAAACGACCCAGTTGACCAGAAAAACGGCGATTATAGCCGAAAGGTGACTAGTTTGCAGGTATGTAATAATAATTATAATTATAATAATAATAATAATTATTATTATTATTATTATTATTATTATTATTGTTATTATTATTATTATTATTATTATTATTATTATTATTATTATTATTATTAATATGTACCTAAATGCAGTCTGGACCATCTTGATCCATCATCACATATAATTGTGGTAGAGTATAGAAATATTAAATTGAATATTTCACAGCTCAGTTATTTACATTCTTAGAAACTTGACACAAAGTTAAACAATGATTTTTTCCAAACCTCTTCAAGTCGACTGTGACCATACACTGAGTGCGAAATCCATCCCACACGTTCAGTCAGTCTGTGATTTGTTGTTGTTATCTGTATGGATCATGTTTGGGTGAAAACTCTGTCTTAACACTGAATATTTACCTTTACTAAATGAAATTAATATTGTGTCTTACTGATTAACTAGAAAAAGCATTTCCAAGAATGGAAATGGTGTGACTGCTGACAGCAACTGAACGCTGTTGCAGAATTAGCAAATAGTGCAAGCTGTGATCACCATACAAATGTTTGACCAAGGTCAGAATCGAACCCACATCCTCATGGTCATTAGACTTCCACTCTGCCTCTAGGCCACAGTGCACACACAGTTGCAGAGACTGTTGTCTGTTAATGATCTGCACACTGTCAACATCAAGAAAGCTTGAGAGTCAAGCTTGAATGACTTAGAATGAAAATGTCTGTGAATTTCAGGCTGAGCACTAACCATATGGCCACAGAGAACCTGAGTTACAATGAGCTTTATACTATGAGGAATCAAAGACTGTCCAATGACAGCTGAATAATTGGAATCAAAAGTCAAGCAATGAAGTGAAAAGACTGAGGCAGGAATCGAACCCATGACCATATGATCACTAAACCTTTACTCTGCCACTCGGCTACAGAGAGCACACTGCTTTCAAAACTGTTGTCATTCATTGTAATGTGATGATGTGCTGCAAACTGGTATGAGTAATCAAGGAGATAACAAACACCTGTAACCAATTGAAGGCGGGGGAGGAGAGCAGAATTCAACATAACATAACAAGAGTTCTTCCCTTGGATTCGAACCAGTGACCTTAGGATTGGCAAACATCCACCCTAACCCCTACACTACAGTGGAGTTGTGAAGAAGAGAGGTTGAGACTTTGATGAATGTGAGATTTTTTGTGAAAAAGTTAAATATTTGAAAAAGTATAAATAGTTAAAAAGAGAAAAGTAATGCCGATAAAGTTCAAAAAAAGCTGCACGTTTTGATATATGAATTGTTGAAATAGCACAAAGTATGAAGGACTAGAAGAAGACCGTAAAAAGGCGGAAGAAAATGGCCAAACAGAAGAACAATAGTGTGACTGCTTCAGCAGTCACACTAATAAATAAAACAGATGTTTTACTGACTGATTAAAGTAACATTGCGGAGTTTTTCGGCCTTAAAATAATGTTTCCAGACTCATTACAATGGTAGAAAAATGGTTAATAGGATGAATGGTGCTGCCGCCGCAGCCTGAGCCGGGTCGCATCGGCTGAAACTGCACTATGTAACTTCCCTGCATGGGTACGAAACACCGACCAATAAGAATTAACTAGATAAAGTATCATTTCCTGATGGAAATGCGTGTGACTGCTGAAAGCAGCTGAACGCTGTTGCAGAATTAGCAAATAGTGCAAGCAGTGATCACCATACAAATGGTTGCCCAAGGTAGGTATCGAACCCACAACCTCATGATCAACAGACTTTCACTCTGCCTCTAGGCCACAGTGTATACACAGTTGCAGAGACTGTTGTCTGTTGATGAACTGCACTCTGTCTCACTCTGAAGTTAACTAGCCCAAAGCTGTAGTTCCAGTGCAAATCAATCTTAGTGCAGTGGTATAAACAAGAAACATGTTAACATAAACCAAGATTGAAAGAGGTAAAGAGAATAGGTGGGGGCGCATATGCATTATCAAGTTTGATCTTGTGACCAGACCAAGTGGTATTGGTTAAAGGTCAAAGTGGCTGACACTAACAAGACTGCTCAGGTGGGTTTTGAACCTGTGACCTTGTGATTGGTTGGCAGGAACCTTATCCACTAGGCCATTCCAACAATTCCAATGAAGTAGAGGTTGAGACTTTGATGAATGTGAGATTTTTCAATGATGCTTAAAGTCTCACTCCCCCGACCCTTTTCGGCCATTTTAAAACCAGCTCATTAGCCATGCACATTAGCAATTCACCTCTGGGGGGTGGGCGGAGACTGCACTGTTTTGCACCCGCCCAGCCACCTCCTCGCACCCCACCCCCCGGTTGCTGACAGCTGGACATTGTATAATTACAGATTCAGCGCATTTAGTGTAAAACTCTCCACTGGGATTTGATCCCAGACTGGAGCATAGTCCTTGCTCACAGTGCAAGCTGCTCTACCAGGTGAGCTATACCTATTATACCTCGACAGCTACACCGAGCTGCCAAGCCTTTCAACTCTGAGCCATATGAAGAACTTTTGTGACAGACTGTATATTGTAAAATAGCCAATCTGTTAAAAAAAATGGAAGACCAGAAAAATTTCTGCATCTGTTCCTGCACCACATGATTACACGCACCCGGTCCCTTGTCATAGAGGCACCACTCAAGGAGCCTGGGAAAGTAGATAATCTCACAATTCAGATGATGTTTACAGCTCGTCTCTATCATAAACAGTTCAGATGTTATAATGTCTTGTTGATGTTTTGCAAAACAAGTAATCATATCATGGTCACACAATGAATACTTGAAGTTTCTATTCAGCATAAACACAATTCTGAGTTGAGGACACCCCTAGACACAACAATATAGACTATTAGGCTACATTGTATCATGAAATACTCATAACATCTAAGACATGACAGGTGTGGCATGATAAGCTGGGGGCCAATTTTGGCCAGCTGTAGTCACTATAGAATAGAAAATACTTTATATTAACCTATATTATTTAAATTTCGCATTTTTGCATGTACGGTATGTATTATTTCCAAACTAGTTTTTATTTTCATTTAACATTCATTTATATGCCAATCAAGAGTGGGTGAGTGAAGGAGTGCAAGAGAAGCACCTGCCCACCTCTCATGTCCAAGAGACTTTGTCCTGTCCTCACAACATGAACGAGGAAGGATAGGATGATAGCCCAGGTTTAATTATTATTATAACCTTTATTTAAATTTGGAAATATATTGAAGAGCAACCTCATTTACTATAATAATGAGGATTAATGATGAGGAAACTGTCACTGTCACATCTGTGCAACACCACATCTAGGCCTGCAAGCCTGCCCGTCTTGTGAGTTCGGGCTGGGCTCCAGCTCACTGAACTCAAGTTACATTAGGCTTGTAAATGTGCAGAGAACCTGAGTTACAATGAGCTTTATACTATCAGGAATCAAAGACTGTCCAATGACAGCTGAATAATCGGAATCAAAAGTCAAGCAATGATGTGAAATGACTGAGGTAGGAATCGAACCCATGACCTTATGATCATTAAGCCTTTACTCTGCCACTCAGCTACAGAGAGCACACTGCTTTCAAGACTGTTGTCATTCATTGTAATGTGATGATGTGCTGCAAACTGGTATGAGTAATCAAGGAGATAACAAACACCTGTAACCAATTGAAGGCGGTGGAGGAGAGCAGAATTCAACATAACATAACAAGAGTTCTTCCCTTGGATTCGAACCAGTGACCT
The DNA here is from genome assembly GCF_045865225.1 of Trachurus japonicus. Lineage (NCBI taxonomy): Eukaryota > Metazoa > Chordata > Actinopteri > Carangiformes > Carangidae > Trachurus > Trachurus japonicus. The sequence goes on along the minus strand of NC_140922.1, from coordinate 30,394,069 downwards.
TGGGGTTGGCAAACGGCCACCCTAACCCCTATACTACAGTGAAGTTGTGGTGATGAGAGGTTGAGACTTTGATGAATGTGAGATTTTTCAATGATTCTTAAAATAAAGAGAAATTAGTATAAATTAGCCACACCAAGTAAGAAGAGGACTTTTTTGTGACCTGTGACTATTTTTTGGTGAATTAAAATGAATTAAAAAGCACCTAACAGCAAGTTACAAAGTTGAGCTCCTTCTCCTGCTGCTGTGAAAAAAATACATTGAGCTGAATGAGAGCAGAGAGCTCCCTGGCTGCATTTAAAAAATATTTTAAATTATTATCTAAGTCTCTTTGCATTTTTGACCAGAATTTTAGCCAGAAGACAAGTGTGGCTACAAAACTGGAGAAAATAATTTGTCTAGAGTTTAATTTGTGGCCGTGCTGACAGTTTAGCCAGAAAAACTCTAGAATGTTTTTTTGCCTCTCTCCACTCTGGCACCACTCTGGCTCTGCTCGTTAGACGCAATACACACACATTATAAAGCTGAAAAAAATCAGAAAAAGTTAAATATTTTAAAAAGTATAAAGAGTTAAAAAGAGAAAAGTAATGCCGATAAAGTTCAAAAAAAGCTGCACGTTTTGATATATGAATTGTTGAAATAGCACAAAGTATGAAGGACTAGAAGAAGACCGTAAAAAGGCGGAAGAAAATGGCCAAACAGAAGAACAATAGTGTGACTGCTTCAGCAGTCACACTAACTAGAACTAGAAAAAGCATTTCCAAGAATGGAAATGGTGTGACTGCTGACAGCAACTGAACGCTGTTGCAGAATTAGCAAATAGTGCAAGCAGTGATCACCATACAAATGTTTGACCAAGGTTGGAATCGAACCCACATCCTCATGGTCATTAGACTTCCACTCTGCCTCTAGGCCACAGTGCACACACAGTTGCAGAGACTGTTGTCTGTTAATGATCTGCACACTGTCAACATCAAGAAAGCTTGAGAGTCAAGCTTGAATGACTTAGAATGAAAATGTCTGTGAATTTCAGGCTGAGCACTAACCATATGGCCACAGAGAACCTGAGTTACAATGAGCTTTATACTATGAGGAATCAAAGACTGTCCAATGACAGCTGAATAATTGGAATCAAAAGTCAAGCAATGAAGTGAAAAGACTGAGGCAGGAATCAAACCCATGACCATATGATCACTAAACCTTTACTCTGCCACTTGGCTACAGAGAGCACACTGCTTTCAAGACTGTTGTCATTCATTGTAATGTGATGATGTGCTGCAAACTGGTACGAGTAATCAAGGAGATAACAAACACCTGTAACCAATTGAAGGCGGGGGAGGAGAGCAGAATTCAACATAACATAACAAGAATTCTTCCCTTGGATTCGAACCAGTGACCTTAGGGTTGGCAACCAGTTACCCTACCCCCTACACTACAGTGGAGTTGTGAAGAAGAGAGGTTGAGACTTTGATGAATGTGAGATTTTTTGTGAAAAAGTTAAATATTTGAAAAAGTATAAATAGTTAAAAAGAGAAAAGTAATGCCGATAAAGTTCAAAAAAAGCTGCACGTTTTGATATATGAATTGTTGAAATAGCACAAAGTATGAAGGACTAGAAGAAGACCGTAAAAAGGCGGAAGAAAATGGCCAAACAGAAGAACAATAGTGTGACTGCTTCAGCAGTCACACTAACTAGAAAAAGCATTTCCAAGAATGGAAATGGTGTGACTGCTGACAGCAACTGAACGCTGTTGCAGAATTAGCAAATAGTGCAAGCTGTGATCACCATACAAATGTTTGACCAAGGTCAGAATCGAACCCACATCCTCATGGTCATTAGACTTCCACTCTGCCTCTAGGCCACAGTGCACACACAGTTGCAGAGACTGTTGTCTGTTAATGATCTGCACACTGTCAACATCAAGAAAGCTTGAGAGTCAAGCTTGAATGACTTAGAATGAAAATGTCTGTGAATTTCAGGCTGAGCACTAACCATATGGCCACAGAGAACCTGAGTTACAATGAGCTTTATACTATGAGGAATCAAAGACTGTCCAATGACAGCTGAATAATTGGAATCAAAAGTCAAGCAATGAAGTGAAAAGACTGAGGCAGGAATCGAACCCATGACCATATGATCACTAAACCTTTACTCTGCCACTCGGCTACAGAGAGCACACTGCTTTCAAAACTGTTGTCATTCATTGTAATGTGATGATGTGCTGCAAACTGGTATGAGTAATCAAGGAGATAACAAACACCTGTAACCAATTGAAGGCGGGGGAGGAGAGCAGAATTCAACATAACATAACAAGAGTTCTTCCCTTGGATTCGAACCAGTGACCTTAGGATTGGCAAACATCCACCCTAACCCCTACACTACAGTGGAGTTGTGAAGAAGAGAGGTTGAGACTTTGATGAATGTGAGATTTTTTGTGAAAAAGTTAAATATTTGAAAAAGTATAAATAGTTAAAAAGAGAAAAGTAATGCCGATAAAGTTCAAAAAAAGCTGCACGTTTTGATATATGAATTGTTGAAATAGCACAAAGTATGAAGGACTAGAAGAAGACCGTAAAAAGGCGGAAGAAAATGGCCAAACAGAAGAACAATAGTGTGACTGCTTCAGCAGTCACACTAATAAATAAAACAGATGTTTTACTGACTGATTAAAGTAACATTGCGGAGTTTTTCGGCCTTAAAATAATGTTTCCAGACTCATTACAATGGTAGAAAAATGGTTAATAGGATGAATGGTGCTGCCGCCGCAGCCTGAGCCGGGTCGCATCGGCTGAAACTGCACTATGTAACTTCCCTGCATGGGTACGAAACACCGACCAATAAGAATTAACTAGATAAAGTATCATTTCCTGATGGAAATGCGTGTGACTGCTGAAAGCAGCTGAACGCTGTTGCAGAATTAGCAAATAGTGCAAGCAGTGATCACCATACAAATGGTTGCCCAAGGTAGGTATCGAACCCACAACCTCATGATCAACAGACTTTCACTCTGCCTCTAGGCCACAGTGTATACACAGTTGCAGAGACTGTTGTCTGTTGATGAACTGCACTCTGTCTCACTCTGAAGTTAACTAGCCCAAAGCTGTAGTTCCAGTGCAAATCAATCTTAGTGCAGTGGTATAAACAAGAAACATGTTAACATAAACCAAGATTGAAAGAGGTAAAGAGAATAGGTGGGGGCGCATATGCATTATCAAGTTTGATCTTGTGACCAGACCAAGTGGTATTGGTTAAAGGTCAAAGTGGCTGACACTAACAAGACTGCTCAGGTGGGTTTTGAACCTGTGACCTTGTGATTGGTTGGCAGGAACCTTATCCACTAGGCCATTCCAACAATTCCAATGAAGTAGAGGTTGAGACTTTGATGAATGTGAGATTTTTCAATGATGCTTAAAGTCTCACTCCCCCGACCCTTTTCGGCCATTTTAAAACCAGCTCATTAGCCATGCACATTAGCAATTCACCTCTGGGGGGTGGGCGGAGACTGCACTGTTTTGCACCCGCCCAGCCACCTCCTCGCACCCCACCCCCCGGTTGCTGACAGCTGGACATTGTATAATTACAGATTCAGCGCATTTAGTGTAAAACTCTCCACTGGGATTTGATCCCAGACTGGAGCATAGTCCTTGCTCACAGTGCAAGCTGCTCTACCAGGTGAGCTATACCTATTATACCTCGACAGCTACACCGAGCTGCCAAGCCTTTCAACTCTGAGCCATATGAAGAACTTTTGTGACAGACTGTATATTGTAAAATAGCCAATCTGTTAAAAAAAATGGAAGACCAGAAAAATTTCTGCATCTGTTCCTGCACCACATGATTACACGCACCCGGTCCCTTGTCATAGAGGCACCACTCAAGGAGCCTGGGAAAGTAGATAATCTCACAATTCAGATGATGTTTACAGCTCGTCTCTATCATAAACAGTTCAGATGTTATAATGTCTTGTTGATGTTTTGCAAAACAAGTAATCATATCATGGTCACACAATGAATACTTGAAGTTTCTATTCAGCATAAACACAATTCTGAGTTGAGGACACCCCTAGACACAACAATATAGACTATTAGGCTACATTGTATCATGAAATACTCATAACATCTAAGACATGACAGGTGTGGCATGATAAGCTGGGGGCCAATTTTGGCCAGCTGTAGTCACTATAGAATAGAAAATACTTTATATTAACCTATATTATTTAAATTTCGCATTTTTGCATGTACGGTATGTATTATTTCCAAACTAGTTTTTATTTTCATTTAACATTCATTTATATGCCAATCAAGAGTGGGTGAGTGAAGGAGTGCAAGAGAAGCACCTGCCCACCTCTCATGTCCAAGAGACTTTGTCCTGTCCTCACAACATGAACGAGGAAGGATAGGATGATAGCCCAGGTTTAATTATTATTATAACCTTTATTTAAATTTGGAAATATATTGAAGAGCAACCTCATTTACTATAATAATGAGGATTAATGATGAGGAAACTGTCACTGTCACATCTGTGCAACACCACATCTAGGCCTGCAAGCCTGCCCGTCTTGTGAGTTCGGGCTGGGCTCCAGCTCACTGAACTCAAGTTACATTAGGCTTGTAAATGTGCAGAGAACCTGAGTTACAATGAGCTTTATACTATCAGGAATCAAAGACTGTCCAATGACAGCTGAATAATCGGAATCAAAAGTCAAGCAATGATGTGAAATGACTGAGGTAGGAATCGAACCCATGACCTTATGATCATTAAGCCTTTACTCTGCCACTCAGCTACAGAGAGCACACTGCTTTCAAGACTGTTGTCATTCATTGTAATGTGATGATGTGCTGCAAACTGGTATGAGTAATCAAGGAGATAACAAACACCTGTAACCAATTGAAGGCGGTGGAGGAGAGCAGAATTCAACATAACATAACAAGAGTTCTTCCCTTGGATTCGAACCAGTGACCTTGGGGTTGGCAAACGGCCACCCTAACCCCTATACTACAGTGAAGTTGTGGTGATGAGAGGTTGAGACTTTGATGAATGTGAGATTTTTCAATGATTCTTAAAATAAAGAGAAATTAGTATAAATTAGCCACACCAAGTAAGAAGAGGACTTTTTTGTGACCTGTGACTATTTTTTGGTGAATTAAAATGAATTAAAAAGCACCTAACAGCAAGTTACAAAGTTGAGCTCCTTCTCCTGCTGCTGTGAAAAAAATACATTGAGCTGAATGAGAGCAGAGAGCTCCCTGGCTGCATTTAAAAAATATTTTAAATTATTATCTAAGTCTCTTTGCATTTTTGACCAGAATTTTAGCCAGAAGACAAGTGTGGCTACAAAACTGGAGAAAATAATTTGTCTAGAGTTTAATTTGTGGCCGTGCTGACAGTTTAGCCAGAAAAACTCTAGAATGTTTTTTTGCCTCTCTCCACTCTGGCACCACTCTGGCTCTGCTCGTTAGACGCAATACACACACATTATAAAGCTGAAAAAAATCAGAAAAAGTTAAATATTTTAAAAAGTATAAAGAGTTAAAAAGAGAAAAGTAATGCCGATAAAGTTCAAAAAAAGCTGCACGTTTTGATATATGAATTGTTGAAATAGCACAAAGTATGAAGGACTAGAAGAAGACCGTAAAAAGGCGGAAGAAAATGGCCAAACAGAAGAACAATAGTGTGACTGCTTCAGCAGTCACACTAACTAGAACTAGAAAAAGCATTTCCAAGAATGGAAATGGTGTGACTGCTGACAGCAACTGAACGCTGTTGCAGAATTAGCAAATAGTGCAAGCAGTGATCACCATACAAATGTTTGACCAAGGTTGGAATCGAACCCACATCCTCATGGTCATTAGACTTCCACTCTGCCTCTAGGCCACAGTGCACACACAGTTGCAGAGACTGTTGTCTGTTAATGATCTGCACACTGTCAACATCAAGAAAGCTTGAGAGTCAAGCTTGAATGACTTAGAATGAAAATGTCTGTGAATTTCAGGCTGAGCACTAACCATATGGCCACAGAGAACCTGAGTTACAATGAGCTTTATACTATGAGGAATCAAAGACTGTCCAATGACAGCTGAATAATTGGAATCAAAAGTCAAGCAATGAAGTGAAAAGACTGAGGCAGGAATCAAACCCATGACCATATGATCACTAAACCTTTACTCTGCCACTTGGCTACAGAGAGCACACTGCTTTCAAGACTGTTGTCATTCATTGTAATGTGATGATGTGCTGCAAACTGGTACGAGTAATCAAGGAGATAACAAACACCTGTAACCAATTGAAGGCGGGGGAGGAGAGCAGAATTCAACATAACATAACAAGAATTCTTCCCTTGGATTCGAACCAGTGACCTTAGGGTTGGCAACCAGTTACCCTACCCCCTACACTACAGTGGAGTTGTGAAGAAGAGAGGTTGAGACTTTGATGAATGTGAGATTTTTTGTGAAAAAGTTAAATATTTGAAAAAGTATAAATAGTTAAAAAGAGAAAAGTAATGCCGATAAAGTTCAAAAAAAGCTGCACGTTTTGATATATGAATTGTTGAAATAGCACAAAGTATGAAGGACTAGAAGAAGACCGTAAAAAGGCGGAAGAAAATGGCCAAACAGAAGAACAATAGTGTGACTGCTTCAGCAGTCACACTAACTAGAAAAAGCATTTCCAAGAATGGAAATGGTGTGACTGCTGACAGCAACTGAACGCTGTTGCAGAATTAGCAAATAGTGCAAGCTGTGATCACCATACAAATGTTTGACCAAGGTCAGAATCGAACCCACATCCTCATGGTCATTAGACTTCCACTCTGCCTCTAGGCCACAGTGCACACACAGTTGCAGAGACTGTTGTCTGTTAATGATCTGCACACTGTCAACATCAAGAAAGCTTGAGAGTCAAGCTTGAATGACTTAGAATGAAAATGTCTGTGAATTTCAGGCTGAGCACTAACCATATGGCCACAGAGAACCTGAGTTACAATGAGCTTTATACTATGAGGAATCAAAGACTGTCCAATGACAGCTGAATAATTGGAATCAAAAGTCAAGCAATGAAGTGAAAAGACTGAGGCAGGAATCGAACCCATGACCATATGATCACTAAACCTTTACTCTGCCACTCGGCTACAGAGAGCACACTGCTTTCAAGACTGTTGTCATTCATTGTAATGTGATGATGTGCTGCAAACTGGTACGAGTAATCAAGGAGATAACAAACACCTGTAACCAATTGAAGGCGGGGGAGGAGAGCAGAATTCAACATAACATAACAAAAGTTCTTCCCTTGGATTCGAACCAGTGACCTTAGGGTTGGCAGGCAGTTACCCTAACCCCTACACTACAGTGGAGTCGTGAAGAAGAGAGGTTGAGACTTTGATGAATGTGAGATTTTTTGTGAAAAAGTTAAATATTTGAAAAAGTATAAATAGTTAAAAAGAGAAAAGTAATGCCGATAAAGTTCAAAAAAAGCTGCACGTTTTGATATATAAATTGTTGAAATAGCACAAAGTATGAAGGACTAGAAGAAGACCGTAAAAAGGCGGAAGAAAATGGCCAAACAGAAGAACAATAGTGTGACTGCTTCAGCAGTCACACTAAAAAGCATTTCCAAGAATGGAAATGGTGTGACTGCTGACAGCAACTGAACGCTGTTGCAGAATTAGCAAATAGTGCAAGCAGTGATCACCATACAAATGTTTGACCAAGGTCAGACTCGAACCCACAACCTCATGGTCATTAGACTTCCACTCTGCCTCTAGGCCACGGTGCACACACAGTTGCAGAGACTGTTGTCTGTTAATGATCTGCACACTGTCAACATCAAGAAAGCTTGAGAGTCAAGCTTGAATGACTTAGAATGAAAATTTCTGTGAATTTCAGGCTGAGAGCAGCAGTTTCAACATGAAGCAAGTTATCAGAAGTCAACAGAGGACAACTGGGAAAATAATTCACTATAATTGTTGTTGAGGCAAGAATTGAACCAGCAACCTTCAGGTCTCCAGACCAGCAAGCTAACCACTAGGCTACAGACAGAGACAGTATGTGAGGGGTAAAGAAAACCTTTGATAAGAGGATCACTGGCTTCTGCTTAAAAAAAAAAGTAAGGGATCGAACCCATGACCTCATGATCAATAAACCTTTACTCTGCCACTTCGCCACAGAGAGCACAGACATAAGCATGTTTCAGACAGAGTTGTGGAGAATTCTCAGCATTGGGCTGAATGAGAGCAGAGAGCTCCCTGGCTGCATTTAAAAAATATTTAAAATTATTATCTAAGTCTCTTTGCATTTTTGACCAGAATTTTAGCCAGAAGACAAGTGTGGCTACAAAACTGGAGAAAATAATTTGTCTAGAGTTTAATTTGCAGAAAAAGTTAAATATTTGAAAAAGTATAAATAGTTAAAAAGAGAAAAGTAATGCCGATAAAGTTCAAAAAAAGCTGCACGTTTTGATATATGAATTGTTGAAATAGCACAACACCTAACACACTAACCATATGGCCACAGAGAACCTGAGTTACAATGAGCTTTATACTATGAGGAATCAAAGACTGTCCAATGACAGCTGAATAATTGGAATCAAAAGTCAAGCAATGAAGTGAAAAGACTGAGGCAGGAATTGAACCCATGACCATATGATCACTAAACCTTTACTCTGCCACTCGGCTACAGAAAGCACACTGCTTTCAAGACTGTTGTCATTCATTCTAATGTGATGATGTGCTGCAAACTGGTATGAGTAATCAAGAAGATAACAAACACCTGTAACCAATTGAAGGCGGGGGAGGAGAGCAGAATTCAACATAACATAACAAGAGTTCTTCCCTTGGATTCGAACCAGTGACCTTAGGGTTGGCAGGCAGTTACCTTACCCCCTACACTACAGTGGAGTTGTGAAGAAGAGAGGTTGAGACTTTGATGAATTTGAGATTTTTTGTGAAAAAGTTAAATATTTGAAAAAGTATAAATAGTTAAAAAGAGAAAAGTAATGCCGATAAAGTTCAAAAAAAGCTGCACGTTTTGATATATGAATTGTTGAAATAGCACAAAGTATGAAGGACTAGAAGAAGACCGTAAAAAGGCGGAAGAAAATGGCCAAACAGAAGAACAATAGTGTGACTGCTGAAGCAGTCACACTAATTACACACACTACACAATGCAAAGTACTAAATATCAATGTAATGCTTTTGTCTGAGGGCAGATCACAGAGAATTCTCTCTCTCTTGTGATGGTGGTTGCAGCTGACTGCTTGCAGACTGTGATTTCTTGAACAGGAGAGTTTCTTGTATTTGATTAGTTTGAGGATCCAATTTTAATAAATAGTTACCAAGCACATCGTTGTTTGTCCTCTCTTGGAATAAATGAATACGCATGTAATTTTTCCTGTTTTCAACCTTACAATCATTATGTCTTACCACATGTGTTGTCTGACTGAAGCTTATACTGTTCACTAACTGACATGTCACTAACTCTGTTCCCGCATGTTGCACATAAAACCACAATTTATGTACAAAACTTCCTTTAGAGAGGGTTAAAATATATTATTGTTCATCAATGTTGTCAATCTCATATCAAAGACTGTGACTTCTCTTTCAATGATTGTTCTTCAAAAAAACAAAGTGTGAATAAAGAGCTTTATTATGAGCTTTATTAGGTTTGTATTGGTTGTGAACCTTTTCCCGGAGGCTTCTCACCTGTGTGAGTTCTCATATGGACCACCAAGTGTGCTTTACGAGTAAAACATTTGTCACACATTCCACAAGAAAAAGGCCTCTCACCTGTGTGGATGACCATATGCCTACTCAAAACTATCTTTTGGGTAAATTTTTTCCCACAAGTGTTGCAGGTGTACGGCCTCTCACCTGTGTGTGTTCTCATATGGATGTCTAAGTGTCTTTGACACATAAAACCTTTCCCACAGTTTTCACACAAAAGAGGTTTCTCACCTGTGTGAATTCTTGAATGATTTCTCAGATGAGACATGGACCTGAATTCTTTCTCACAGGTGCTACAACAAAATGTCCTTTTCCCTGTGTGGCCACTCTGGTGTTTTTCCAGTTTAGACTCAACCTTCAAGTCTTTTCCAGAAGTGTCACGTTTTAGAGTCTTTTTACCTTTATTAGTGTCACAGTGACTCTTTGTTGTAGGAGAGTTGTGTACATTGTCACTGTCACTTGCGTTTGAGAGACGTCTCTTCTGTGGTTGTGTCTCTACATTTCCAGGTGGTTCTGGGTCTACATGTCCACTTCCTTCCTGATGTTGGCTCTCAGCTACAACAGAGCTGTGAGGGAGGAGCTGCTGGTCACTGGTTGGTTCTGGTTCTCTGTGGTCACTTCCCTCATGAGTAGGAGCCAACATAAAGGTGTCAGTCTCCTGCTTCAGTAGCAGCTGCTCTCCCTCCTGACTGCTGCAGACCTCCTCCTCTTCCTCTTTAATCTGTGGAGGCTCTGGCTCCTCCTGCTTCAGACTGGAGAGAACAAACTCCTCCTCCTCCTCCTCCTCCTCCTTACAGACATGCTGATGTGAGAGCTCTGGAACAAAGAGGAGACATGAGACAGAGGTGAGTCCTATGATGATGGGAAAAAAAGAAATGATTTGGACAGCTCAGATCGTCAGCTGTTATTAGTTTAGTGTCAATGATGTGATGCAACCCAATGTTAATGCTAATGTGTATTTTTTTTTTCCATAAATATCTGACTACAGGAAAGTAATTCTGGACTCAAATGTAGAATAAATGTAATTTGCTTTTTGCAATACAGCACTGTGTCTCTTAACAAGTTTTTACATAATTTTCCCACATTATTTAGAAGAAAAGTGGTGTGTTAGGATACATGTCCTACTCATTGTTGCTAAAATCCATTAAAAGTTATATAGTAACACAGCAAAAGTCAATTTCAATGTAACACTTTCAGAAAACAGGATGTTTTTCATAAGTGCACTTAAATTCAGGTGCACTGAAGGTGGGTCAAATTTTTAATTTCACACCATTTGACATTTTCAAGGACATTCAGTCTAACTTCTGTTAAAAAGTTTTGAAGGTCATGAAACCAACATGAATACAAAATCAGGGATGTGATTGGCCAAGGACAAAAAAGAAGGAAATTAGACAGACCCATAGCGTGACACGGCAACAGTGCAGCCATTACACACAATGACATAAGTTTGACACTTTATATGAAAGTATATACGCAAACAGAAAACAATTAATTTAAGGAGAAAAAAAAACTCAAAAACAGCATGTCAAACAATAGGTGCAGATATTATTACAGTGTGTGTGTGTGTGTGTGTGTGTGTGTGTGTGTGTGTGTGACATAATCTTCATTATTTTGATCATTCAAAATGTGTCTGACAGCGACAGAGACAAGAGAGAGAGCCAGTGGTGGCAGGTGGAATTCACTTGATATTGAACTTATTGGTATTTAAAAGGAAAACAAACATGCAGTACTTAGCTCCATTTTAATATTTAAAGGTATATTGTGTAAGAATTACTCCCATCTAGCGGTGCGGTTGTAGATTGCAAGCAACTCAGTCGTATTTTTCATGCTGCATTCACGTGAAATCGGTTAGATGGCAGACGGACGACAGCCGCTGCAGGTAATGGTTTACACAAGTGGCCAGTCAGCACGAGGCAAAACAATACACATGACAATATGTTCATCTCTCCCACTTCCCTCTGAAACACACCCCACAACGCATTCGTCCTCATCCAATCACAATCCGCCACCTTCCCTCCTCCTCCAATCAGCTTTCAGCTGTCATGTTTAAAAGTGCTCTCTCTCTCTACTCTCATTCAGCTGTCAACCAACCCGCAGAAAGTTCTCGACCCACCTCCTCCCCTTCTCCTCCTCAACCTCCTCACTTAGCTTCCATATCAGCAGGCATCATCCCTACCACCACCAGTGTCTGGGCCCGGGGGGGGGATGTCCTCTTCAGATAGAAGCTTCACATTCATCAATCTGTCTTCTAAGCTGATCTACTCCCTGGGGCCTAAGCGCCAAAAATATTATTTGTTCACAATAAATGTCTTTCTGTTTTACATCCCGTCTATTCCATTCTTAATAGTCTGTCCTGATTGAAATGTTGTTCTTTGGCAATATCTGGATTTTTTCATTGGTATTATATCTCTGTGTATTTGATTAGGCTTACATTTACGCGCTGATCATTAAACAAACAAATCAGAGGTTACTCAGCAGTTACTGAGTACTTGAGTAGCTTTTTCACCAAGTACTACTACTCTACTCTTACTCAAGTAAATGCTTGAATGACTACTTTTTACTTTTACTTGAGTAACATTATTCTAAAGTAACTATACTCTTACTTGAGTACAATTTTTGGCTACTCTACCCACATTTTCGGAAAAATCACATGCCTGCAAACCACAAGCAGCACGTGTAAAACTGAACAGGAAACAAGAGAAAACCAGAGGAGAAAACACTAAAGGTTGAAGAAGTTGTTCCCCCACAACAACAAAGACTATATATAGTGTCACTACTCCTGGTTTTACAGACCTGTCCTCCTGTGCAGCTTTATCTCTGGTTTTAGGGCGATATCCAGCAGTCTGCGCTGACGATCGATCTCCTCCTCCTCGTACTCGACGACAGTTTGTTTAAAGACTCTGAATATTTCTTCAGCAGCAGCAGTTAGTCGCTCGGTGACAAACTCTCTCAGAGACTCAACTGAAGACATTGTTGCTTCGTCCACACTGAAACATTTCTCTGAGATAGTGATGGGTCTGGTCTTGCCGTGCCACTGCCGAGGCTTCGAAGCGCGCGTCGAGTAAAATGAAGGAAGTATTTTGTGAAGCAAAACCGAAACCGAAACCAGATGTTTTATTTTTTATGAGTTTAAAATAGAAATCAGATATTACATTCAGCTATTACAAAATATTAAAGACAGAATAAAAACCTTAGAATATTATAAATTATTGCAAACAACTAAATAGCTACCTATAATATATAAAATATAATATAGTGTTGGTACCCCTTTCAGTGTATATATGTATATATTTTTTGTTTGCCTGTTCATTGTATGTTTATTGTTTGAATATTTGTGTGTTTATATAAATGTTTAATTAAAAAAAAAAAAAGTATTATGGGAACCAGAGCGGCATTTTTATGCAAATGAGAATGACTGATGCATCTTGGGTAATTTAGGGGCAGCGCCCGGCATCCCTCCATTGAAAAGTTCAGTACTAACTGGCTTGACAAACTAATTAACAAAAAGTTGGCTATTAACAGGCTATTACAGACAACACTTAGCCAAAACCTACCCGGTGATTCAACCAAATACGTGTAGATGTCTGGGTAAGACATTTCTGGCCACTGTGTGCAGGGTTCCTACAGATTAAGCCAAGTTAAATTTAAGACTGTTTAAGACTTTTTTAAAGCCACTTGAAATGAAATTTTTAAGACCGACTTCATAATAACTAACTTCTCTATGTCGGAATGTTACCAATTATTTTGAGATTTGAGACTAATTACAACCATAAAATACCTAACTGCAAATCAGCAACAACGATGTAACGTTGGTGAACATAAGAAATGAGATTTTAAAAATCCTTATTGAGGGCAAAACTAGAAATGTCTTGCTGGCATGTTCTGGGAAATGAGTCATACCCCTTTGTTTGTAGTAGTGTGTGAATCTAGATACCTCTGCCTCTGCACATTAGTGCATAACTTTAAAGACTGCTGGTCCATGGAAATAATCTGCATCAAGTGGTGCAGTGGTGAATTGTTCTGTTTCAAAGGGCTGGCAGTAATTTCTTTATTTTATTTTATTTGATGCCCCGTTTATTATCTTTCTATTAAACGTTGTCTCCTCTGAAGCTCCCGACAATTAAACCTCCATAAACCCGCTGATGTAAATCTGTGACTTTATGAATGGGAGCTGTGATGGACGATCAACCGGCTCCAAAGGTCGCACTAATGCTCTTCCACAGAACAAAGCATACAAGCACAAATAGACCTTTTAGCTTTTAAATCCATGTTGAGGCCTCAGCTGTTGCCTGTACTAATGAGAGTCCAGCTGATGCTGCTGAGTGCTCAGATATTCTTTAGGGTTAAACTATTGGCACCGCTATAAAGAGTGTCACTTAAGCTACGAGCCTTAAGCCTCGTTTCATTCCCAGCGTCAGCAAATTTCTGTGGAACCTTCGTCTAAAAATATGAATTAAAAAGGACGGCGACACCGCGGCACTTTAAAAACCTCATGTCAACTGCTAATCCCCTAAAGAGCGAACTTGGGAGATGGATCAGCACGTGACAGATCAACCGCTGGAGAAATTATGAATGTGTGCCGGCAGCTTGTGTTTGTGAAGCAGGTTTTTATTTCAGTGTGCGTGATATGTGGGGTTTTCTCTCTCTTCGTCGAGGACTAATCCCTTAAACATGGCGGCACATGTGTGCATCAACTGGAGGAGGAGGGGGTTGGTGGTGGAAGGCACCGATGCACAGATGCACAGCGGCCGTAAAGAGATTTAGATGCCAGAATTCATGAATGACTTAGTTTTGCTGCCCAGTTTCTGACGAGGTCCGTTGATAATTTTCTCCTCGGCACGTGACTAAAGACAATGAAAAAGATGAAGTGAAGATCTGGTGTGGAGTTGAGCTGATGGTCCGAGGTCCGCGTACATGAATGATCACGCAAACATTGTGCAGATGTCACTCACAGCTGGATTGATGCCCCACAGTCACGGTCACACTGGATCTCTTATAGACCACATCACATGATATTGTTGAGTTGAGCTGTTGATGAATAAAACAACATGTGACTGGTTCCCTTCATGAGACAAAATGCAATTCATTGACAAGATAGATAATAAGATATAGATAGATAATTATACATTTTAATACTGATTATTATTCTCATTCTTATTATTGTTGCTCCTGAGTTGCTAAGGACACATGTACACATACAGTATCCACACACCCACACACTTATATTTTCAGGTTTTTTTTCTATATTATTGTTGTTAGTCACTATTATTTTTTTCATGTTTTCTGATATCTTGTACTTTTGTACATAAAATTGTAATATTAATATTATTATAAGGTGGATGCTTCAAATAAGCCCGTCATGGGTTTTTTTTTTGCCTCTCCCTGCACTGTTTCATTATTACCTATCATGTTGTATGTGTATTCTTATTGTGCAAAATAAAGAAGATAGATAGATAGACAGACAGACAGACAGACAGACAGACAGACAGACAGTTAGTTGTGGGTTTTCAAGTAGCAAGAAAAGTGGGAAAAGAGTCCGATTTAAAATTAAAAATGCATTTATTTAATTACATATTTATTCCCATGCTTGCTTTACTTAGCAACAGATGGGCTCGAGAGACGACTTGATGAAAATGCAGCGTATCCAAATATCATGATAGATTATTCTTTTTTTCCTCCTCCATTTCTTTTAGAATAGACATATGGTCTTGGGGGGGAAAGTAAAAGTGAATTTTAAAAAGGAACAAATAACAATCTTCTGTTTTATTTTTCTAAATTTCACTTCAAGCGTTTCTCATTAAAACAAAAGTACAGAGAGCCAAGAGGGAAGAGATGAAAGTGGATATGAGACAG
This sequence comes from Trachurus japonicus, assembly GCF_045865225.1. Classification (NCBI taxonomy): domain Eukaryota; kingdom Metazoa; phylum Chordata; class Actinopteri; order Carangiformes; family Carangidae; genus Trachurus; species Trachurus japonicus. Next base: position 30,378,503 of record NC_140922.1, on the reverse strand, counting down.
ACTGCTGGTTTACTTTATAAAATAACACAACGGGGGAAAGAAGATGATCAATAAAAGAAGAAAGGCGATGTTAAAAGGGTTAAAGCTGCTGGTTTGCAGTTGTAGATTTGAAGAATATTAGCGCAACAACAACTAGTGAGTGAAATAAAGCAAAAAAAAAATGCAGTTCTGCTGAGAAATCTGCCTGCACTCTGCCAAAGTCTGGGGGCATTACTCTAAAAAGAATTGGCATCTTTTAGGCTCAGATCCACCAGAACGCACCACCCACACAGACCGAGGGGGGGGGGGGATAAAAACAATTTATCCAATTTATCTCGAAACTTAAAGGGATAGTAGCATTTTTTAAAAGTGGGGTTGTATGATCTACAAATAGCCCCTAAGTACTTTAATTGCAGTAGAAGACTCTCTGCACTCCTCCCGTTAGCAACGCCAGCCCATAGCCCTGCCCAGAGATTTACAACATACATTGTTGTGAATGGACCCAAAGAAACGGCCTATTTTCGCGGCCTAAAAGAGGTTTTACCTGAAAAACAAAAAACACAGTTCCATTGTTCGCTATAATATAATTTTTTCCAGCCCTTCAAAGTGCAGGAAAAACGCAGTATATCATACAACCCCACTTTTTTAAAAAGTCAAACATCAATATTCTATATGTCTAAAATACTTTGTCGTGCCGCATCAGTCCAGAGTATTGACGTGCCGAGCGCCGTCAATCACCGCTGTGCTGTGTGGCTGTAAATAACAGTCTTCCTGATGCTCCGACATCCCAAAATGTTTGTTTTTCTAATGTGTTTTATTTTATTTATCTTGGCACTGAGCGAAACCCAGGAAGAAGAAGAAGGAGAAGGAGAAGAAGGAGACACTGATTAATGGTGTAGATCAAGGAGAGCATATTGGATGTAGAGCCTGACCCCCGAGGCGTGAATGCTAAGGAGGATAACAGCGTTCCCATCAATGTGCTCACCCACCCACACGCTGTCCATTATATCTCTGCTTCCTGCTCCTTCTGCTTTGAATATATATGGAGCTATTCTTTCTATTTTCTATATTCTAACGCTGGTCCGTCCATCTGTCTGGTTTGTTGTTATAGTCCGTCCAATTCTGTCGTCAATAACTGGACTGGTACAGACACGAGTGACGTCCCCGGGGAAACTAGTTTAATGATTTTTTGGGGGGATTTTTTTTAAAGATTCACTGGTTTTTCATGCAGCTACAATAATTAGGTCAACATTTCCACTTCAGACACGTTTCCTGAAGAAATTAACACATGCAAGTCTGTGGAAAAATGTGTCGGTTTTCTTATTCCGAAGGGCGGAAATGTGGTCGTTCATTGTCGATTGATTATCCTTGAGAACAAAATCACAAAAATGACCTGATTCTCAAAGCAGGTGGTTCATCGTTACTATACCACAACGATCTGGATCTCCTGTAGGCCGCCGCAGAGCATGGAAATACCAGTAGTATCCTCTTCCTGGGGTCCATTACAGGAAAAACTAAGGGTGAAAAACGATGCCAATTAAAATCAAAGGAAACAAGAATATAAAACAACTTCAAACAACAGAGAAAACACAACCAATGACAACAGGAGCAAGTCCTACAGCAGTGGTTTCCAGCCTTTTCTAACTCATTGAAAGTCTCAGAAATATCGGCGGCCAACATCTGGGGCTCATCTGTCGATTCACCGCCAGCCTCTCTTACATTGTAATTCTCCCTGTTGTTAACCAGCTGTGAAATAAAGTTTTTTTGCCATGGACGCAATTTTTATTGTGCAGTCAGACTGAGACAGGAAGTGATTCAGCCAGCAACATTGACATTGGCTGTCAACAATGAATGACATCAATAAGAGGATCAAAAACTATGGAAACTGTGAAAGGAGTTTTTTAAGATTGTTCATTTTGTTTAAAAAAAATATTAATTTCTACAAAACTGAACAGTTTTGCAAATGATTTGTCAGCCCACGTGCAATACCTTCACCACCCACCAGTGGGCCCCGACTGATGCAATATTCATTTATAACTCAGCTCAGAAACAATAATACAACAGTATTACTTTACTTATTGTAACGTATTATATTAACGTATTATTAGTTTCTTTAGGTTTTGCAAATTAGAAGCTTTTTTGTTGAGAAAATTAAACAGCATTAAAGACAGCAGAAAAACTAAAAGTGAATGTGTTAAAGCTGCTGTATAAGAATCTGGTAGTGACCTTTTAAATTACACAGAGTTACTTCATTAAAGCTAATGCTTCAAATGATTTACCTCAACTGAAGTAACTTCCCCTACGGTTAATTTGAATAATTTACACCAACCTCCTGACCCGAATCCAAAAAAACCCTGTGGACGTAGCAGGGATTCACTGTGTGTTTTGTCTATTGTGTGTAATATTACACTACCTATCCTCCAGGCTAATTCACCCGCCTCTAATTAACCTATAATGAACAATCTGGGTCAGTTCAACCTGGTTTTGTTTTCTGGTCACATCCTCTTGATCCAGATTATAAGAGTTTATGTCTTTTTTTTTTTCATTGTGAACAACAGTGGTGGTTTTTTGATTTCTTATTTTGGTTGCACCTGGATTCACCTGTTGGCAGCGCTGACCTCAGTCATATTATTAAAAACTAGGTCACCGTCTTCCATATATATAGCATTTTGGAATAAGTCTCTCACAAACTGCAACACTAAGTACTACAATATTAAAAAGTAACTCATTTGCTACCACAAAAGATATTATAAAGACTTTTCATTGCACTGTCGCAGCTTGGAATGAAAGTATTCCAATCTGATCTAATCTGAGTGGATGAATGTAAGATTTTAAAAGGCTTTTTGCTTATTGGAAATGTGGTGCTTTCTGTGCTGCTGTTCAAGACTGTCTGAGGTCACAAAGACGTTCAGAGAGAGGGTTTTAATCCAGGCCTCTGGCATCAAACCATCACTGCCTCTACCGCCTCCAGAGCTGCTCAATCTCCTCCTTTTATACCTCCGTCTTCAAAGGTTGACTAGTAGGCTACTGTATGTGACACAGTTTACCTATTTACAATTAAAATTAAAATTAAAAACTCAAACACAATCTCAAACAAAAATGTCCTTTTAAAGGGATAGTTCACCCAAAATTCAAATTGCACTCATTATCTACTCATCCTCATGTGGACTAAGGGCTGGGAGAAGTTTCAGAGTCCTCCGTGGCTTCTCTGAGTTACAGCGGGTCTCGGCGTAGCAGTGCATGTCCATAGAACGGTTGCAAATGGATACCAACTGTCTTCGTAACAAAAAGACACACCAAAAAACATCCAAATACCTCCATGCTGCTCGTATGTAATGTCCATCTTGTATTGAAGTCCCAAAATGCGAAATTGTTCCGAAAAAAATTAAATAAGTCAGTAATCGCACTGACGCCGGCGCAAATCTCGCGAGATTTGGATGGACCAGGAAGAGGAGCTTCCGCTACAAACAAGCTTGAAAGATAGACTCGCATTTCGGGGCTTCAATACAAGACGGACATTACATACGAGCAGCATGGAGGTATTTGGATGTTTTTTGGTGTCTTTTTGTTACGAAGAAAAGTGGTATCCATTTACAACCGTTATATGGACATGCACTGCTACGCCGAGACCCCCTGTAACTCAGAGAAGCCACGGAGGACTCTGAAACTTCTCTCAGCCCTTAGTCCACATGAGGGTGAGTAGATAATGAATGCAATTTCAATTTTGGGTGAACTATCCCTTTAAGGTATTTGCGCCGAGATTTGCGCCGGCGTCAGTGCGATTACTGACTTGTTTAATTTTTTTCGGAACAATTTCGCATTTCGGGGCTTCAGTACAAGACGGACATTACATACAAGCAGCATGGTTACGAAGAAAAGTGGTATCCATTTGCAACCACAAAGCAAAATGTTAAAAATGTCCCACATGACATCAGTAACAACAACAACAAAAGCAGTTCAGTTCAGTTCAAATTAGGCTGTTAAAAAACCCTCAGAGTGATCCCTCTCGCGCAACAAAAAAATCTCTGGGTCAGGTAACATCCTCTTTTTTTTTTTTACACCCGAGGAGCTAACTCCTCTTTCCAAAAAGGAACGCATAGAGGATCTTTCCGACGCTCACCGACAGTTGTCATAGTTACCTTGAAATTGGCCGGCAAACTTGTTGCTACTTAGCGTTTTACGGTCCTGTCGGCCGATCATCCGGTGTGGGTCTACAGGACGAGGGCGCCGGTGAACTGACCGCGGACTGTGTTTAAAAACCACAGACAGGCTCGGCGCTGAGGAGATGGATAAACCCGGCGAGGCGGACACTGACGCTGCTGCGCCTGTAAGTACAGTAAGATTAACCGCCATCTTGGCTCTAACGGGTACCATTTTTAAAAAACACATGGCGGGATTCATTGTGGGACGCCACTGGCTAGACTAGAGTGACAGGGGCGCGATGGTGCGTTCGATACGACTCGGAACTCGGAGTCCCCCAGTTGAAAACTCCGATTTCTGACCTCAAAGCATTTGAGACCTACCACGCCAGAATAACCAAAAACATGACACATCAAACATCACGTAAGACATTAAAACATTACACTAAAACAATTTTAAGAAAAAACGTTTTTAAATAATTAAACAGATCATCTACTGCTGTTGTGGAACACAGTACATTCATGTTCTCTTCGATTTCAAATAATCTTTATATTAACCGTAAGTAAATATTGTATATTTTATAAAGTTTTATATATTTTGGTATTTTAAAACGCATTTTAATCTTTGTTTTACCATTGGTGGTGTGGTTTTGTTCGCCAGACAACTAATTCTTGGAGAAATGGGGTAGATCTTTTTCAGAAAAGAAGCTCCAGTGCAGGAACAGGGCAAGCTAAGCTAACAGGCTATGCTAAAGAAACCAGATAATCAATGAAAATATTTTCACATTTATTGATTAACAATTTAATTCACTCTGCATCTTAGGGGCTACTGTCAGCTACCAGTCACTATTAGAGTGAAATGCTTTATGTCGTGTTTGTCTGCATGATTGGCATTTGGAAATGCCTTAAATGTCATCATGACAACTCAACTAAATTTGTTTCAATCGCGCTTTGCAAAACATAACTTTAAGTGATTATTTTCATTACAAGGAAAAAAGTAGGCTATTATGGCGTTGTTCCTGCAGCATTTCTTATCTGTTAAATGTATATTTTGCTTTTTAAATTGTAATAATTTTCATCTTTGTCAATAGTAGCCTACAGCCTTTAGCAACACTTCATGACAACCTCAGTGTGTGACAGTGAAAAACATTCACACATCTTGAAAAGAGCGGCTCAAACAACTTCTTGATCACTTCCTGTTTTGCCCCTTCCCCCCGACGACAAACACTCTAAGCTTGGGATGGGAAAAAAAAAAAAAAAGACAACGCAGTCTAATCTGCTGGAATCAAAACAAGCCTTTAAAACCTCTTTGGTGTCTGCTGCACTAATCTCTGAACTGGTCAGTGAAAAGTGCACACAGTTCAGCGCGGGATTGAAAGCCTCTCGGCCTCTCTCAGCAGATTGGCAGCGGAGAAGAACCTGGATGAGGTCCGATGTTTTCTGCCGCTTAAACACAATTCATTTGAAGAGGGAACAGCAGCATTAGTCTTACGTAATCTGTCCCCGAGGGAGTCATTATATGGATCGTGGGGTGGGAGTGGGGGGTGTGCATATAGAAAATGGGATGTCATTCGGGTTCCTCTCTGCAGTGCCGCACCGCTGTGATGTAATATTACTTCTTGTTATTACGGAGTGAGAGCCATCCCCGTGATGCTCTGAGTCAGCGGCTCGATCATATGACAGGAGCAGCAGAGCATCCTGGGAGTGCAGCTGGGTTTTGTTTTTTTTTCTTTTTGTGGTGAGGTTTTGACATGGTATGTGTTGAAATGGGAAACAGATGTGGCTACAAAACAAAAAAGAGAGGAGGAGGAGAAGAAAGAAGGAATTCACAGACTAGTCAGTCGAACTGGGCTTTGGGTTTTTTACGTTTCAGTTCACGCAACCACGTCAGATTGGAGCGGAAAAATCAATGGCAACAATAAGATAATGGCTCCTGCCACCGCCGCCGCTCACATCACAGCGGTGTGGGATTATAGAAATGCTTTCTCAACATCAGCCCATATAGAGATATTAATAGATTTTCTAACACTCTGGATAAAAATAGAGCCATCGACCGATGGGTAACCACCTTAGTCAGGAGTATTGGATTATAAATCTATCTTTCATCAAGCCCCCACACGCACACACACACACACACACATTCGCACACAGGTCACGACCCCGCTGCCTGATGGTATGTTCACCGGGTTCTTGGATGATAGATCAGTGGAGACACTATCGTCCATGAGTCTCATTATCTAAAGTGACCATATAGGAATGAAGAGGACAAGTCTTAAAGGAGCTTAAGATGCTGGGTGGGTCCTGATGAGCAGATGCTTCAGGGAGGAAAAAAAAAAAGAGAGAGAGAGAAGAAGGAAAAGCCATCGATCAGGTAGATAGCGAGCTGTCAGGGATGAGAGGCTGCGCCGGGAGCTGCACTTAACACAACCACAGATCTCATCACAGTGTGGCCGACTGGACTGGAGAGACTGATCTTTTAGGTGTTTGGAGCTTCAACATTAGACCTGCACCTACAACAACACACAGCAGGTGGAGGATGCATTAGGAAAAGAGGCTGAGAGCTTCAAACTACGGCCTCTAGAGGCAGAAATGCTCTTTACTGATGATGTTCCTTCCTGGTTTTCCACATTATGAAAAACAACATGTCGACCTGTTTGTTACCAAAACAGTGTAAGCTGAGAGTTGCATAAGTGCACTGTAAAAACTCAAAACCTTTCCAAGAATATTTGTCTTATTTCTTGTCAAAATGTCTCATTTCTAGTCAAAACTAATCTCTTCCACTTAAAATAAGACTCATCACCTAAAAACTAACTTGTTTTTAGATCATTTTCACTTTTTTCAAGCAAATTTTCAATTGAAATAAGTAGAAAAATCTGCCAGTGAAAGCAAGTTTTTTGTGCTTGTAATAAGAAAGAAAAACTTGCTCCACTATCAGATTGAAATATATAATATATAATATAATATATATAATATAATATTGTAAAAATATGCTTGAAAAAAGTAAAAATTGTCTAAAAACAAGCTTTTTATGTGATGAGTCTTATTTTTAGTATAATTAGATTTGTTTTGACTAGAAAAAAAACAAATATTCTTGGTAAGATGTAGAGTTTTTGCAGTGTGGATCATCCCTCCCTCCAGGGCTTTCATCACACACTTCCTGGGTCAGATGTGATTCTGGTGAATTCTTGTATCTAACACTAACAGATACAAGTTGTTGTGAAATTGAATGAACTGAGTCATTTTGCAGACTCTGTAACTTTTCTCCTCCTGCACCACTGTTAACGCTCTGATTTACTTTTTTCCCACTCGTCACTCGAGGCCACTGTAGCTGTTATTCAGCAAAAAGAAGTTCAGCAGTTGCTCAACAAAACAGAACTTCAAAAAAAAAGAAGTTTCAGGCACTTTAGATGTTTAAGATGAGAGGAGATTTTATTGATCCCAGGCTGCAAAATGACTGTTACAACAGCAGGCATATGACAGACAATGCAAATAGAAGACATTTTTGAATAAGATATAAAATGTAAAGAATAGTGTATAAAAAATAGATGATACATGTTGTTTAGATTCAAATCCAGTCAGTTTTGGATCATGATTATCAGTGTATGTACCTATGCATTCCCTGAATGAGACAATAGAGTACATCTTATCTTATCTTCTTACAGCGACAAAACACTAGCAGCCTACAATAAAAAATGTCAAATAATGATTTGATTTAGTTTTTTTTCTGTTCCTGTTTTGCTTTGTCTGAAGTTCAATTATTCACCTGCCCTTCCTTAAATCAGATTTAGTTCAATTATTCATCTGTCCTTCCTTAATTCAGATTTAGTGCATGAAGTCCTTTCATGGCTAATACAATATTAGACTTTATTAAGATGCCTGCAGTCAATGTCACTGAGATCACATATTCTTCTCCATTGTGACGTTTTATCTGCAGGATCTCATATGCACTGCTGCCAGACGATCAGCCGATTGGACAACTGCACTAATGAGAAGGTGTAAAGATGTTTCCGAGAAATGCATGGTGAGTGTTTATCTCAGAGGTTACAGCAGAGAAGTCACAAGATTCATCCACATTATGCCAATACTCTGTTACTCAAAGACAAAGTCCTGACCCTGAGGGAAAATAAAGAAACGTCAAAACTACTGGGGTCCATGAAATCATAACAAATATTATAATTTAATGTATTTATATGATATTGAACCATGCTTAACCCATTGATGGCATCACGGGAAACATGACGTGAAGTCAATGTGCTCTGCAAAAAAAAAAAAACATCACATCTAGCTATATGTTTGTTCTATTTTACATGAATGAGTAACCAGCCTATGTCTCACTGGACATATGAGCTACACGGGACGCTCTTTATATTTAGACGGGTGACTACATGTGCCAGTCTGCTGCAGGAGTCACCTGACATGTTCATATATACACGCAGACCTGACACATGAAGCTGTTGACTAAGTGAAAGAGGAAGTGCGGTGCACGTCGTCCACCATTGACCAGAAGTGAGCAGACATGATGGCACACGTTATAATTATGGATCAGGCCGGGAAACTTCCTTCGATGACTCGATCCATCAGACACAATGTCTTACTAATATTGTTTTATAGTGTTTTTCCAATGCACAATCCACAGTTATTTATAATAAAACACATAAACATTTTATTTTTAGTTTTTAGATGCTTTGTCCTCGATGTTCACTCACGCTTTTGGAGATTTTCTAGAAATCTGTGTTAAACCAAATGTTTCACTTTGTAATATAAAAAACAAACCAAAAAAAACAAAGCCCCATTAATTTTTCATCTGGGAACTTTGTAGATGTTGTACTGTTAGTTTTTGTAACCGTGCATGAGGTTGTAAAAGTCTCGCTTTATTTCCTTATTTATCACAAAAGAACACATTCCTTTAGATATTTAGCACAGAGATTGTGTGAAGCTTCTTTTTTTTTTCTGCTGCTGCTGCTGTGGATGTTTTGAGGGCGAATCAACGTGGAAAAACACAATCGCCGAAACGCTTCATCATTAGTAAAGTTATTAGTTGTTTTTTTTGCTGTTACATGTCAGAAGTTATAGATCACAGCCAGAAACACAACGAACGCCGGCTCGTGTTTGACAAAGGTCTGATGAATAATACAAGCTCTGTCTGAGGTTTGAATGGGAATAAAATCCAAGTTGTTTTTTATTAAAAATTCAAGAGCCTTCCTCCCCCTCCTCCTCCTCCTCCTCCTCTTCTTCTTCTTCTTCTTCTTTTTCTTCCAGACTCAGCGTTCAGCCGCCGTGAGGTTTTTCTGTTCAGACACGTAATCTGACACCTGACATCATCTGGTTCGGGGATCTTTGCCACTTTGAGTGAAACCAGATGTGATTACCCGGCATGGAAAAAAAAAAAAAAAAAAGACTCCACCTCCTTCTCCTCCTTCTCCTTCCTCAGACCTGGAACTCCCATTGTACTTCCTGAAAACCCCAAACCAATATAAACTCACACACTGACCTACTTCGGCAGCAGTAGGTGGACGGCGCCAGACTCAGTGGACTTCACCAGAACTCTTTGACTTTTTTGCACCTAAAGGTAAAAGTTTGTTGTTTGTTTGGTTTGTCTGGTTTCATGCTGCAGAGGAGTTTTTTGTTGTTTTTTTTACTTTCAGTTCTGTCTGTTCCTCCTGAGCTTGTAGAGCCGGTTAAATCAGTTTGAACGGATTAGAAAGGGACGGCTGCGGATGTTTTGTACTTCAGGTAAATCAATCTGGGTGTAACTGAGCTGAACAGACCCACACCGGTACAGAACTCACTTCTCTTAGACTTACAGACTGTAAGTTTCTTCCCTGACATCAGGTATTTTTCCAGCTAAGAAAGTAATCAGCCTTAGTGGCTCTGTGAGATTAGATTAAAGAATGATTGTGACCCGGTTGCACCTTTGATTGGAGGATTTCTGGGAAGTTGGCTGCAGTTTTATCTCAGAGTGTGCATGGGAAATTACAACAAGAGACATATTTTTTAGAATATGATCACAAATATTTATGCTTTGTGCAAACATCCATCTCTAAATCCTGCAGAAACTCTCAGCGGGAGAGTTCCTTCCTGTGACTCATCATGCACACGCTGTTTTATGTAAATCGAGGCGTTTAGTTCACATCACCCAGGGGTGAAGCCGTGGTGCTGCTGGTGGATGTAATCCTGGTGTGTAGGAAGCAGAGACGGTGAGGCAGCGGCTCTCAAAGTTGAAGGAAACTGTATTTCTTGTTGTTGTTTTTCTGCTTCAACCGCACAGGTCAGACGCCCTTTACTGGAAGAGACGGGTGCTGCTAATGCAGATTAGAAAAGCAGGATGTAGTGAAACAGCAGGGAGAGGCTGATGAAAGACAGATGGACAGAAAGCAGAGGGAGGTGAAGGTGGAGAAGAGGAGGCCTCAGTCTGCACACAGACGGTTTCCATCCAGACAGCAAAGGAGTTTTATCTGCAGAGGTTATTCAGCTTGACTCTCCGTGTCGGGGCAGCTACTGATACGTCTGGTATGAAGCAGCTCACAGACGACATCATTATCCACAAATTCAGTCGTCTTTTATGGAAGGACAAGAGTATTTTTTTAACCAGACTGTGTGGAAACTGATCTCAGAGCAGCAGTTGTTTGGTTTCAGCCACTTCTGGACTGCTCTGTGAGGTTTTTCCTCCAAAATCAATCAAGCTTTCATGGAAAAGAAATTCCACAGAGCAATGTGGCGTCAGTCACCACCAGTTTCATAGCTCCTGCTTTATTTAAACAGGTTTCTCTCCTGCAACAAGCTCCCAGCTCTTGGTATCAGGTTAATTCAGGTCTCACACCGACCTGAGCACTGGTTTGTTGTGAATATAATATATATAAAACATTCGGTAACACTTTACAATAAGGGTCCCTTAATTAACGTTAGTACATTACATTATTAAGCATTAATATATAAACTAATGTGTTAATTAATGTTGAGTAATGCATACATAATGATAACTAATTACATTATTCAACTTTTATTATTACTTAATAATTTATTAACTAACTTTGAGTACGGTAGTAAACATTAATTAACTGCTTACTAATAGGCTACATTAATTCATGTGTTTCCTAATCCTAAGTAATACATAATAATGATTGTTAATATATCTGTAAACAGTTAAAGGGATAGTTCAACATTTTGGCAAATTGGCCCATTGCCATAATCGCTATAGTCATAGCAGTAGGTTTGTTAACTTTATTTAAGGAATTTCTTGGTTTCTCTCATCAAACTCATCAAATACAAAATCCCCCAACTCCAAAATGCTTTTGTGGACAAGTTGTGACCTGCACATTCACCACGATATGAGATAATAACGGAACGTTACGAAACAGAGCCGTTTTCATGGTAAATACAGTGACTGCTTGCTGAAAAACTGTCCCTGAACGCAACGCATATCAGTGGTTTTGCATGAATAAAACAACTCTGTCTCGTAACGTTCTGTTATTATCTCATAGCGTGGTGACTGTGCAGCTCACAACTTGTCCACGACAGCGTTTTTGAGTTGTTGGATTGTGTATTTGATGAGTTTGATGAGGGAAACCAAGAAATTCCTTTAGCCTCCGTAGTGTAGCTCTGAGCAGCTCACGGCTCTGCTCCGCCGTTCTAAAAATAGCTTGCACCGACAAATAAAGGTAACGAACCTACTGCTATGACTATAGGGATTATGGCAATGGGCCAATTTGCCAAAATGTTGAACTATCCCTTTAATTAATGCTTAATAATGTACTAACTAATGTTAATTAAGGGACCCGTATTTTAAAGTGTTACCAAACATTCAGTTGTGTGTATGTGTGTGTTTGTTGTGTTCTTCCAGGATGTTGTCGTACGTGTGTGTGCTGCTGCTGGCGGCCTCAGCTCTGGGTCACCTGGATCAAGCTTCTCTGGACGGCCAATGGGAGCAGTGGAAGATCACACACCAGAGAGAGTACAACGCCCTGGTGAGTGTCAGCACAAGGAGTTTATGATGCAAAAATAAGAAAAAGCAGAAAAGATCATTGTTTCAGTTCAAAATCAGATTGTTAAACCTGAAGTGAAAGTGAAACCGGCCTGCTGTGGCATGTAGGTTGGGCTTTGTTCGAGTTGTGCTCCAGGTGCTTGTGGTTTTTTAATATTTAAAAGTTCACCAGGCTCAGTGAGTAGACAGTTGGTCATATCTAAAACCACAAAGCTTCCACTTCTCTCTTCTGTATCGACAGTTTTCTGCTCTCACATGAGTTGTTTCATTCTGAGAAAAAACATGATTGCACAACTTCTGGACAGCGACAGACAGAGGACTGTACTTATTTCTAAAAGCTGCATAGTTGAGTGAATCCTTGTTGCTCTTGTGGTGAAGCTTCATGTTTCATTCCTATCAATCCGATCTGTACAAAACAAACTAAAGAAACAACATTGCTTTTTTTTTGTTTTTATTCTTGGACGTTCCTGCTCTGAGCTCTGCATTGAGTTTTTCTTTTGCTGAAGTTTATTAAATAGATTCAACAATATAAGGCAGAGTGGCAGGAGGAAAGATCATAGTGACATTAATGGGGAACGATGTCAAAGTTTCATTCCAGCTGCAGTCTCAGTTTGTTTTATAGCAGTCTGTGCATTTATCTGCTGTCTCTTCCCATCAGCCTCTGTTTGTTCCCTCCTCTCTCTCTCTCTCTCTGTCTCTTTGTGCTTCAGTGAGTTTCTCAACATGGACATGTTTGTGTTTGACTCACTGTCTGTCTACATCTGACTCAATTTATCGGACAGTCAGTGTTGGACTCCCTCTCTCTGCTGTCTGGTGGATATTTATTAGAGAGGATGATGCAGACCTGCAGAGGGAACATTAAACAAAACAAATGTTCCTTGTAGGAGTTACAAAGGAACTCCACGCCGGTACCGAATCTCCATCTGCACCGTCGTTATCACTCTGTCGCTCAAGTGTCGTATAGATGATCGAAACAGCTCATCACTGCTTTGTTTATTTCAAAGGATTAAAGGGATAGTTCACCCAAAATTGAAATTTCACCCTCATGTCGACTAATAAGGGCTGGGAGAAGTTTCAGAGTCCTCCGTGGCTTCTCTGAGTTACAGGGGGTCTCGGCGTAGCAGTGCATGTCCATATAACGGTTGCAAATGGATACCAACTGTCTTCGTCACAAAAAGACACACCAAAAAACATCCAAATACCTCCATGCTGCTCGTCTGTAATGTCCGTCTTGTATTGAAGCCCCGAAATGCGAAATTGTCCCGAAAAAAAATTAGTCTCTAGTGCTTCGAGAAGCTTCCGCTACAAAACAAGCTTGAAATATAGACTTATTTCATTTTTTTCGGGACAATTTCGCATTTTGGGGCTTCAATACAAGACGGACATTACATAAGAGACCCCTTGTAACTCAGAGAAGCCACGGAGGACTCTGAAACTTCTCCCAGCCCTTAGTCCACATGAGGGTGAGTAGATAATGAGTGAAATTTCAATTTTGGGTGAACTATCCCTTTAAAACAGAGGTAGGGATTTATCGCTGACTGTAAAATCAACAAATATAAAAACCATCGGCCCTGAAAGAAGAGAATATAAAGTACATAGTTTAACTTCAAGAAAACCATAATTGGGAAATTATCTAAAGAACTGAAGTTGCACTTTAAAAAAATCGCCTGCTGAAGTTTGGCTTGTTTTTATTTGGGAATAAAAGTGCATCATCAACAAATTACTGATTATTACTGGTTATAGTCACTGCAACTGGAAAATATGAAATGTTTAAGTCTTGGTGTTTTCCAGAGGCTAAAATAGTAAAAACTGCTGACCCATGTTGAGGTCTTTTCATAGCTGAACTGCTGCAGTGGAGTTTCTACTGTTGACAGATGGAAGGATCAAAAAAGTGGATTAATCCCGTCTCCAATGGATTCTGTTTGTACAGTCCAACAAATAGACTTTTCTTTTCCACCACAGTATATTGTGTTTGTTTTTTTTTTTGCAACCAAATGTTGTTGCTGCCAAGATTGTTTCCCTGATAACATTTTTGGAGTGTAGAACAAAAACAAAAGAGAAGAGACTGGGATTCGTGTCCACAAACGTGTCACATCTTGTTCTACTGTTTAGGTTGTAGATTTTAAAGCTCGCTAGAATAAAAAAGTAATAACACTTGAGATGTTACAAATAGATATTGCATTGCATTACTGTAGGAAAACATGTTTCTTTCAAATCAGCAGCTCCAAATATGTAGGAAACGTTGAGACGAGCAGCGTATTTAGAGGTGGTACTGTCTGTAACACCCTTTACAACATTTTCAGTTCTATATCAATTAGAATTAATGAATCGAATCATCAAACCATTTCTGATTAGACAGCAGCCGTCTGTATCGTCATGGCTGCATCACTTTTATTTGAGCAGGAAGAAAAAGATACTGAGCGACCAAGATGTTTGTAGGATTTGTCCACAAGCCAATTAAAGCAGCTCCTCACTCTCTACAAGTGTGAGTGTTACCTAAGATAATTAACAGTGAATCTCTGCAGCATATGTTTTCCTTAGACGGGCTGCGTATATTGTAAACGCTGAGGGACACGCAGTCGACTAGAAAAGCGAGTGATATACGGCAGAGTCGGGCCGCGCCGGGCCGAGCCTGGCCGGCACTGGTTGCTCTACTTCCGTGTTTTGGCCCGGAGTGGAAACGAGACAGATGGAGTTTAGAGAAGCTGAAAAGTAAAGCAGGACACGCACAATGAGAATTTACTTTACTTCATCTTTCTCATCTCCAGCCAGTATTTAATTCAGAAAAAAAAAAAAAAAAGTTCATTCTCAAAAGGCCGCAGACCCACTTTACTACTCCGTCTTCTTATTTACTTTGAGTCAGGAGGAAGAATCAGGGCCGACGGACAGTGATGCGTTTCCTTTTCTCTAAAATTCCTGTTCCTTTCTTTCTTTTTTCTAGTTATTTGTTTTTGTCCATCCATTTCCTGGATGGAGGGAAATGTAGTTTAGCTGTTGTTGTAGGACAGACGCCTGCAAAATTGACTTCCTGGATGTTCAGTGAGCATCTGTCATCCCCTCACTCTTCACCTCCAGCCAGAGGTCACCGCTTCACAGCTGTGTGTGTGTGTGTGTGTGTGTGTGTGTGTGTGTGTGTGTGTGTGTGTAGTTTGTAATGGTGCATGTGCAGTATGTTGTTTTGTTTCTATTTGGACACCATACATTTATGCATTTGCATGTATGTGTGTTTGTGTGTGTGCGTTCATATGATGATTATGTGCTGTTTATTTATATCTATGTGTAGTCAGCAGAAAAGACACTACCTCTCTCTCTGTGTCTCTCTCTCTCTCTCTTTAATCACTTTTCCTCTATTTCAACCTTCCTTGAACTGACATCATTGTAATAGAATCAGCCTCTTCGCATGATTTGCATTTTCCATTACAGGAAAGGATGGAAAATAATGATCATAGTTATGCTAATGAGTGTTAAGACCATGAATACTAAGCACACTGTTGGATGTGTTTAGGTAACCAAGCATGAGACTGTATCTGAGTCCCATAATGCATCTGTACAAGCAGCACCGATGTCATATAAATGCAAAGTCACTGTCTGACACATCGGCGCTGATGGGATGTCAATACAAATATAAATCACAATGGGATTGGACAGTTTAGTTGTGTGTGTACAAGCTGCAGTAGGAAGGAGGATTGTTGTGTGAGTGTGCACTGATTTAATTGGCCTAATTAATGAAATGGGGCAGCTCTCTGTCTTTGCTAATTAAAATGTAAATTTGCTCTATTTGCCCAGATTCATTTCTTTCCACTGTCAGGTGTTAGAGCAGAACTAAAACTTCAGACTGAGATTTACTGATGTGTAGGTGACATTCATGTATCACAAGGACCAGCATGCACTTGGGGGGCTGGATCCTCAGGTGTTTAAAAAGTAAAGTCATCATGATTTCATAAGCTGCACAGTGTTTTATAGATCCTCATTTTGTCATTAAAACGACCAAAAAGCTTTGTTTGAGGTAGTGATTTATTGCTGACTATAAACACCATCCATCCTAAAAGAGGGAGTGTGAATTACACTGATTTTGAATATTAAGTGGAAAAGCTTTACTTAAAGAGAAAACAAAGTTGAAAACATATGAAACGTGTGTTGGGCAGCTGAAGTGTGGCTACGTTTATTCGTGCATTTGAGTGAATAACGGTGCATCGTCAGCGTATTGCCTGATTAATAGCAACGACTGGAAAGCCTGTTCACCATAAAGCTTTAGATAATCTGTTTATTTTCTGCTGCGTTTTGAAGGTTACCGGTAAATGTCAAAAAGGGACAATTTCAAAGCTCTAAAGAATTTTTTAAAAAGTTTTTAAAAAAATGTTGTGTTTTTGTGTCAGGATGAGGAGGGGATCCGCCGGACCATCTGGGAGAAGAACATGCGCATGATCGAAGCCCACAACGAGGAGGCAGCGCTGGGCATCCACTCCTATGAGCTGGGGATGAACCACCTGGGAGACATGGTGAGTTCAGGGACAGATCATGTCCTTTTCTATCAAACATTAACCCTCCAGATATGAGATTTCACCTTTTAACCCTTTAACGCCCACTTTTTTAAGGGGTTTATCCCATGTAGAGTGTAATAGTGGAAGACAATCGATAGAGGATGGCCTTCTGGCATTGTGACCATCTTCAAAAACATGAATATCATGTTGAGGAGCAGGAAGATCACCAGTATCCAGAACTAGGGATGTCACGTTAATAAATTTCACAACACTATGAATGTGTAAAATCAAATATAGACAAAATGTAATGACATTACTAATCTCCTATAAAGGACCAGCTATTAATCCCCAGTGGGAAGTGTTTGAAATATTTAAGTCATTAATTGTCATTTTTACCAGATGTTTAAGTTTATTTTAATTTTTTTTTTTCTTTTACAAATGACACGCTAACATTTAAATTCCTAATGACACGCTAACATCTAAATTCCTATCAATTAAGTGAAGTGAGTAAATGGACCAGTATCTGTGCATTTTCCTTTACTTTGGTGCACATCTGTTGATATAGTTCCGACATAATCTTTTTCGGAAAGTGACGGTATTTAGGAATCTTTACGATCAATTAATTGTGGCATTTAATACCACGATTTATTGTGAAAACAAGTAATCGTGACATCTCTATCCAGAACCAATCAAGTCACTGTTCCCGCTCTTCTTCTATCGTTCATATCCATCGTATCACTTTGCTCGGCCCAGCTGCTGCCGTGCCAACGCTGAGGCAGCTGTCTCAGGTTAATGAGGTAAAAAATGACCAACTGCCACCGCGACGTAGACCGACGATGCAGCTTCTAACTAACATTTGTTTAGATTATGGTCTCTGTTCATCATCAGAAAACAGTGAAGGTGATTTCTTCACACTGCAAAAACTCAAAATCTTTCCAAGAATATTTGTCTTATTTCTTGTAAAAATGTCTCATTTCTAGTCAAAACTAAACTCTATAAGACTCATCACCTAAAAATGAACTTGTTTTCAGATAATTTTCATTTGTTTCAAACTAATTTTCAGTTGAAATAAGTAGAAAAATCTGCCAGTGAAAGCAGGTTTTTTTGTGCTTGTAATAAGAAAGAAAAACTTGCTCCACTATCAGATTTTTCTACTTATTTCAAGTGAAAATCTGCTTGAAAGAAGTAAAAAGTGTCTAAAAACAAGCTACTTTTTAATGTGGTGAGTCTTATTTTAAGTATAATGAGATTGTTTTGACTAGAAATTAGACATTTTGACTAGAAATAAGACAAATATTCTTGGAAAGATTTTGAGTTTTTGCAGTGATACGTCTTAGTTTCAGTTTGCAAATATATGCAACAACAAAAAAAGCATCATATCTAGACTGTGGAGGAGTTGAGAAGCAGCAAATGTTGCAAAAACCTATCAATTAATAGATAATTGCTTCATCAGAGCAAAGTCTTGGTGCATTCACAGATCATAAACTGAGGTGCGGATGCCAGAAGAAACATTAACACATGTCTCACATTCATTAGCGAAGCTCACATCGTGTCGTTTTCCCACAGTGTCACACATTAAACCAAAAGTGTTTCATTTTTCAGGAAGAGTGTGAGTCACAGAAAATCAGCCGCTAAGTGTCAAATACGTTCTTGTTATTTTATTTTATTTATTTATTTATATATTTTCACTTGAGGCTTTTTAGCTGCTGTCGTGTTTGTTTTCTGCATCAGCTGCATCAGCTGCAGACGCTGACATGTACTTAGACACAGACGCCGACGCCGCCGCGAGCAAACAATCAAGTGGGAAACAAGATATGTGCACGGGTGCTCGGGCTTATTCATTAGCTACACATCCAGAATCTGGATAAATGGTCGTAGTGTCGGGGTTTTTGTTGCAGGAACAGGTGGCTGAGAAATGAAGGATGAGTTTCTGTCTTGTTTTTATTACTTTTATTGGAGGCACTTAAGTGAAATTAACAGATGGTGGTGTATTTCTTCCTTTAATGATCTTTCTGCTCGGAGACTGAACCGTGATGAAAACGCTGCTGCTTATTATCACTTAGCGGTCTAACAGGGACAGACAGAAAACAAAAGAGAAGTCAGATGCATTGATTCCTTCTCTGCTCTACATCTCTCTGTCATTGTTCTGTGAATCTTTTCTTTGCACTGCTGCACCTCGTGTTGCGCCGCCTCCTGACCTTTGTGCAGCACTTAAAAAAAAAAAAAAACTGTGTCAAACCGGTTTCTTCATGAAATACTTTTCATCCTCCGCCACCC
Source organism: Trachurus japonicus (assembly GCF_045865225.1). Classification (NCBI taxonomy): domain Eukaryota; kingdom Metazoa; phylum Chordata; class Actinopteri; order Carangiformes; family Carangidae; genus Trachurus; species Trachurus japonicus. The sequence continues at coordinate 30,359,646 of NC_140922.1, read as the reverse complement.
TGCTGAGTCAAATCCTGCCTCTCTCATATCTTCTTTTACTCGCTTCGTCTTAAGTCTAAAAATAAATCCCCCCTGTCCCTCCCCCCTCCCCCCATCTTCTCTTGTTCTTGCCCCAAAACATTTTTTTATCTCACAGGATTATTCCAGGAAATAAGGGAAAGTTTTTTTTTTCACACCATCCACTGTCAGCACAATACAACCTGGATCCGTTAACCTCTGCTCTCTCCGTTTGCTCGTTAATGTTTTTGATCTACACTCAGCCGCCCGCCTGCTGTCGCTGTGTTTTTTTTTGTTTTTGTAGTGAAGTAAAGTGCAGATTCAGCAGCAGCAGCAGCAGCACTAATGACCAGAAACAGGATGCAGTGTAAGTGTAAAGTGTAACATTGACTCCATCTGTGTTTATGCAGACGTCAGAGGAAGTGACCAACAAGATGACCGGCCTGCAGATTCCCCTCAACCGCGATCGCAGCTTCACCCTGGCCATGGACGACCGAGTGTCCAAGATCCCCAAGTCCGTGGACTACCGCAAGAAGGGCATGGTGACCCCGGTGAAGGACCAGGTCAGTCAGACAACAAAGACACACTTAACTTTGCATGCAGCGTTTGAAAACTTTCAGACTTTGTTGCTCTTTTGGCAGCTTTTTCCCCCTCGATCCTCTGAATTTATTTGGTGTTAATCAATGACTGTGGATGGCGTCGATCATAGCGATGAACCCACAGAGAATAATCAGCCCCAACCTGCAGCTCACTCACCTCGCAGCGACTTTCACATCAGATCCTTGTTGTTGATTTACAGAATGTGAACCTGCTGAGAGATGTTGATTAGCTCATTAGGAAACTGCAGACAGAAAAACATCGTGACTATCTGTAGCTGGTGAACACAGTGAGGCATTCAGAGGCTAAAGGTCAAAACATTTCGCTGGTGGTGGAGGAGCAGGTGGAGACCAAACACGGAGCAAAAACCAGCACAAAAATATGATAATGGACATATACTTGATTTCTACATGTACATGTAAAACTAAATATACATTTAATGTATATAAAATATTAACGAATACATTTGAAACCAAGAAATAAGGACTAATATCTTAGCACATATATCTGTTTATAAGACCTACCTAAATATTTCCATCCCAGCGTTTGTCCATATATATATAAACAGTAGTCCAAACATGAATACGGTAATATGAAGAACAACATGTTTAAGATAGATTAGAGCAGGGGTTCTCAACTAGTCTCACTCTGGGACCCACATTTTCCCATGGTCATTAAGTCGCGACCCACTTTTATAGAATTCAAACCAAGATTTTTTTTTTAAAGCCTTTAAAAACTCATTTTGCTCTTTATTGAGCAAAGTGCATTTCAGAGCACATGAATGAAACTGAGGAGGACCATGACAACTGCATGTGTTCACATGACGCGTGCCTTTCAATATTATTTTTCAAAATAAAAGACATGTCTAACATCAGATGTGCATTAAATATTATTAACTTTTTTGACCAGCTGTCCGTGACCCATCCAGAACGGGTCCGCGACCCACTTTTGGGTCCCGACCCACCAGTTGAGAACCACTGGATTAGAGAAAACCTAAAGAAACATCTAGAATGTATATATTTGTTGTTTATAAAACACAAAGTTACAACATATTAGACAAAATTTTAAAAACAACATATAGATATTGCAATATATGTTTCGCACAATTTGTATTTGAGTGTTAAATATATATTATAAAAACTTTAATGTTATATGTGATGGTAATATATCTCCTTATAAGCTGCACATATGACAACAATAGCCTTGATTTAAGGCCATATTACATTCCTCTATGGGAAATATTGACTTGAGTTATCAGAGAGTTGTCAGGGATGTAATTCAGATAACTGCTTATGTAACTGTTTGTTAACACGTCGTGTCAGAGTGATGATATGTAAATATTGAGCTCGCAGCTCGTTGCTTTTATCACCGTCATGATCAGTTCTTTCAGGTTTAAACAGCAGAACTAATTAGAGCTGAGCTGGAGGTACGTGAGTGTTGTTATGGGCAGACGAACCTGTTGGTTGTAACTGAGAAACTGCAGCACAGGGAAATAAGACGACGAACAAAACGAATAATCAGAGTGAGTTTGTTTGACTTGAAGTTCTGTGTCAGAGTTCATAGGATCATAGAGTTCATAAAACAGGAAGAAGCTGTTAAAAGGGAAGTTGTTGTATTTTTGTAGCTGTCATGTTCCTGTGGATCAGCGTTTCTGGAAACTGAAATACAAAGTTGTAAAAAAAAAAAAAAAGAAGAAGGTTCCCGTTTGGCTTTTGACATGTGATCATGTTCAGCCTGGAACAAGAAAAAGTTTCCACAAAGAAAAACCTCATTGATTTCTGAGAAGAAATGTGGCCGAGGTAAAAAAAACAAACATGAAAAACAACTTAATTATGTAGAAATCTGTCAAATTTAAAGTGTTTGTTTCTTGTTTTTCTCTCCTGTTGGGCCTGTAGGAGTGTGTGACCTCCTCAGTGTCGTCTCTTTATCTCTAAAAAACCTGAAACCCTGACACGTCGAACTAACACTTCGTCTTTTTGACTTCTTTAAACATCGTCCTTGCACTTATTTAACAGATGTAGTATTTAACACCCGTACACCAAGGTTTCCTGCTGCACTGCACTGTGTCCTAAAGCGTCTCTCAAGTGAATAAATGTAAATGAGGGGAATATTTTCATTTGTAGCCTTGAAAAAGAAAAGATTTCAGGAAACTCATCCAGTCTCTAGTGAATGAAGACGGTCACATGACCCGCTGGAGGAAACAGGCCCAGGCCTCAGCTCTAATTGACTTGGACAACAAAGGAATGAGTTTGATTATTGGAAGTAATTAGTCATTAGCAGCGTGTGGGACAGACGGGGCCGTGTTTTATGTAAACATGAGCTGAGCAGGACAGGAAGTGGATAGACAGACTGAAATATGGAGCATCTGTGCTCCGGCTCGGAGGCTCGTTAGCAGCACGGTGATGTCATGTTATCTAATGAACACACAGGGTTGATACTCTGATGTTTGATTTAATGTTTATTTTACCTTTTTGTATAGTTTCAGTAAGTTTTTTATTTATTTATCTGTTTTATTTTTTCATTTATTTGTGGTGTCAAGTTGACTTTTAGTGTTCTGTCAAATAGAAAAATACGTTTTTTTTTACATTTTTTCAATTGATTTTTCAGCTGAAAATAGATGGTAAATTAAATCAAATTGAATTAATTTAAAATTTAAAGGTCCATTTTTGTTTTCATCTTAATTAGATAATTATTTAATACAATGGTTTATTGTTGTATTTCAGTGTAAATAGCAAATTTTGTTTATATAGCTATACCTGTCATATATAAATATATAATAAGACAATGGTGCTCAGGATGTCTTCTATTGACGTATATTTTTAGTTTTTATGGCAAACTAAAGACCCTAACATATTATTTTTCTGTAGAAGTCTGCTGCCGAGACAAAATATTCAACTATTTTCATAGATAACATTATTTTATACTTGACTTTTATTTCCATTCGAATCACAATTTTACTGCAAATTACAGTAATACTACTGTTATAGTTTTTACTACCACCACCACTGTACCATTATATTCAGTAGAGGTATAACTTCATGGTGATTTATGCTGTAGCTGTGACCACAGTGAGTTTATGCAGAGGACGCCGTCGCCCCCTGGTGGTTGCCGCTCCGCCTGCAGCTGTAAACAGGATTTATTGAGCCGTCCTTCAGCTTCCTGTTGCCCATGAATTATTCAGCAGTGCTGGCTGCTCTCTGCTGCATACTAACAGCTCTGCTGCTTCCTCCTCGCCTCCTCTTCTGATGACTGAATTGTCTTTTGATGTTTTGTTTTGTTTCGACTCCGCCAGATCTCGGTCGCCCCCGGGTGACCCGAAGTGATTACTCGTTTACAAAGTTTTTTAATTGGAGAAAGTCGGAGCAGCAGAATGTCAGAGTGTTTTTTCCTCCGGGAGCAGCAGCAGAGGTGTTTCTGCTCAAATCCGGCTGAGACGTTAGCTACAGTCAGGCATCGACTCTAATTGAGTTTTTTAGCGTTCAGACGGAGAGAGGCCGAAGATCTGACTCACTCATATATTTCCCTCTGTACAATGTTGAATTAGAAAAAACCAAACATTTTTATGGTCCTTAAAAAGCTGGCTTCATCTGGTGGCAGAAATAAACATCATATCCAAGTGTTAATGTGGGCGGTGGCTGCAGATGTTGACACCTGGCTGCCTGGCTGCAGGGATCATCTCCCATTCCCCATTAAAGTGGGAGAAGCATCTCATTCATACCTGGCTGTGGTCATGTTGGGTCATCGTCAATGCCATTTTCAGCTCGGAGCCCATTTAAACAAAGAAATATCCACCTGTTGGTTTCATATGTAGATGAAACCAACAGTTTCTTTAATAGATAGATAGATAGATAGATAGATAGATAGATAGATAGATAGATAGATAGATAGATAGATAGATAGATAGATAGATAGATAGATAGATAGATAGATAGATAGATAGATAGATTTATTTGTCCTTTACAAGGAAAATAGTTTTTACCATTGCGTACAAACGGGCTTGAGATGTGCAAATTACATTCATTGACATACATTCCCACATTTCATACACCACAAATACATAGGGACATAAAGATACAACATAAGACCCTGCACCCCACATTTACATGTACATTCCCCATGGTTATGTTCTTTTCATTGTCTTATTGTAGTTCAGCTATGGCAGATAAAGAGTGGCTTCTTCCTCCTTTCCTAAGTCTACAATAACATAAAGTTTCTCTGTATGATGTCGTATTAACACAGAGGGACTGAATCCATAGTCAACATGTCAGTACACGGTGTATATTTAAGGTGGAACACCAGAGCTAGTGTGTTAGTGATTGCATTTCCACCTTAAAATTACTCAGAAAAGGCATCAAGCATAGATGTAGGTACAAAGACACTAAGATATAGACTTTACTGCTGATACACTGGACTCAATATAACGTTGTTATTTTATATCATATGTTTAATATGCACAAACCCGACGTCTTTAACAATGAGGTTATTATACAGACAATGTCATCATCCTGTGATGTTCTCGTGAGACAAAGCAGCTCATGTATGTACTTGTAGCTGTGTATTGTACACAATGTTCCCAGCAGCCTGTTCAATCACCAACTTCCTGCTGCTCAACAGCATCGTTGTAAAAAAAACTTGTCCAAGTCTGCCCCCTGGTGGACGGAGAGGAGAAGACACAACCTGCCTCCTCCTCCTCCTCCTCCTCTTCTTCCTCCTCATCCTCTTCACCTCCCATCACAGTTTGATTTCCTGCAGGCTTGACGAGGTGTTAATGAGGTGTTTAGTTGCTCTCTGCAGGCTCCGTACATCTGTGATTCAGTCACTAATGAGTCACTGATCTGTCGTTTTTCCCTCTCACCTCATTCTGCTCTTGTTTTAAACACCTTTCATCTATTTATTCTCTAAACTCTCACCAGAAACAGGTCCAGGGTTTGTTTAGTTTAGTTTAGTTTATTGGTTTAATAAGGGACAATGTGCAATTACATTAATCATTTAAAGGAAAAAATGAAAAGATGGTTGCACCAGATTTAGCTCCCAGCTAATTTTCATTTGTAGTCCCTACACATAACATAAAAGTAATAACATACACAGAATACAAGCTATTATACAAAGATGAGGCATTTATTTTTCTTTCTCAGACTCTTCCCATCTTTCCCATGAATGACATGTTAGTAGAGTATAAACCAGTAGAGCTCTGAGATCTACTGACTCAGGTCAGATAGTGGAGCTCAGAGTTCAAACCAGACATGGTGAAGCAGCATTTAGCTGTTATGCTGCAACAAGTGGAACAAACTACCAGCAGAACTGAGATCAGCCCCAATAAGCACTATTAAATCCAGGTTAAAAACATTTCTCTTTTCACGTGCTTATAGCTGAGAACTTAAAACTTTATCTATTTTCTTTTATTTTACTTTTATTTGCTCTTGCTTTTAACTCTGTTTTTAGTGTTTTGTTTGTTTTTATTCTGTTTCATGCTTCTTCTTTTTTTATGTTTTGTCTTTATGTAAAGCACATTGAGTTGCCTTGGTATGAAATGCGCTATATAAGCGACACCATCACATTACCCCAATTCTCCGCACTTTACACTGGCTTCCTGTCTCTTTTAGAATTAATTTTAGTGCCTGAATGGCCTGGCACCGTCCTACCTGTCTGACCTTCTTGTTCTTCACCATGCCCCCCGAGCACTGAGGTCTGCTAATCAGCTGCTCTTAACCACACCGAGAGCAAAACTAAAAACGAGAGGAGACAGAGCATTCTCTGTGGTGGCCCCGACATTGTGGAACAGCCTACTGTACCTCTGCATATTAGGACTGCACAAACTTTATTTTAGTTTTATATGTCTTCACTCTTGTTTTATTGTTTTATTGCATGTCTTATTGTAGCTACATTACCTGGATTCCATCTAGTTTTATTGCCACTAGTTTTGCTTGTGTGTTTTATTGTACAGCACTTTGGACAACCTGGTTTGTATTTTTAAATGTGCTATATAAATAAATATGTATTGTATTATTGTATATAAATAAAGATGCCTTGCCTGTCCCTCCAGGGCTCCTGCGGCTCCTGCTGGGCCTTCAGCTCGGCCGGCGCCCTGGAGGGCCAGCTGGCCAAGCAGACGGGTCAGCTGCTGGACCTCAGTCCTCAGAACCTGGTGGACTGCGTCAAGGAGAACGACGGCTGCGGCGGCGGCTACATGACCAACGCCTTCAAGTACGTGGAGGACAACGGAGGCATCGACTCCGAGGCCGTCTACCCCTACGTCGGACAGGTGAGCAACACGCTGCCACGCTGATATTTATTTATTATATAGTGACACTTTAGATTAGGGAACACATATTCACCATTAACTAGGTGCTTATTAATATGCATATAAGTAGCTAACTAGCTCCTTATTAGTAATTATTAAGCATGTATTAACACCTTATTCTACATAGCCTTATTCTACCTCTGTTACACCATGAATTAAGATTTTTCCTGATATTAACTCCTTACCTAATTATCGCTTATTCATTGTAAATGAATGCATTGTTGTTTCTGAATAATGATGTGAATAACCAGTGGGTTATTGGGGCAGTAGCACAAGAACAGTAATTGTTCCTTTATCACTCTTAATTAGTAGCATTAATGCATTAATTTACAATGAATAAGCCATAATAAGGAGTTAATATAAGGAAAAATCTCAATTCATGGTGTAATAGAGGTAGAATAAGGCTATGTAGAATATGGTCTTAATACGTGCTTAATAATTACTGATAAGGAGCTAGTAAGCTACTTATATGCATATTGATAAGCACCTAGTTAATGGTGAATATGTGTTCCCTAATCCAAAGTGTTACCTTATTTTATTTTATTTTTTTTGTATTTACTGTATTTCTTTATTTGCACCATCAAAAAAGCCAATTACAAAAAACAGAAATTAAACAAAAATAGTAAGTGCGGGAGAGGGCTTATAAAATAGGGGTCAGTGGGTCGGTTCCTGCCCAGTCAAACTTCCAGTCATCTCAGTGACCTATCGTGCGTCTCATGACTGTGGTAAAGCATCAACAGGAACTTCTGAGATTCACCACATAGTCGACCTCGAGTTTTTCTATCTTTTGTGTGTTCTCATTTGTTTCTTTGTTCCTGTTTCGAACTGGCTTCTTTTTTTTGACACATGGGTGGAGTCGCTCGCAGTCACAGACACAAGATTTTGAAAGTTTTCTTTTTATTTTCAGTCTCTTTGTGCCACCAACAAATTGTACCATTTTCCAGATGACGCAGGTTTAAATAGAAACAAAGTGCTGGTTTAAAAGGATAGTTCAACATTTTGGCAATTTGGCTCATTGCCATAATCCCTATAGTCATAGCAGTAGGTTCGTTACCTTTAATTGTCGGTGCAAGCTATTTTAAGAACGGGGGAGGAGAGGCTCATGGGATTTCTTGGTTTCCCCTCATCAAACTCATCAAATACACAATCCAACAACTCCAAAACGCTCTGGTGGACAAGTTGTGACCTGCACATTCACCACGCTATGAGATAATAACAGAACATTACCAGACAGAGTTGTTTTAGAGGGAAATTCATGCAAAACCGCTGATACGCGTTGCCTTCAGGGACCGTTTTTCAGCAAACAGTCTCTGCATTTACCTCTAAAACGACGACTATCCCTTTGAGCTAAACAGCTGCTGATCGTTTGAAAGCGACAACCAAAGTGCAAACCAAACAAAAAAGAAAGAATAGAAATGACCACAACTGGACAGATTCAGACTGAAACCAAAGTGGTAAACGGTTCCTCAGTGATGATCACGTGCGGCGCGATCTCACGGCACCTAAACGCATCGTTCCCAGCAGCAAACACGAGACTGATTCAGCAGCAGGAGCCTTAAATAAAAAATAAAAGCAAACACAGTTTAGTCATGAAGTGGTGAGAGGAGGAAGTAGAAGTGCTTATTAATGATTGACGGCTGCTGTCGAGCAGGAATCTACTGTGGCACATGACGGTAAAATCACAAGTCAGTGAAACATACATGACATCACCAAACAGCACAATAATACTCCATTGGTTTTGATAGAAGACAATTAAAAGCAGCAAATTCTCAACTTTGAGATCCTAAACATCAACTGTTTGGTATCGTTTCGGCCTGAAAACTGATCTTTCAGTTTGACTCACGGTGTTAAAGTCGAGCCACCTCTGCTATCATCTGGAGAAGACCATTTCCAGCTCCTGTTTGTTTGTGTAATCTTTGTCCAGAGACTAAAAACATTTCCTGTGTTCTCCGGTCTCGTCTGCAGGACCAGCCCTGCCGCTACAACTCGTCGGGCATGGCGGTTCAGTGCAGAGGCTACAAAGAGATCCCAGAGGGCAACGAGCACGCTCTGGCTGTTGCTCTGTTTAAAGTGGGTCCAGTGTCCGTGGGCATCGACGCCGGGCAGAGCACCTTCCAGTTCTACCAGAGAGGTCAGTGAAGCACTCAGATGTGTTCAAGTTTGGCTGTTTTTGTGTTTTTCAGGGCCTGTGATAAAAAGAATGTGATTAAAATAGGCGAATTGCTTTGTTATTATAGTCAGTTGTGCTGTTTCGATGCAGTTATGAGTTGGTTCTGGTGCTTTAAAGGAGGCTTGGACTCTTTCTAATGTAGGGAATGATAATAATTACAATCCTGCACACAAAAAATGTTCATTTGTGCTGCAGTCGACTCTAAAACCTTCACTGTTTAAGAATCCCCGGGCTGGTTTGTGAAGAATTTCAGCCAAAATTACAAAGAAAATGGCCATTTCAAATGTTTTTCTCATAGCGGCTGATCTCCAAGGTCTTTTCATGATCTCTTAAAGTTTTATATTCTTTTCCTGAAGCAGCGTTCAAGAGCAAATTGGCCTTAAGTGCTGCATCTTCAGTGCTGAAGACGATGCTTGAATGCACTCACAGAATAAAAAAGCTGGTTTTAAACGTGCACACCATTTGTCCATTGTCAAACAGGAGAGGAAAACCAGACTAATGGGGGCAAACAGGGCTCCTGATGGCCCTTCATATTGCTACATTTCCACAATGACAACTATGAACAACCTTAAACCTTCAATGAAGACTCTACACAGTGAACTACTCCAAGAAACATCTGTAAAATGTAGTGCCAACCAATCTGGAGTGGGTTTCTTTAAAGGTTTCGATCATCAGGGTCTTAGTTAATATTATCATTGCTACTGTGAATATATACAAGCAAAACTGAGGTTTGGATAGACAATGACAATTATAAACCCCATTAAACCTCCAATAAAGACTAAATACAGTGAACTGTTTCTGCCCCAAACCCAATCCTGCATGTGAGGAATTCAAGGAACACCGGAAATTATACCAGTTGGTTTCTACCAAATGACATATGAGCAAAGCTGGTCTTTGGTTTCAAATCTGATATCCAGCGTGTTGAGGGCCTTAAAGGGGCCATATTATGGAAATATCACTTCTTGAAGGCTCTTTAACATATATTTGGGTGTTTGTCTTGCCTCCCAGCCCCTAAAATATGAGAATTGACAAAGAAATCTGTAATTTTCAGGCTCCCTTGGTAGAAATCCATGTGGTTTTATGAGCTGTTCCCTCAGTTGTCTGACAATGATGTCATTAGTTGTCATTTGCATAATACCACCCCTACCTGGTACCGGTAGAAGGGGCGGGGCAAGCAGTGGTTAACTTGCATTTAAAGGGACAGGCACTGAAACCAGCCGTTCGGAACAGGGCTGTTTTGAGAGGATGAAAAGAGCTGTGATGTTTGATTCTTGTGGTATTTTGACTGAAACATGTCACAAACATGTCTTTAAGAACTATTTTAATTTGTGAAAAAGGGGCAGAATATGTCTCCTTTAAAACCAGAGTTTGGACCTTCTATTCATGCAGGAACATACTGTAAGACGACTGAACACTGAAAACACCGTCGTCCTCTTCTTTTCTGTCTGTCTCAGGTGTTTACTACGACCCCAACTGCAACAAAGAGGACATCAATCACGCCGTGCTGGCGGTCGGCTACGGAGTCAACTCCAAGGGCAAGAAGTTCTGGATCGTCAAGAACAGGTGGGTCACTCACGACACGACGACACGTCACCTTGTCTGAGCGCTGAGCGGCAGCAGGTGGCGGCCGAAATGAAAAAACCACGCCGTCGGTCTGATGACAAACCAGACGATCACTCAACTGTCTGTCTCTCTTTTTTCTTTTTCTGTCTTTCTTCCTTCTCTCTCTGACAGCTGGAGCGAGGGCTGGGGCAACAAGGGCTACATCCTGATGGCGCGTAACCGTGGCAACCTCTGCGGCATCGCCAACCTCGCCAGCTACCCCATCGTGTGAGAGAAAAAAAGGTCGGAGGAGGAGGAGGAGGAAGACGGAGAGGGAGGAAGACGGAGGCTCGGCTCAGAAGAAAGAGTTCCTTTCAAATCTACAGAAACCACCAGCAAAGAAAATGTTTAAAAAAAAAATTCAAATCTGACGTCGTGTGATTTGGAAACAACAACTCATCTGGGATCAGAAAAGGTTAAAAACATAACGGACTCTTGGATTGAAGCGTCTTCATGTGGGTTATCTCGCAGCGCTCTGAGCCCCTCGAGTCTTTTTCCAGTTTTATCTCCAGAGCAGCAGCAGACGTCCACTCCACAAACCTCAGTGCCAAGTTCATCCACCAGACCCACAGTGTTTGGCTGAGAGAGTCTGGTTTTGATTACTCTGTGTGTCTGTGTGTGTGTGTGTGTGTGTGTGTATATGTATGTGGGTATGGGTGTGTGTGTGTGTGTGTGTGTGTGAAAACGAATTAAAATTTTAAAACTTGAGTGTGACAGGAAACATTGCTGGGCGATGGGAGTTCCTCCATTTCCTGTTTGATGCTGAGTCACTTCCCTTTAAAATCCAACACAGTGTTTCAGGTCCTTGTCAAACTTTTTTGTTGTTTGTTGTCGTTTTGTTCAGCACTTTTCTGATGATCAAACTGTAACACTGATGTTTTCTATGAGATTGAATAAAAGTTTCATTTTGAATTTCAACATTTTATGTATGATTTTTTAATATATTTTTTATGATAAATGAAGGAAAACGTGGAGGAACCGCAGGAAACACATGCAGATCAACAACAAACTAGTGACGACTGATACATGAACCAGCAAAAAACCTGCACATTATTAAAGCAGAAGTAAGCGATCCGGTCGTTTTCGCTAATGCTGCATTCCAGGCAGGCTTTTGAAACCGTAAATTACAGCTTCAAGTCACGACTTACGACTTTGTAGCGTTCCAGGCAACCCGCAACTCGCGTTTCTCCGACCTGTTGCCTGTGAAAGTCACTATAACGGCCACTCGTAACTTCCGACCCGTGAACTCGCACCAGATCGAACTGGTACGACTTCACAGGTCGGAAAAACACGAGTTACGAGTTGCGCTGAACGCACCATAACTTCTTGTCAGCAGATGGAGTTAGCAGCCCCCGCCCTCGTCATGGATCTATTGGCCCTCGTCCCTACGTCACCACATTCAGGCGCATCCCTTGGCTGCACACACAGCCCTGCATGCCGTTCTCTCTCCTCATTGGATAAAAACTGTAGGATACGAGAAAAGTTTTCTCCTCGGCTCAGAGAGCAGAGCAGAGGGACTGACAGACCCGTGTTTCGGTCCAAACACTCTATGTAAGTGATTGCTGTCGGAAGATATAACTATTTAAGACTTATATTAACACAAATATATCACTTACTTCTGCTTTAATTTAAAGGTGCAGTGTGTAAAATGGGGGGAAAACCGTCACATCCAGCGTTCAGATTCTAAGGACAAAAAACTTGTTTACCACAACTGGAGCGATGAGGTGAAGATCTAAACCATTGATATGTTGCTGCTGTTTCCTCCTTTTTCTTCTCTCCTTCCTCCTTCTTCTTTGTTGATTTATTTATTAACGTGAAATTCGTGAGACAAACTCTCTGGTTGATAAAATGTTCAAATAAAGGAGCGCTTTGTGGACTCGTTGTTAAAAAGAGGTGCCCTTTGGCAAGGGATCAAGGATGTGGGAAAACAAAAGAAAAATTCCAAGGCACTCTCTTAACTCCGCAGGTCCGCTCCGCTGCCAACAGATATCAAAGAGACGTGTTTCCTCTTTGGTATCTGTTGGCATGTTTATATCGTACATATCACTGATTGTTTTCCTTTATTCTTCCATTCAGCTTAGTTGAGGCCTGGGCTATGGATAATGTCCCTTTAATGGGCTGACGACCACACCCACTCTGGGTCGTGGCAACCAGGTGGACACTTGTCATTGGATAAACACTTGTATAAAAGAACCATTGTTCCTGTACTCCATTTGACTCCCTGATGAAGGCTAGACGCCGAAACGCGTCAGAGTTTTTAATTGTCATTTCGACCATGCCATAATTTAATAAAGACTCTCTAGCTGGCTGGATTTTCCGTTCTTCTGCCGTACAAACATGGCGGTGCAAGATGGCGACACTCTCTAAAGCAAGACCCTTGTTAAATGTATATATAAAAGAAGAATTAAGGGGTCGTGTCCACCGGACGGGCTTTTAGCGCTCTGGGCGTCTACTTTCCATTCAGATCCTATGGAGTTCGGCGCTCACACCGCTCAGAGTTGAAATGTGTTCAACTTTTGGAACCAGCGCGCCGCTCATCAAGCTGCTCGGAAGTTAGACGGCTCGTTTTGTAAAATGGTCATGGCAGCTTTCTGAGAGAGAGAGAGCGAGCGCCCCAAAAGCGCGTCTGGTGGACACGGCCCCTAAGGCTACGAAAACCAAACAAGTTTTATTTTATAGCGATTATACACTTATACAAATATATTCATAGGTAGTAGATTCAGATTTTGCCAATAAACCTTGTCAATTATTACACACTGGACCTTTAACAGTTCGGTATGAACATGAGCATGTCATTTACAGAATATTAGATCCGGAATAAAAACATTGTTAATTCTCATGTTTACAATACAAATCATAATACTACTAAAATTCTAAATACTGCAACTATAAGTAAAAAAAACCCCACTGATAATTAATAATAGATAAACAACCATGATCTTATAACCATATAACACAGTAGTGTGTCTGTCTAACAGCTGGCCAGCTGCCATCACATGTGATGATCTTTGACCTTCCTCATCCTCACCTACACATCTGTCCGACAGCTGCTGCTGCTGTCTGGATGTTAGTGAGACGTCTGCAGCTCCACAGAGAGAGAGAGCCGCTCCTAACGTCCATGTTGTTGTTGGTGGATTTGACCTCTCTGACCTTTTGCTGCTGCGCCACAGAAATTCACTTCTACTCTGGAAATATTAATAATATTCTTGTAAAAATCACTCCCCTCAGTCCAGAGATGTTTTTAATTTCCATTTTACACCTTCTGGACAAACAGTTTTTACTGTTTTATAATAAAAAGTGTGTTTCATCCTTTTTTTTTGGAAGTGTATTTCACTGTTCAGCCTGTAGGTGGCACTGTTAAGGCTTAGATTTAGTTTTTTTTTTTTTAATACAAATATAATTGTTCTGTTTTAATGTCTTTAGTTTGGTAAATATAAAATAATACTTTCTCCCACATCCTCTCCAAATCTTAACTATTATTCTTCATTTAATTTTTAGCTCTTTCAGCCATTAAAAGAAGTTAGATTTTTTTTTTAAAATTATTTCTCATTTATTCCGTCATATATTCAGTTTCACATTGACTTCAGGTGATCAGTGTATAGCACATGGTCGCGGTCGAGTCTCAGGTTTCTGAAGAGGAAGAAGAAGTGACTCAGATTCATCATGTGACTCTTATTTCTACATAAATATGAAGCAGGAAAACACAGCGTCAGTGGTTTGATCACAGACGCAGCGATGAGTCCGACTAAACGAGGCAAGTTCAAACTTTTCTAAAGCAAAACTAAAGCTTTTAATTCACAAATTATCCTCCGCATTTATAAATATGAAGAGTTTTATTACAGGAGGCTGCGTCGGTGACAAGTTTTAACGAGCTTTGGCTTTTACTTTCGTTTTTGGTGTTTTTCAAACAGAGTCCTTTGTGTTCAATCCGCAGGTGTTGGTGTCAAATGAAACTGTAATATAAAACTAAAACTGTAACTATGAAGGTTCATATTAACTTTTATGTGTATTTTATTCCCTGTGCTGTGATATACTCACACATGCTGTGATTAAAACAAACTTTAGGCCTGCTATGACTCTTTATCTTATTATTCCTGATGATAATTGATAATACAAACAAAAAATGACTAATCAAGTTCATTTAATAAGTTGAAATATTCAGTATAAATACATAAAGGTTCATGTTTCAGCTGAGTGAAGTTGATAACTGGGAGCTTCAATAACAAACAGGCCCTTTACCTGTTGAATTAAAGACATAAATAAGATTTAATCGTCTCATTATCTGAATTTGTTGAGTTCATCATTGTCCTCCAGCTGTTCAAGGTGTTTTATTCACTTGTCGATTGTTAAAGACGCCTCTGATGTGTTATTAATGGCACCTTCCTCCATTACAGCAGCGTTAAAGACTGAACTCATGTCTCTGCCCCTTTTCACCACTTTCACTTCTGGTCTTGTGACTGCTGCTTTGTCTCATTTGTAGATTTGTGTTCGGTTCAGTAGTTCTTCAATTTTCAGGAAATGAAACTTCCTGACGTCTTAAACATTAGTATGATGATGATGATGATGATTAAATATAAGAGAAGTAGAAGAGGCGTTGTGCTCTGTCAGTGGAACATGAAGCGACACCAGCAATAACCACAGCTTCAGAAATAACTGCAGTGTTAAAACAGCATCGTCACCCACAGCTGGACAGATGTTGTATTAAGACTCTATTAGGTCTAGTAGCTGTGGCCTATTGATATAATAATGATAATAAATTGTATTTATAAGCGCTTTTCTAGAAGCTCAAAGACACTTTACATACAATAAATTCAGTTAAGAACACAAGACATATACAGTAAATGCAGTTAAAAGCAGCAAAGACAGTATAAAACATAGAAAACAATATAAAACACACACAGAAATTATGTATTAAAAGCTGATTTAAAAAGGTGTGGTTCAGTTTTACCTGAAACCTATCAATCATTATTATTAATCAACTCTTTTGATGGGTTCAGGTTTTGGGAAGTTTTACATTTAGCAGATTTGAATGTTGTTGAGTTGCTGCTCCGTTTTTCTCTTTGGGACGATTTAATCTGATTTCATAATAGGCTACATTATATAAATGTGGGTCAGATAAAAGCAGATCAATGATAATATTGAATAATTTCTCAGCTTTTCTGAATCCTAAAGCTCATGTTTGACCCAGTTTGTTTGGATGTGATGATGATACAGATTATTTATTAACCTCTTAAAGATTAATCCATTACATTCACTGGTTTGACAAGCAATGTTTATTACATTTAGATTAGATTATGTTTCCAAACTGATCATTTAGTCCTGTACCCTAGGTATTTCACAACCTAACACGTTAATATTTAATGAAAACACAATAACATTAAGGTTTACAATCACAAATATTTCAGGTTTTTACATTTTGTGTTGTTGTTTTTTCCCCACCAGTGTTTTTCACCGTCACACGACAGTTCCTCATACTTGTTCTTTGAGTTGCACAAACACAAACCACAAACTATAGGGTAGGCTACTCGTGCTTTAAGCTGCCAGGGACAGATGTTGTTGGCACTGCGCATTAGGCTACTACTAACATGTTAAAATTCAGCTTCACTTTTATTTCTGCGATATTTTTTCTTTTTTCTCACAGTTTTCTCAAAAGAGTGTTTGTTTCGTGCTGTTTCTTTTCTAAACTGACAGTGTGATGTCAAAATTGTGTCATTGTTGTGCCACAGCCTGTGACAAGTTCGACCAAGACTCTTTGTTGCAGAAACATACCTGAGACAAACCACTTCCTGCTCTTGCAGCAACACTTCATGGCTGCACAGGAATACATTCTGTTTTTATTTCCTGATGCAAGCACCTGTCTTATTGTTACAGCTACAAGTATTTGTCAGTTGTAGCGAGTCTGACTTTTACTTGTATTACTAACACTCTTGCAAAAAATGTTGTTTGTTTATCTAGAAACATGACTTTATTGACATCTGTGCCATGTTTATACTTTAATATCTTCAAAATTCATCACCCTTAACTCGTCCTTTTCTGGAAACATGGCAGTCCTAGCACTGGAGCCAAATTTTAGTGCAGCAACAAAACGTCGAGTAAAAAGTAAAGTTATGAAATCATCGCGACAAAAAAGTAGAAAACTTGTCAAATAGTTAGTAGTTAGTATATTAACCCTGCTGCAAGTGTGCGAGTAGCCAAAGCTAGCCACCTGAAGTTAAAATCAGCTGATGCATGACATTTTCATTTTTCAGAGAACATTAAATCTATGTAAATTACACATTAAACTTGTTGCATTGGGTTTCTGCTTTGCAAACAGGCTGAATTGATGTTTATATTGTGTTAAAGTAAAGAAAGCAAAGAGATATGGCAATTTTGCATAGCACATTTTCATGCACAGCAGTGTTTCAGTGGGCTTAACAGAAATAAAAGAAGCATCATAATAAAGGCACAATAAGAAAACAATATAAGAGCAATGTTTATGAAACAGATTATAAAACAGGATAGATAAAACTAATCAAAGTGCAGGATTAAAGGTTAGATAAAGAGAGGTGAGTTTTACAACCAATAGGTTAGTTTTTTAAATGTGCTATAGAAATAAATGTGACCTTATATGACCCTAACGCCTCCTTTGCTTTTCCGACAGCATTGAACGTGATCTCTGAACTCGTTTTCTTCTGACTAATCTTTGTAGTGGAGCTGCAGGTTTTGTGCGTGTGGTTTGTACGAAGTGACAAACTCAGCGTCGGAGGATCGGTTGACGGTTTCTGCAAAGCCGATTCTTTTTTTGTTTTGTTTTAGCGTCTTTGCTGATGAGCACGCAGCCGTGCTCATCAAAGGTCAAACACACATCCTGTCCTCTCATGTAGTTCATGTCTGACTGTGTGTGTGTGTGTGTGTGTGTGTGTGTGTTCACAGGCCTGATGTTGTTGGGGAGCCTGCTGCTCGTCTCCCTGTGCGCCCGGGCGGCGGCCATGTTTGACAGCAGACTGGACGCCCACTGGGAGCTGTGGAAGAAGACGCACGGGAAGACGTATGAAAACGAGGTAACACTTGAACATTTATTAAAGGGATAGTTCACCCAAAATTCAAATTTCACTCATTATCTACTCACCCTCATGTCGACTAAGGGCTGGGAGAAGTTTCAGAGTCCTCCGTGGCTTCTCTGAGTTATAGGGGGTCTCGGCATAGCAGTATTTGTCCATATGACGGTTGTGAATGCATACCACTTTTCTTCGTCCAAAAAGACACACCAAAAACCATCCAAATACCTCCATAGTGCTCGTCTGTAATGTCCCTCTTGTATTGAAGCCCCGACATGAGAAATTGTTCCGAAAAAAATAAAATAAGTCTATATTTTAAGCTTGTTTGTAGCGGAAGCTCCCAGTGTCTCAGTTCACTGCTTTGCCTGTTTCTGTGCAAATCTCGCGGGATTTGCACTGACGCCCAGTTCACGGCTCCGCAAATCGCGTGAGATCCCGGCAGAGCAACACTTGGAGCTTCCGCTACAAACAAGCTTAAAACATATACTTATTTGATTTTTTTCGGAACAATTTCTCATGTTGGGGCTTCAATACAAGGCGGACATTACAGACGAGCAGCATGGAGGTATTTGGATGTTTTTTTTGGTGTGTCTTTTTGGACGAAGAAAAGTGAGCTCCGTCCGTTCGCAACCGTCATATGGACATGCAGTGCTGCATGGAGGACTCTGAAACTTCTCCCAGCCCTTAGTCGACATGAGGGGGAGTAGATAATGAGTGAAATTTCAATTTTGGGTGAACTATCCCTTGAACTTAGCATTAAAATACACTGTAAAAAAAACCTCTCTTACTTCTTCCAGTTAAAACTAGTCACATGTTGATGCGTTCTTTCTTTTTGTTCTTGTGTTGAGGATGAGGATTTGCGCCGCAGGAGATTGTGGGAGGAGAACCTGATGCTCATCACCACGCACAACCTGGAGGCCTCGATGGGGATTCACTCCTACGATCTGAGCATGAACTTCATGGGAGACCTGGTGAGACGCTCGTACCACAGATTAATTCATTTTATTGATTTGTAATCTAAACTTTGAAACTCAACTTTTAATCTTTTTAATTTAGGGTTGTCAGCTTTGTTATAATTAAAATACATACTAATTGATCTGGGGACTTGAGATGTTAAAGAGTAAAGTTGGAGTTGTGCATTTTAAATCACAAAAACTGACAATAAATATTCAATAAAGCACAAAAAGTGAAGTAAATCCACAGCTTGAATTTATCTTCTAAACTTAATGTTTTCAACCTGTTAGTTAAGTTAGTTACTGTAGTTATTAGAAGTTCTTGGACCTGCAGCATCCATCTGTGTTTCAGAGTTTTATTATTGAGTTTTAACTACTACAACTTTCCTGTTGTGGTTCAGTCTCACTCTGCCCTCACAGTGTTTGCTGCAGGTGATCAGCTGTTTATCTGTTTATCTTTAAGGAAATAAAATGCTTAAAAAACCGAACTGTGCACGAACACAGAGGAACATTTAGCAGCTAAAGAGACGGATGTTTCTGTCAAGAGGTGGTGGAGACCAAACACAGAGTTTAAAGAGCGAAAACACATGATGTTGTGTTAGTCTGACTAAAACAACTTTTTAGGCTTTTTAAAGGGATAGTTCACCCAAAATTGAAATTTCTCTGAGTTACGGGGGGTCTCAGCGTAGCAGTGCATGTCCATATGATGGTTGCAAATGGATACCAACTGTCTTCGTAACAAAAAGACACACCAAAAAACATCCAAATACCTCCATGCTGCTCGTATGTAATGTCCGTCTTGTATTGAAGCCCCAACATGAGAAATTGTCCCGAAAAAAATTGAACAAGTCTATATTTCAAGCTTGTTTGTAGCGGAAGCTCCTCTTCCCAGTTCGTCCACATTTGACGAACCGGGAAGAGGAGCTTCGAGAAGCTTCCACTACAAAACAAGCTTGAAATATAGACTTATTTAATTTTTTTGGGGACAATTTCGGGGCTTCAATACAAGACGGACATTACAGTACATACGAGCAGCATGGAGGTATTTGGATGTTTTTTGGTGTGTCTTTTTGTTAGGAAGACAGTTGGTATGCATTTGCAACCGTTATATGGACATTTCAATTTTGGGTGAACTATCCCTTTAAATACGTGTTTTTAAATGCATACATGTGAGGAATTGACTTAGTGAATACCTCAATCAGACACTAAATGTCCTCGGTACTTATCAGTCACAACATCCTGGGCTTTTACTTTGAAATCAAACTAAATGTGCAACAGAGGAAGACGATAACAAAAAGTAAACAGCACATCCAGTTAAATGAGCTAATGTATAATCGTAACTGAGCCGTCACTCACCAGATATTCAGCTCCCAGTGTTCCTCGCTGCTCTGAAACTGCTCAGTGAGTAAATACGAAACTGTCTGCAGCTGCAGGTCTGCAAAAAAACAAAAAACAAAAACAAAAAAAAACCTTGGTGATGATGTGTCAGGGCTGAATTCAGGTCAGTTTAATCTTATTGATGCAGCAACTTGAATCTTAACCTACATATCTCAAGGCAATTTACATTTTTAGGTCCAGATTTTATAATAGAGAGAAAACCAACAAGAGAGACGATAAGGAGAGACAGGGAGAAGTTTCCAAAACACGGTAACTGATCCCATCTGAGAAGCTGGAGATGGATGAAGCTGTTTAGAAAGAAACAACAGAAAAAAAAACTCAACGTACAGAATAATGATAAATTAAATTACAGTGACTTTGTTTAAAACCTGGGGAGTGGATTTATCTTTCGTCAAACTTTTATAAAATAAAACGTTTCTTGTAATGATTTGATTTTCTGCTTTCAGCTCCACCTCTGATAAAAACTCACTACGATGCTTTTTCTTTTCTTTTTAAATGTGCATACACACATGTGGCCAATAGCCTGCAGTGTGTTCCGTGTCTGACTTAATGAGCGACCAAATCACCAGATACATTAACCATGTGCTGCCTGGGTTGTGTTTTTTAAACCACAGTCTGTGTCGGACTGAACTGAAGTTTACTTCGGTTCAATGAGCATCATTCACGAGAAACAAAGAAACAAACAAAACATGGCTGATTCTTGAGAACTAAAGGGATGTCAAAACAATGAAGTGTCTGTTTATCTGTTACGAATTTTATCTGTGGCTCATAAAAGTTTGATATTGTAGTTATAAAACCAAACACCATGCAGCTGTTATCATTTTACAGGTTTATTTTTATGCTATTGTTCCTTCTACATTAAAAAAGGCAAATTTAAAGCTGCATTAAGTTGAGTTTTGTTGAAATCATCAGTAGAAGCAACAGCTTTCATATTAAAAATGACATTTGTATTCATTATTAATATATAAACATGAAGAGTGGAGTTTTCATGTGATTAAATTATACACACTACAGCAACTTGGTGCTAGTTGAAGAGAAAAGATCAAACTTTGAAGATGTTTAAAGATCAAAACAGCGAAAAAACTAAATAAAAATAATTAGTTTATGACTGAGCTTTTCAGAATAAAAGCCCATCACAAATAAATTATTCAATCAAATAAAAAAAAAATCTAAATAAAAGCAAATTATCCTGTAGGAAAGTGAGAGAGTATAATAAAAAGACATTATAGCTTGTAGCTTATTTATTCTGACAGTCTCAGTCTTCAGTGTTACGGTAAGTCCTCTGATTTCCTGTTTAATGATTATTATGGGTCATTTGATTGTGACATCACGGATGTTTTTGTTCTTTTTTTCTTTTCTTCTACTTCCTCTCAGACTCAGGAGGAAATCCTTCAGTCCTTTGCCGGGCTCACTCCTCCCACCGGCATCCAGAGGGCGCCATCTCGCTTCGAGGGGGCGACGGGCGCCGACGTCCCAGACACAGTGGACTGGAGAGCTCAGGGTTATGTCACCAAGGTCAAGATGCAGGTAAAGAAACGAACAAACACTCAAGTCTTGTTCTGTTTCCTTCATATCAGCTCTATATCTTCGTGCCACAGTGATGCAATCTAAAACTTTCCACAGACCGTGTGTCCAGTCGCCCACATTTCATCCTGTTCCTTATTTGTCGAGTTGTCAAATGTGCAAACAGGAAGTCGTCACCACAGCAGCAAAAACTGTTATGAAAGAGTTTTACCACATTGCTCCACAGTGTGAGAGGCCAGAAACCGACACGCATTAACTCCACATATTTATATGCTGTATATGTAAATCAATGTTAAAACAGTGGATTTGAGATATAACTAATACAAATGGCCCCAAATATCCACTGAAAATCATTCATATTGTCTAATTATTATAATATTTTACTCCTTTGTTCATATACTGTAGTTTGTCCTTCATAATAATAATAATGATAGATAATAAAAGAAATGAGATTACAAAGTATTTCACCAAGGTAAAACTACAAGACTAAGAACAAACATGCAGAGGAATAAACCAAAATAAAAATAAAAAGGTTAAAGAATAATAAAATATTTGATACTGAAGCTTTGATGCATTAGATAGAATTTTTTTGTTCTGATTTGACCTTCGTATTTTCTGCAGCACTTTATTTTTGCACGCTGCCCTTATTTATCATTCATTCATCCATTTATTCTAATAAGTGGAGGTCCAGGTGAGGTAAGAAGATTAGATACATAAATAAAAGTTTAAAAAAAAAAAAAAAACTAAACACAGGAATTGAAATAAACAAAAACTAAACAATTTATAGAAGAAGAATAAAGTATAAGAATTTAAATTAATCTATTAACCAGAAACACAAAGGAGAAGAAATTATTTTTTAATTTTACTAGTTTTATCTTTTAACAAATACATTTTTGACCATTTTTATGTAATTGCTGTATCTATTTCATCCACAAAGCTGTTCAGTTGCAGTTGTGATAAAAATAAATGAGCTCTTTGCTGAGTTTGAGGTTAAAACTGACCAACAAACTGCTGCTGTAAACTCTCTCTCTGTAAACTGTCTTTTAAAGAAGTCAAAAAATCACAAATAAGAAAAATAACTGCAGCACTTGCACAAAAGAAACTGATCGTTGTTTCAAAACATTCAACCAAGCTGATTTACAAAGGGTGCGACTCTCAGACTGAACTTATTAGGAGCTTGTGTTGTGTAGATGAAGCTTCGTTCACACACACACACACACACGCACACACGCACACACGCACACACAAACACACACACACACACACACACACACACACACACACGTATTGATTCTGGCATTCCTTCTGTTCTGTGCAACATGTTGAATGTAATTGACAAACAGGAAGTGTGTGTGTGTGGAGTCGTTTAACCTCTCACACACACTCTGCTGGACCCTCCTCCGTCTTTACGCTCTCGTCTCGTGCTGCCAAGTGAGGAAGATAAAATAATACATAAATAAATAAATAAATAAAAGGAGGCACGAGACGTTTATAATATTTCCGTTTGATGTAACGCTGCAGCTGCAGAAATAAAACTGTTGTTGAGTTTGAATATTTCAGTCAGTGTTGATTTAAAGTCCATCCACTGAACCGTCGCTGTACTGAAGGGTTATGGGAAATATATTATAAAAAAAAAAAATCTTTAACGTTGTGTAGCTACATGATGTCTCGCCTGTTTGATCCCAGGGCGCCTGTGGCTCCTGCTGGGCCTTCAGCGCGGCCGGGGCCCTCGAGGGCCAGCTGGCCAAGAAGACGGGGAACCTGGTGGACCTGAGCCCCCAGAACCTGGTGGACTGCTCCAGCAAATACGGAAACAAGGGCTGCAACGGCGGCCTAATGCACCACGCCTTCCAGTACGTCATCGACAACCAGGGCATCGACTCCGACGCGTCCTACCCCTACACAGGAAAGGTGAGTCCAGAAACTCTGAGGAGACACTGATAGAGATATGACAGGAAATTAAAAACATTAAAGGGATAGTAGCATTTTTTTTTTTAAAGTGGAGTTAAATGATCTACAAATAGCCCCTAAGTACTTTAATTGCAGTAGAAGACTCTCTGCACTCCTCCCGTTAGCAACGCCAGCCCATAATAGCCCTGCCCAGAGATTTACAACATACATTGTTGTGAATGGACCCAAAGAAACGGCCTATTTTCACGGCCTAAAAGAGGTTTTACCTGAAAAAAAATACACAGTTCCATTGTTCGTTATAATATAATTTTTTCCAGCCTTTCAAAGTGCAGGAAAAACGCAGTTTTTAATTGGACCTAACCAACTCACGTATATCCCTCCGCCCAGGGTTAGCGCCCGCCGATCAGCAGTTGGTTAGGTCCAAATAAAAACAGCGTTTTTCCTGCACTTTGAAGGGCTGGAAAAAATTACATTATAGCGAACAATGTATTTATTTCCAGGTAAAACCTCTTTTAGACGGAATAAAAAAAAAATATGCTGTTTCTTTGGGTCTGTTCACAACACTGTATGTTGTAAATCTCTGGGCAGGGCTATGGGCTGGCGTTGCTAACGGGAGGAGTGCAGAGAGTCTTCTACTGCAATTAAAGTACTTAGGGGCTATTTGTAGATCATACAACCCCACTTTTAAAAAAATGCTACTATCCCTTTAAATCAGAAGTTGCATGCAGACTTGACATTTCCCTCAACCATGATGTTTATGATGATGTTTAAATCATCATCATACTGAGCAAGAAATTAAAACATCAAGTCATAAAAACATCTAAACAGAGAGAAGTTAAATAATTCTTTGTCCCAAACATTAAAATGTCACAGTGATGTTTTTATCACTGTAACTGAGGTGTACAAAGATGTAAACATCCTTCAAACAGAAAAAACTTTAGTTGTTGATGATCTGACGACTCTGGTGCAGTGGATTATGGGTAAATTCAAACCTTTTTTTCTCCTTCCAAAAAACAATAACAAAGGAGTAAGACAAAGAAGAATTTATTTATCTTTTTTCTTTCTTTCTTTTTTCTTTTCTTTTATGTATTTATTTAGGGGGTTTTTGGGTCTTTTTTTTTTTTTTTTAATTAAAATTTTTATTACATTTCCTTAAAGGGACAACGAGGAGTTTCTATTCGGTTATAAAAAAGTCTCACGTTAATGTGGATGAATCTCCGCTACCCACACTTGTTAATGGGCCCATTTTCGATAAATATATCGTTCTGTCTCTATCGTTATTTTGTTATTATTAGTGGTGGCGGAGATGCTGGTCGAGCCGACCAGCGTTTTTTACTTTCGGTTTCGCAACGAGTCATGAGAATAACACAGCTGAATCGCCGTTTATGGTCGGAACTACAACAGTATGTGAATCTCTTTGAACCTCTGACTTTAATTCTTGATGAATGAAAACATGAGTCTGTCTTGCGCCGGTCAAAATAATTTTACGGTGCGCGCGGAGGCTCATAAATGTTGCGTGAAAACGCTTCGCTTTTCCAAAACTCCTCGTTGTCCCTTTAAATTTCTATTATTTTATATTTTATTTTATTGATTTCTTAAATTTTTCTTATTTATTTTATTTTTTTATTATTTTATTTTACACATTTCATTAGTTTTCAATGTTTGGGATTTAATTTAGTTTTAATTTAACTTATATATTTCTTTTTTTGGGTTATTTTATTAAATTAATTTTGATCTGTTATTATTATTTATAATATTTTATTTATTCATTGTATTTTTTTTTTCTTTTTCATACCATCTTTCTTCCTTTCTCTTGTGTATTTGAACCAGCAGCCGTCCTCATACTTTCTTTAACTTGAACATTGTGTGATTGTTATGGAGGAGTCAGTTTCCTCCCCACAGACGGAGGAGGGTGAGTCGAGGACAGAGCTCCGATTGTTTCCTGCTTTTATGAAGCCGTTATTTCCCAGTTCTCAAGAAAATTAAAAACAAAATGTTCTTTTTTTTAAGTGCAAACATGTCGGGGATCCAGGCGCAAAACAAACAGGTTTACAGTTAACAAATTCCTGTTTGAGTCAACAATGTGGGTGTAGGAAACAGCAACAAGAAGTTAAGTCCAACCCCTTCGGGCTGTAGACAGCAACGCTCTCCTCGACTTGTCTGTGGTCGGCTGTTAATGTCTCTTTGGAGCAACAATAAATTAATCGGAGCGGACAACGTGTTTGTCCTCCAGGCTTCATCTGTTTCGCTGCTGTTGGTGTTTGTGTGGAGGAGGAGGAGGATGAGGAGGGCAGTTCTCAGCCTGCAGCCTCGCGGAGGTGTCGTGGCTCTTAATTCAACCCAAAAGGAAATAAAAACTCTCTGTGATGTGAAACGTTTCTAAATGAGCGCATGCAGCGACTGAAATCCACCTCCTGCCTCCTCACACCTGCCAAGAGCGAGAAAATATCTCTGCTGTTGTTGCAATGTCGGTGAGATCACACCTGCAGAAGGGCGTTAAGGCCCCGCCCTCCCCCAAGCACAACCTATATAATAAGCAGTGTTTGTTTACTTAGGGCTCCTGGTGGTCATGGGGGCTTCAGAGCAGTTTAACCGCAAAACACAAGAAAGTTTTTCTTACAAGACGGCTTTTTAACACATTGAGTGCCGCGCTCCTCTCCAAAGTTTTAGTCAAGTGTACCGGCAATTTAGACCATTTTTGACGATTTTTGTAGAGCCACAGCGTATTCTATATTATTGCCACCAACACATACAGGTGAAACTTTATGCTTCAAATGGCCACAAACCGTTTGTTTCTACGTGCCTCCGTTCCTGAGAAAACTCAAGCTAAACATGGCTGAGGGCTCGTGTAAGATAAATATATACAACAATTGTTGTTCTATTCACAAAACCACCATCGGGGGGGCGGGGGGGGCGCCACTAAACAACAATAACACAGACGCACCGTGCCGTGGCACAGCCTCTCGCCGCGGAACGTGATGGTCTCTCGGCCACAGCAGGTCGGGAACACCGGCCCCACCGGTGGTCGCGGTCCTTCTGTGGTACGGGTCGGTGGTGCCGGCGGCCTGCTTTGACCGAGGGATCATCACATTTTACCGCGGGAGGACCTTGGGGAGGACACGGTGTTGCTCCAGATGAAGACCGGGCGGGACAGTGGGCTGAGAGCTTCCTGTTTCGGCTCCGAGCTGCTGGGGCAGGCTGGGTGAGAGCAGAGCAGCTGCTGCATCCACATGCAGAACTCCGTTTGCAAAAGCCGAGTTATGATAAAAACTTCCAGATCATGAGCTGTCATGAGTTTTTGATTGTCATCTATTTCAGTTCTGCTCGTCGTAGAGTCCCCAAATTTACACATAAAGGTGTGTTAAAGTGTCTAGTTTCATAATTTAAAATAAGCAAAAAACGTAAAATTACGTTTTTGGCACTCAACGCATGGGAACGAAAAACGAGAAATTACGTGGTTGGCACTCAATGAGTTAACAGTGCTGGGTTTGTGTGTGTTGTCTCTCTGCAGCAACAACAGTGTCGCTACAACCCCTCGTACCGCGCCGCCAACTGTTCCCAGTACAGCTTCCTGCCTGAGGGGGACGAGGAGGCCCTGAAAGAGGCGGTCGCCACCATCGGACCCATTTCAGTGGGGATCGACGCCACAAGGCCCCGATTTACTTTCTACAGGAGCGGTGAGTTACACGTCACGTCACGCAGAGTTTCTCTCTGGAGCTCAGCTAATCAGCTAATCAGAAGTGATTTCATAAATTAGAGTAGATTTCAGAATAAAAACACTCAGACAAACCAAATCCTGCAAGTGTTGGATGGTGTCATTGGTGATTGCTTTGTTGTGACATCACAAAGTGACAGGAAGTCCTGACGGCTGGTTTTAAGGCTCAGTTTCTGAATACAGGCTGTGTGCATTTCTCTGTGGACTGAGGCTTTGATACTTTCACAGTATTAATATAGAACCTAGAGCTGCTTTATAATCACACTACACATGGACATCTACCTTTATACTGTATGGAGCTTTAACACAAACATCTACCTTTATACTGTATGGAGCTTTAACACAAACATCTACCTTTATACTGTATGGAGCTTTAACACAAACATCTACCTTTATACTGTATGGAGCTTTAACACAAACATGTGTTTATGTTATCATCATCATTATTTCAGGAGTGTACAATGACCCATCCTGCAGCCAGGAAGTGAACCACGCTGTGTTGGCCATTGGCTATGGGACATTGGACGGACAAGACTACTGGCTGGTGAAGAACAGGTGAGACCTTTATATTGGCCGTCTGCTCTGTATCTCCATCAGGTCTTATAAATAGATCCCATCCCATTGACTCTTTGGGAAATTGGTTTATTGGTCAGTTTAGCTTTTACATATATACTATATACATGTATGTACAGTATATATGTGTAAGTGCTGGTATGTTCCTTCTACATTTACCCTCTGCTGAGTTGTTTGTGGAGGACGAAGAGGAAGTGAAATAGGGAAGTGGACGGTGTCAGCAAGTCAAAACCTAATGTTGGCTCCGGTTGGAGGTTTGGTTATTCTGCTGACGTGACTTCAGTGGTTCACACAAAAAAACCTTTACATGTCCTGCCTGCAGGTCTGAGCCCACTCCGTTAATGCATCACATGAACAAGTGGTTTCATTTCTCTGCATTTCATGCAAGGAAAAACTGCCACAACTTCTCCATCTTCTTGTGGTGACGTCAAAAAGATCATTGTGTTCAGAACAGTTAAATATGTATGTATGTCAGCCAACAGGTTTGGAAACACTGCCATAAAAATAAAGTAGGGGTAATTTTAATGAATGCATTTCCTCTGGTGCAAGAGAAACTGCAAGTTAATCACTTTCCGTAGTTTATTATGTTAATCAATCAGGAGAAAGGGTCCAGGTCCTTTTCTTTTTATAGATATATTTTTATAGATGTATTTTATGTGTCAGGTAACAGCAGTTCAAACTTGTAATTGTCACATTATGGTTCAATTTTGGCAAACAAAGCAGTGAAATGAGTCTAACTGAGCAAAATGTTTTTTTTTAATTAATATTGAAAAATATTGCATATGCTGGCAAATATCGCACTATCCGACATAAATATATCGGGATATTGGTCCAGGTTCAGCAGAGTTACTGACATGGACAACGTTTATCTTCATATTATCACAGGACAGAGACATTCCCTGATAATTCAGCATCCCAGCAACATATTTTTTTTAATTTAAATCTGGGCCTAATTAATAATTTTGTTCGTCTCGTCTCTCTCTTCGTCCAGCTGGGGAATCACCTTCGGAGACCAGGGCTACATCCGGATGTCGCGCAACAAGAACAACCAGTGTGGCATCGCTGATTACCCCTGCTATCCCATCATGTAGCTGCACAGCACAGAGACCTGGAGCCTCACTCCTTTCATCTATGTATAATATATTTTTCAACAGATTAATTTCATCATATAATTTACTACAAAAGCGAAATACTAAAATTAAACACCAGCACTTTCTGGTGTTTTGCTGTAAACTTCTATCTTTAGGAGCATTTAAGATTTTTCTTTTCTACATGTCAGACCCACTTTGTTCGATAAGACTGTTGTTTATACGTGTAACTAATATGTTTGTGTGTATGTTTGAATCTACAATAAAGCAACAGATGAACTTGTTACAGAGGCTCAGCCACAGTGATACACACCAGGTTTTGATCAATATGTCCGTTTATTGATTGATAGAGGTCAGATCAGTTTTCTGCCTTCGATGCAGTGGAGTTGAAGATCTTATTTTTTACACCAGCAGCTTCAGGTCTGTCTTTTTAAACCTGCCATAAAAACAGTCTGAGAGGATCCCATCCCATCGACTCTTTGGGAAATTGGTTTGTTGGTCAATTTAGCTTTTACATGTTACGACATAGGGAATGTCAAAATCAATACCGTCTGTGTCTCTAGTAAATATCTATATCCTGTGCTGAGCGCGTCGTACACCAGCTGCCTTTAGTCAGAAGAATAAAAAAAACATCTTTTATTTTCATAATGTTGAACTACTTAACCACAAAGTCAAGAGCACTTTAAGAAGGATCGATAAAAACTATGGAAAATATGGGTTAATAAAAGTTCAGATACCTACTGAATATAAAGCTGCAGCTAGTGGTTTTAGCTTAGCATAAAGAACGTGGGGAACTGAAAGCTTCACCTAGTCCTGCATTAATGTGACATTTGCTGTTTCAAGCCTTAAAAAAAAATTGCAAATGTTAAATTACTGCTGTAAAAAAAATGCTGTAAAACACAAGAAAGTCAATAACGTAGGTGAATGATTGGAAGATTTACTGTTTAAAATATTAAAGTCATCTGCTAGACAAAAATAAAACTGGTCTTTCATTGAATTATTTTGTTTCATAATCTGAAACCCAGATTGCATTTAAAAAAATATATTGTGACAAAACTTTCTGAAGACACCAAATCTATGAGGCTACGTTTGTGGTAAATTAGTATAAAAAATTATAAAATGCTTGTGTCTGAAGTTAAGAAAATAAAAGTGTTGAATATTTCATCATAGAGCTGAAAAGAAGCAGATACTGAACATTTACTGCATATTTATATTATATTTTTGTGCTTTTTTTGTGGATACATATAGTATACTATACAATACTTAAATATTGGAGCTACATAGTTTTGGCCTTTAAAAGCCTCCATAGGTTCCCGATCACCTTCGACAAGGTCAGAATAAAGTCAGCCGAGCACAGCGTTGGGTTACAAATGAGTCATTTTTATTTTTTTTAGTGCAACATCACAACAAACAATTTTCACATGAGGTATTCAAAGGGATTTTCTTCAGTTGTTGATACAAAATGTCCCACCATGATTGACGTTTAAAGTGTTGTGTATCATTTTTTTTTCTCTTTTTAAAGCCTTTGGTTGGTTAGCCACATTCATTAGTAAGTCTAACACATGGACAAGAAGAATGGCACGATAAAGCATGGTGGGTCGGGTCGGGGCCGAGGAAACTTTGACTCAAATATAATATTCCCCTCGGCTCGTCCCCGTTTAAAGCTTTTTGTATGGATTTCATCAATTCCTACTTACAACAGTGGGATCGAACAGTATCTCAACTACACTAAACATTTTGGAAAAAAGAGGGGTGGGAGGGGAGTGGCTTACAAATGTGGAAAAATAGCTTCTGTCTCCTCTGACCTTTGTGTTTTTATTTATTATTATTATTAGCTTTGGGATGTGTGTTTTGATTTTTGGGCTTTTTTTCTTCTGTCACAGCAAAGTCACATGATTCGAGTTTATTCGGAAAAACAAGGAATAGGCAACGTTGATTACAGCAAGATCCTCCTTGCTTGGATTGTCACCTCCTTTTTTTTTTTTTTGGTCTTGAGAATGATTTTTGTTTATATATTATATACAGAGCAATGGATCAATGGGACACTCTAGCATACTGGACTCTTTATTATAAGCTTTGGCTGGACGGGGGCCACGCTCGGCGGCTCCTGTTACGGATTGATTCCAGCACATTTGGTTTGGAGTAAAAGGCATGACGAAGAAGAAGTAGAAGTAGAAGTAGAAGAAGAAGAAGAAGTAGAAGAGACGGATGGACAGACAAGATAGATAGATAGACAGACAGATAGACAGACACCCTGACAGGATGGATTCTTTGGTTAAGGAATATCTTTGCCACACAACATCTCACACAGTTGAGGTAGATGGGTAAAGTCTTCATGTACACACAGGGGGCAAGGGGGTAAAAGGGGGGGGGGGGGGGGCAGGAGGGGTCAGGGAGGACAGATTGGGGACATTTGGGGGGAGGGGGGACTTCCATCTGAAGACACTGCCTCATGTCAGTTTCTCAGTTCCAGCTCAACATAATACTGTTTTATGCAACATAAATAATCAGCACGACGCGGAAAAAAAACCTCCGACTGGTGCTTCTTTTTTTTTTTTTTCTTTTCTTTTTTTGTGTTTGAATCCTCTGAGTGCTACGGTAGCTCTGATAGGGAACTGCTAAAACTACCCATGATACATAATGATTCAGCAGTTACCCATCAATCTTTGGTTGTTTTTTTTACTTTTTGGTTTAAATATTATCAAAAAAAAATGTAAAAAAATCTTTTTTTTTTTGGTCTTTTTGTTTTTACTTTCATTTTTTTTTGGTGTGTGTGTAACTCTGAAAGAATATGTTAAGCTTTCAGTTCTGCTATTTCATTATTTACCCCTCAGGACCTGCTCTGCAACGGCCTCGGCTGCCAGCCTTGTTTCAGGGTCAAGTTTTCCAGAGGAGCCACTAGGGGGTGCCCCAGGCTAAAATGGCAATGCGGATCACCTGCAGCAGCCAAATGGATTCACTCCTCCCTCCCTTACTCTCCCCTCCCTCCCTCCCTCCCCACTGTACAGAAAGGGAAGAGCTTCCCCCTGCTTGACACGGAGCAGAAGGTGGCTCAATGCAAAAAGCTCTGTCTCCATTTTGGGGCTCCCAGTCGGAGAGACAAAGAGGAGAAACCTGAAAGGTGTCACCTCAGCTTTGATACAATGACAGCGGCGAGCAAGGGGTCGGCAGAGGAGCCTCCAAGCTCTTTTATTTTTCATTTTTCCCCTCTGTACAGACTCGAGTGCACGCCCCCCACCTTCGCTCTCAGCATGCTTACAATTGTTGCTCATTAAAGTTTAATTCAGCTCCATGCCCCACTACTCCAACACCTCCTGTTCCTCAAACAACCACCATCACCACCAGCCCCCGCCCTTCCCTTCCCTTCCACCTCCACACACACACACACACACACACACACACACACCACTACCACTATCCTCTTTCTGGATGATTCAGCCTCCTCTCTGATCTCCCCCCGCCCCCTTTGAATGCCCCCTAAAGCCCACAGGTCTGGCCAAGAGCGGACCCCAGACCAGATACCCAGAGAGGAGACGGGGATGAAAAAAGCCTCCCCTTTGAAGTCCGCGAAAAAGTCGATGGCCTCTTTCATGACCGCCCGTCTTTCAAGTGCACGCTGTGAAGGGGGCCCCGGCAAATCCACCCCTTCCAACGTTAAAGACAGAGAAAGAGAGAGAGAGATAGAGAGAGAGAGGAAAAGAGACAGACAGACAGACAGACAGAAAGAGAGAGAGATAGAGAGAAAAAAAAGGAGAGGGTAGAGAAAACGACCAGGCTAGTCTCGCCACTCTTAGGCAGCATTTACAGACGGGTCAGACAATCAGATCGTGGGTGATTTCTCCTGATTTAGGTGTTTACCAGGCAAAACGACGGAAAATCAAAGCCACTTATGCCTGTGCAAGTTGCAGAAGGGGGGTAACCCGAAGAAGCTTATAGGATCTGGCACAGACGACGATCAGGAAAGAACCCAAAACTGACCGATGGACAAAAACCCGACAAATCTTCAAAAGGCCTTTGCGATGTGAAACAAACCGGAAGACCCTTCAAGGTCTTAGGACAAACTCCATAAACCTTGTGCCAAATTTAAAGATTCCTACAAGATGCGAAACAAACCGGAAGATCCTTCAAGGTCTTGGGACAAACTCCATGAACCTTGTGGCAAATTTAAAGATTCCTGCTAACCTAGAAATCTAGACGCACCCTAGCGGCAGCAAATACTTTTGCTCCGTAGGTGGGTCTAGAAACGAGCCATAGGAACTTCTTGAGTCTCGAACACCGTTTGTGTTCACCAATCACAGCGCTCTATCTGTTTAGAGAGTCGTTGGACGGGCTTAACGCCATGACGACATACATTTTAATTGGCTTGTCAGGCTAACGTCATCCTGCTCTTTGCTCTGATTAGTCGTAGCGCTACCCTATTGCGTGCAGAGGCAGTTTGAAAGACAGCCTTCATCCCGCCCCCTGGATTGAGCCGAGGTCTACCGGTCGTTGCCAGACTAGACATTTTAATGATATAGTCTGGCTTGTCAGGCTAGATTCCTACAAGATGTGAAACAAACCTGAAGACCCTTCAAGGTCTTGGGACAAACCCTACGACACCCTTGTGACAAAATCAAAGATTCCTGCAAGACGTTAAGCGAACCCTAAGACGCTTGGAGATCCAGGAACAAACCTTACAAGGCTAAGAGGCCACGCAACTTCATCATAGATCTCCAGGACAGAGGAAGGAAACCAGAGGGCCGATGCCTTCAGAACCCGAGGAACAGGACTTAACACCCAAGATCCAAGTAAGATAAGGGACGTACCTCAAGAACCTGCCCCCTAAAAAGTCTAGGAATGACCCCCTCTTGGAACTGAGACAACTGTCAGAAGGGCTTGGCGTGTGGAGGACAGTGAGATCAACACTGAGCTGGACATAGACAAGACTGTCTGCACTGCACTGTGGGCTGTGGAGGGAAGGGAGTAAAGGGAAGGAGGTGGTGGGGTGGGGAGGGGTGTGGGGTCACAACCATGCATTTCCCCAGGCAGACACAGTACGCATGTTTGCATGTGACCCTGAAGGACTCGCACTCAATCGGGCCTTCGGACGGCGCTTTAAGTGGGTCCCCAGACACTTTACACAGTCTGCCAGATGGCATTGGTCTGAACACAACTTTACAAGCAACCTGTGAACCTATGGGATGCCACATCTTCATTGTTATTATCATCATCATCATTATTATCATTATTATTATTCATAGTGTTATTAATTATAAATATTAGCACAACATTCAAACAAGCTTTGGCCTTGGCGTTAAGAGCTGACCGCAGAGACATTTGTAAGAGTAAGGAAATCCCCGTTTTTCTACAAAAAAAACAAAAACAATATGAAACAAAAACAAAAAAAAACAAAAAACAAAGGCCAGGCCTTAAAGATAGAGAGATACGTAACATCACTGGGTGGGATCGGGCTGGATCGGGTCAGGATCGGGAACAGGGGTTTAGGGATTCAGGCCGTACATTCAGGGAGGCAATGTTAATCTTTGGTATTACGATGGGATTCTACAGCTAAAAGTGCCCATCAGAAAAAAGTCTTCAGTTTCACACAGACATACAGAGCATCGTTAAATAAATACTTACAGTATATAGATAGCATAAATAAATAACCAAATAAATAGAAATAGGAAAGAAAAAGGAGAAAAACAATAAATACACAAATGCAGTAATAAATACGTTGATCAGATCAGCAAATTGCATTTGAAATGTTCTTGGTTTGATTTAACTATTGGCTATAAGGAGGCGTGTTAAAGCCGTTCCTTTGTGGACCAAAAAATGACCTTGTACGTCAGCAGGGCTGAAACAAACTGCCCCGCAACTTCCAATGTGTTTCTATAAATAGAGCGATGTGCTTGAAATCTGTACAAAAAGGGCTGAAAGAATCACATTCCTCCATTTTTCTAGACATCTGTAAAAAAAAGGATTTTCATAATGGAGCAGAGGTGTTGTACATTTGTTTTTGGAAATGGAGTGGAAAAAATACGACAATGTCACTATACATTGTGTCAGGTTTACCTCCTTCCCCCATCGTGGAAAAGCCTTTTGTGTGTTCAAAGGGCCGCCTTTCACTTTGTCTTCTTGGTTTTCTTTTTTTTCTCTGTTTTTGGCTTGATTTGTTTTTTTTTTGGAGTCAAAAAAAATGGCTGTGGAGCTTCGTTTTGGAAGCTCAGTGAGAGTCTTAAAGCTTAGACGTTTGCACCAACAAGTCCGTTTCTGCGTCCTACTTGTGTTTATTGATTCTGTCCTGGCGTACGGCGAGATGCACTGCGGTCCCACACCCCCTCCTCCATCCTCCATCCTCAAGCCCCAACCTTGAAAACTCTTGATTCATTCGAGGCGGGACTGTCTTCACAGACTTCCAGGAAAAGGAGTTTCCTGTTGGGGATGGTGAATGATTGACAGCTGGGGAAGGAAGGAGGGAGGGTTGGTGCTCGGTGCTTGGTGGTTGAAGGGAACCTCTGGATAATTCCGAATTCGGATCAACGCCACACAGATCTGAGAAACCGTCACCATGGAAACACATGCTTAAGAAAAGGGAAATTAGGTTCTTCAGAAAAAAAGTGTTTTACGTAAAAAGGAACAAAAAAAAAGAAAAAAAAAGGAGCCTCTTTTTCCTCTTTCACCTTGATTTTCGAGGAAAAAACAGGACCATAAGAAGAACATCAGGGGCTTAAGGAAGGGAAAAGGGGGGATCAACAACGTCTTTGGGATGATGGTGAACAGTTTTTTTTGATTAAGAAGTTACACGATGGAGCTCTCCAGGTGTGAGCAAAACGGCACCTCTTGATTCTTCACGTTTGGAGAGATGACTATAGATCTGAAGGTACACCAAAAAATATGCTTCCTCCTGATTTGTAATACCCTCATTATCTCTAATCTACATAATCAAAATAATGCAATGAGATGGTGTCTATGCAAAGGGTGTGACTCTTCTTACGAGTCAAAATCATCATCATCATTGCACCCTTGACTATACAAAGCGGGACCTCGCATCCCGCGGTTCATATCACTCTGGGTTATCGCCCCCTTTCCATTTCAAGGGGGCGATCGACTTTGGTTTTGGGGGAAAATGCTTTCGTCTTCATAATATCATCTCTTCAACAACAGCTGGCTCCGTCGCTCCTTCTGATAACGAGGAGGACATTTTTATGACGGCTGATCTCTGCCTTAGACCAGTCTTATATATGTGCCCCCTTGCTCCCTCGGTGGCGCCTCTCCACCTTCTCTCCTCTCTCTCTCTCTCCACACACGGCGGTCCGTCATCAGGCCGTGCTGCAGGACACCGCGGAGGAGGAGACGCTGGAGCCCGAGGAGCCCGTGGAGGAGGGACGGCCCTCGTCCGCCCACTTGTTGATGTTGCGTCGGCGGGCGTTCATGAAGAAGTTGCTGACGGTGGAGAGCTCCAGGCCCAGCTGCTGGGAGATGGTGATCTGCAGCTCCTTGGTGGGGCGGTGGTTCTCCCTGAAGATGGCCATGAGCGTGCGCCGCTGCAGGTCCGTGAACACCAGCCGGGTGCGCTTCGGGCCCTGGTTGCGCTCCAGCTTGCTCTGCTCCTGTTCCTTCCGCTTGCAGGCTGCGGGGCAGATGGATGGATACAAGATAAATTTAAGAAGGCAAAGCAAGACAATTTTATTTGTATAGCCCGTTTTTTTTACAAACAGTTTGTCTCAAAGGGCTTTACATGGCATCATAACAACATCCTCTGTCCTTAGACCCTCACATCGACTGAGGAAAAACTCCATAGAAAACCCTTTTAACAGGGAAAAATCGGAGAAACCTCAGGGTGAGCAACAGAGGAGGGATCCCTCACCCAGGACGGACAGACGTGCAATAGATGTTGTTACAGACAAGACAGTTTACAGTTTATGACACAGAATGTGCGAAATATGGAAATGTTAGCAAGAAGGAGAAGAAAAAAGCAGGAAAGGGGGGGGAAACAGGTTAGCTAACAGCAGACTGGCTGGCTAACTAGGACAAATGGATTAAGCTGAGGGAAAGTGGATTTGTTGAAAGAAAACAGATTAGCTAAGCAACTTTGATTAGTTAAAAGAGATGAATCAGCAACTTGCTTCATTGTGCAGTAAAGGAATCAAGATGTTCAGCCTATCACATCTTATTGCCAGTGAGCTGCTGTAAGGCTGCCGGGGTAAAACAGATCCAGATAAAACTACATCCAGGCCAAAAGCTCTAAAGTTTTTTCCGTCATGGTTTTCATTATACACTTCGTCCTCTGCTTTTGAAAAACACAGTCAAAGGTTTTCTGTTTTTACATGGATCTGGCTTCAAGACAAAGTGCAAAAATCTGCTGTCGTCATCTGCCGACAATGACTATGTCGTCCAAAAGAACAATCACACTCAAAGACAGACAACGAACAGATGTGAGCAGTGGATTTCTCATTTCACCCAATGGACCCAAACAGTAATAATGATTTTCAGCCCAGATCCTCCTCCTCCTGCCTCTTGTTCTGATATAACATCATCATCATCACCGCATCGCTTTTAAAATCTATTGCAGCACTTAACGGCTTCTGGCTTTTTTTACTCCTTCGTGTGCATTCGGAGGCTCCAGAGAAAATTAGTCAAAGAGCAAAGTGAAAGACAGATGCCAGAAACGGTTAAAGACGAGAGAAAAGCACAAATCTGATGTTTTTTACTGCATCTTCTAAGTGCCTCACTTCGTCTTCCTTAATATATTTCTGCATCTGCTGCTTTTTATTATTTTTTATTATTATTATCCCGTGGTCCACAGAGGGTAAAAACATGATTTCATTATCTCGTTATTTCTTGCTGCATTAGCTCCATGTCAGTGTTGGCCATGTTTAAACTTTTTAAGTGGTAATAGAGGTGATGAAGTCTTCTGGAGATTTGAATTTGTGGACACAATTAAAAAAAGAGAAAGAAAAAAAAAAGGATTCAAAACTCAGGGTCTAAGGGTTAAACACCACTGTAGCTGCAGCAGCCCGTCCAATTAGATCATCTGGATTTCCTCAGGAGGAATATATGAAATTGTAATAAATAATAAGGAAATAATAATAATAATGAGTTTGCAAATTAAAAATAAAAAATGAGCCAAAGAGTGAGTAAGAAAAGACAGCTTGGTGTGTGTCTATGTGTGTGTGTGTGTGTGTGTGTGTGTGTGTGTGGGTTGAGCTCAGATCCATTTTGAGAATCAGACGAGCATTTTGAATTCAGGCTGCATGTTCCTCTGCATATCTATCGCTGAACCCTTCACCTCCAACACGCTGTAATTCTGTATTTACAGGAAACACAACACCAACCTCTGCCTTTGTGTACCGAGCCAACTTCTCCTCCCCTCCCTCCCTTCTTCTTCCTCCCCCCTCCTCTCCTCTCCTCCTCTCTCCTCTCTGCCCATCTCCTTCCACTTCCTCCTCTTCCCTCTCTCTTCCTTGCTTAGTGGACACTTCAACATCATTAGTTTCTCATAAAAGTCATTTACATGTGGCGGCAGTGAGTGAGTAATAATCACTTTAGGAGGAACTAATTTATTTTCTATTAACGGCGGGTTACGTCAGGGGTGAGTGAAACAAGCAGAGTCGGCATTGCCCAGGGTGTTTAGAAGCCTTAAGTGGACTAAAACATATTTGGGGGGGAGACAGGGGGGAGGGAGGGTAGGGGAAGGGAAGGGAGGGGAAGGGGGGAGTCATGCAATTACCTAAATGCACACTTTTAAGAGGTTTCAATCAGCACTGTGCGGCTGAGCGACTGTTTTGCTGATGGTATCAAATGCGTTTCTAAGTGTAAGCATTGGTGTATGTGCACACACAACACAAAACAACACAACACACACACAGTGAGGAGTGAGGAAGGGCTGGTGCCGATAGTGAACTTATATTAAATATCGACCTGCAAATTGGAAACGCAACTTGTGTTTTCTTTTTCTTTCTTTCTTTCTTTCTTTTTTCCGGTTTTTGCCTTCAATGTGCAATAATATTATTTTTTATTTTAGTCCGGAGCTAAATTCAGACTGAATAATATCCACAGTGTTTCAGTAAAAACGTGTAGGGGGGGTTGAACACTGAGTCATTAGACATTTTTAGCACCAGAGCAGCCTTTACTGTAAATAAATAAATAAATAAAAAAACACAGGAAACAACTATTTTTTATGCCTAATTCTCTCACAGGAAGTCAAAAAACGACGCCAACACAGAAACTGTCTCCAACTCACATCCACTTTCTTTCAAGGAATTAAAAAAAAATAAGCAGCAGCTGTTTGGAAACAGGCACTAAAAATCAAGAAAAATGGCGCTTTATTCTGAAGGATTCTTGCAACGAGCCGCAGCTCTGTCAGACTTCTTCACTTGTTTCCAGAAAACAAGGTTTATGGAGCTCTATTATCGACAGAAATGACTTGATTGGATGGAGATATCAGGTGGTAGAAAGGGGGGAAAAAAAATACCAATATTTCCAACCCCAGTCTGACTCACACACATACACACATAGTACAAAAACACATACATTGAATTAAGTGCAGACGCTGCCTTTTTGCTCTCAACACCGCTCTGACACGATCAATTGATTGGCTTACATCTTCCTATTGAGAAACACCTCACACCGCCGGGGGCTGATGTTTACTGTATGACCGGCTCCTTCAGCTGCTCGCTGTGGCAAATCTTCTCTCATTAGCAGAGCTGCTTGAGAAGTTAAGTGTGACCTCGCTGCCGCACTTTTCCACTGTCACATCAACAACAGCAGCATCAGCAGCAGCAGCCGGGGGTCGGTCGGCGGCGGCGTTAGCGTTAGCCTTTGGCGTGAGCAGAGGATGTTGGAGGAAAGTTGGTTTTTTTTTCTCCAAGTTTAAATGTAAAGGATGTGAATTCCCTGCTCCCATAGTACCTCCCTCTTCTGAAATCATTATCTGAAAGGAAATGTTTTGACTTTGGGGGGGTGATGCACTCCAGATTACGGCGGCGGCCCCCTCTGTTTGTTAGCAGTTTAGGCTTCCAGAGCTCGTTTGCATTTCTGAGAGTTATCGAACGACGTCTCATTAAAATCTGAAACAGGCCCGAGATGTCAGCGGCGTGTCAATACCACTACAAGTGAAATAAATAATTTTTTCTTCGTCTTTTTTTCTCCTTTTTTTTTTTTTTTGCTGCTACATTTTTCACAGGCGTTTTCACACCATCCAACCCCAAACATCGATACTCCTGGTGCAGCTTATAGACGGTACATACTATATATATATACAGTGGTGCACTCTCGGCTCGTGTAGTAATGAAAGGAATGACATGATAGCGCTGGCTGGCTAGCTGGCTGGTAGCGTGGATTTATGTCTGGTTGGAGGAGTCGGGGTGTCCTGCAGCCTCCTCCTCCTCTTCGTCCTCGGCTCTCCTTCCCTCTCACTCGCTTTCCCCGACGATCATAACGCCGACCATTAAGTAAATGCTTCCTTATGCTGTAATCATGTGTAAAAGGCTTCACAATTACCATGCTATAAATCCTCCGGTTGCCGGGGCGACTCCTGCAGACATAAATATTCCCCCTATAGGGCTTCTTATGATCGTGGGAACGGCCCCTAATCGTGATGTACGCCCCTGTCTCGTGTTGCTGAAACGTGATCGAAAGCCCTTTCCCTACCCCCCGGCGTCTCAACCTTACACCCCCCCACCTCCCCCCACCCCCCCACCCCTCCTGCCCAACACCAACACCTCACCCACCCAACTCACCCCTCCCTCCCTCCCTCCCTTTCCAGCCCCAGCCCACCCCCCCTGCTGATTTCTTGGGCCAGGGGCTGATAGAAATTATTGATTAAATCTGTGCAGCTCAGACTACTCGACCCACAGAGGCTGGTTAACCCCTTCAGCGCCGGGGAGTCAGAGAGGAGGATGGGAGGGGAGAGGAGGAGGGGGGGCTTGAGCTGCAAGAGCCAGATAAAAAAAAAAAAAAAAAACAATAACAAAAAAAAGAAAGAGAAAAAAAAAAGAAAGCGAACACCAACACCAACAGCAACAGCAGCATCGGCTCTGTTTGCTCGGCAGCTAACGAACGCCACGTCGGCCTGTTTACGAATCCCCTCTCTCCGATATGTAAATGGAAGCGGCGTTGACCTTTGAGCCTGCACGGCCGGACGAATGTGAACTGTAATGCAGCGAGAGGTGGTGGACGGGAGGGGAGGGGGGGGCAGTTGGGGGGGCTTTGTGGCTTTCATTACTACTGTGGGGGGTTGGATGGTTGGTGGTGGTGGTGGTGGTGGTGCAGGCACTGGAGCCGACACGTAAACCGCATTGACCTTTCTTATTCATTTAGACCTTTAGTCAAGGGCTTCGGCCATCATCTTTAAAGTTATAGTCTCTGATCCCTACACACACACACACACACACTCCACACTCCACCTCCTCCCTCCTCCTCCACCTCTCCATCCTCTCTCTCTCTCTTTCGTTCTCTCTCCTTTCGACTTTAAGTGTCGGAGCATGGCTGTACGGTCTTTATCCTGCCTCCTTCTTCTCCAACTAAATCCTGATTGCCTCCTCCACAGACCTGCATGAGGTTGGGGCTGGAGATGCATCTCATATACAGTACAGTGTTGGTAATCCATAGAAAACACACAAATACGAATACGCACACACACACACTCAGTGAGAAAAAAAAAACACTGCAGATAAATCCAAGAGATCACCTCCTCCGTGTTTAGCAAAAAAAAACAAAAAAAACAAAAAACGTCTCATGCTCTGCAGAAAAGACAATTATTTTGAAAGAGACAAA
This sequence comes from Trachurus japonicus, assembly GCF_045865225.1. Lineage (NCBI taxonomy): Eukaryota > Metazoa > Chordata > Actinopteri > Carangiformes > Carangidae > Trachurus > Trachurus japonicus. The sequence continues at coordinate 30,318,024 of NC_140922.1, read as the reverse complement.
ATGGCAGCAACAGCTAGTTCCCATAATGACAGAGCGTCTCTACTCTCTGCAGCCTCTCCTCCGTGTATAAGAGCTGTCGTTATGGAAATAACACGGCGCCGCTGCACTGAAGGGGCCTTCTACCTTCTGTGTATTTAAGCGAGTGTTGCATTGAGGAGGATCATCTTAAAACTTGAGGCGTGAAAGCTAGAGAGCACTCCAGCTGTAGTGTCTTCAAGCTCACACCGGGGCACCGCGCATTTTAATTCCAGTCTCGATTTTTTTTTTTTTTTGCCGATGCGGCCGAGGTGTGTGTGGGCAAGGCGTGCTGCTCTTTCCCATGGAAATCAATAGAGGCTTGTAATTAAACAAAAGGGGGTTGGCCAGGGGGGAAAGAGGAGAGAGAGAGGGAGAGAGGGAGAGAGAGAAACAACAACCCTCTTCGGAAAGTAGGTTATGTAGAAAAGTGCCGAGATGTCCAAATTGTGGCTTTGCCAAGAACTAAATATGCAATTTCAGAGTGTGTGGGAGCAGAGAGAGAGAGTAGGAGAGAGGGAGAGCAGCATTGTCAAACATTAGCACACTTCTCTGTGTAGGGACTTTAATTTTTTATGAGTCTGATTGATCGGCTGCTCGGACTCGGAGCGCCGACTCGTTAAAATAATGTTTGTGTTTGTAAAAGATGAAGAAACAAGGATGCTGCGAATAAAGAGGGAATGATCGGTGATTAGGAATCTGCTGGAAGGAAAACAAAAGAGCAGGGGAGTAGGGGGTAGAGGTGGGGTGGTTTTATCATCACCAGGAAGATTAGATCGGTTGTTTTTTTTTGTTTTGTTGTTTCGTCTTTCTCTTATTCGGGACAGGAAGGAGACGTTTTACATAGAAAATCGCAGTCGACTCATCATCATCACATAGCAACCCCCATCTTTTAGATAAGAGAGGGGTTTTTTTGTGTTTTTTTGCGTGTGATTGGTGTAACGTTTTGCTAAATGGAGGATGTACACATGTGCTCTCAGAGCCAAACAATCAAAGATCAATAATTGTGAAGGGATTGCAAGAGTGCACAATCATTACCTATGAACCCTATTGTGTTGTTGGGGCTTAATCAGTGGAGCTGCTGACAGAGAGCGAAAAGCAGTGATCAACTGGGCAGGCTCGCACACACGTACTGCTCACAGACCCCCGCAGTGAGCAGCAGATAACACACACACACACACACACACACACACACACACTCGTATATGCTCATCTCATATTACTGTGTTCACTTGGATCTCTTTCTGAGCGCCGTGTATCAGATGGGCCTTCGGTCCCTGTGGAGGTACAACACTGTAACACGGCACTGTAACAGCGTGCATGTCGTGTCTTCAACTCACATCCCCCAAAGAATATTAAATGTCAGGCATGCAGATTACAATGTGCCTTTCAAAATAAAAAAAAATAAAAAAATAAAATAAAATAATAATAAATGGAAATCTGTGTGAACAACCACGAGGCCTGCCACTGCCACTCCAATATTGATTCATTTCTGCGTAATTTTTGCAAATAATCACAAAAAGTTGAGTTCAGAAATTTGGAAATTTGTCAAAAATAGAATAATAATAATAAGAATTTAAAAAATCCAAACTACATTTAATGTGCATTTAAATCATAAGCAGCCAATTCTCACTTTCTAGGAAGCTTCAATCTGCCAAGTGAATTTTCATGAACTGATTATGAAAATAGCTGTGAATGAATTATCCTAATTAATTCATCTCTAACGACTACATGCACCTCCAGTTTATTATAATTTTTATTATTATTATTTGCCCTGATATTAAGAATCTCATAAACCCAGGAGGTGCTGCTGCTGCTGCTGCTGCTGCTGCTGCCTCGGAGCAGAGCAACATTTGTATTTAGCCTCGCTGTAATTGCCCTCGGTGACGACGTTGATAAAAGACGTCTGGCAGAAGCTCAAGTCTAATTTGCATCAGCTACCTTTGCCAAGTCAACTTCAGCCGCGCGCTGAGCAGATATAAATCACTGCTCGGATTAATCAATTGCTCCAGAATGGCATATCTGCGCAAATTATTTTCGTGGGCTCAAAAAAAAAAACGATTAAATTGCCCAAACCGCTGCTGCTCGAGCTGATCTTCATGGTTCATTTAAGAGGAGGGCAAATGTCTGTGGCTTTTTTTTTATTTTTATTGTAGCTACTGTACAAATCAATAGAAGCTGTTTGGGAGCTCAAGTAAACAAAGGAATGGCACATATGGCCCTTTCTTGCTCAAACTGTCCTCAATGTGCTGATGAGTTCCCACTGTCCAGGAGGCTGTTGAGACAATGGCTGAGCTGCACTCACAGTGTGTGTGTGTGTGTGTGTGTATCTGTGTGTGTGTGTGTGTGTGTGAAGGAGGGAAACATGAGCATGATGCTTTTGCTTTTCCTCGTGTCTCCACCTGAGCTGCATACTGATTGCTGGAGAGAGAGAGGAATTTTGATTTTTTTTTCTTTCTTTTTGGTGGGAAACAGGGGAATAGTGTGTTTTTAGTGTGTGTTTTTTTGTTGTTGTTATGGTGGTTTCTGTGCAAAACGTGTGTGCACATACATATGAGTGTGTGTGTGTGTGTGTGTGTTTGTGTGTGTGTTTGGACAGAGAGTATAAAGTCAGATCTTCTTACCCTCCAGCCGGAGCGAGGCCATTCTTTGAAACTCGGGCTCCTGCAGCCAGCGGGACATCCTCTTGAAGGTCTCGCGGCCGGACTTGAGCTTGCCCCAGGGCTTGGGGTTCCTCAGGAGATCGGACAGCGTTCCCTGCGACCGGCACAGAACCCTCTCGGCGAAGATGGCCTGGGGGATGCTGTACCTCTTCAGCTCCGTGATGATCCTCTGGGCCACATCCCTGGTATTGATCTCCTCCCCGCCGCTTCCGCCACCGCCACCGCCGCCGCCCGGCAGCATGCCCTCGCCCGGCGGGGACAAGGCGCCAGAAGCGGCGGACGACGACGTGGAGTGCAGATGCTCGGCCATCTTGGAGGCCTGCTGGCTGCTGGGGTGGTGGTGGTGGAGGTGGGGCTGATGGTGGTAGTGCTGGCTGTAGAGGTGAGCGTGGTGGCCGGCTGCGGCTGCGGCGGCTGCGGCGGCGGCTGCGTGCTGGTGAGCCTCCATTTTATTCAACTGGTGCCCAACCACCGACACCTCGCCGCCTACCCCTCCAAGGCCCGGCGGAGACATCTCGCGTCCGAAATCCGACGTCCGGCAGAACAGGCTCCCTCCGTGGATGTCGTAGCCGCCGCCGCCGCCGCCGTGGAGCATCTGGCCGCCAATGATGTTGCCATTGGGGCTGTTTCCGAGGCTGCCGTGGTGGTAGCCGTGCATGGAGGAGGAGGAACCGAGGCCCGAGCCCAAGGTGGCGGACGGTGGCGAGAGGCTCTGGGTCATGGCGAGGTCCTTGGCGTAGGGGTTGTAGAAGTTGGCGGCGCTGGCGAGGCCTCCTCCTCCTCCACCTCCTCCTCCTCCTATTCCGCCTCCCCGGTCGTCGCGCATGAGCGTGAAGCTGCCGATGACGTTGCTGACGGGCAGGCAGGGGTGGTGGTGGTGGTGGTGGTGGTGGAACTTGTCGTCGAAGGGCTGCAGGGGCGTCAGCGTGGTGTAGGTGCTGCCACCGCCGCCGCCGCCGCCACCGCCACCGCCACCCGAGCTGGACGGGGAGTCGCCGCTGTAGCCCAGCGCCGACATGGAGTGGTCGAAGCCCGGCGGACGCGGCTCAGGCTCGAGGGACATGGAGGAGGTCGAGCCCCCCAGCGAGGGCCGGGGGAACGCCGCGGAAAGGTCCCGGGAGTGGAGCATGGCCCGGCCGTCCTGGCTGTGGGCCAGATCTGAGTGGGTGTGGAGGGACATCTCCCCTAGACCCCCATCCATCTTCACCTTCACGGGGATTTCAGCAAATAAATGCGTAAATCTCTGCTGTCGTTGTTGTTGTTGTTGCTCTTCTCCTTCTTCTTCTTGTTATTGTTGCTCAGCAGCCGAGCTAACAGTCTGGAAGGTCTCTTGTTACACCAGACTATGGATTTATTGATTTGTGAATTAATTGATTTCCGGGCTTATGGGATGTCTAATTAATTATCTGATAACGTTAAGTACTGTCTTCCAAACTCCCTCAAACTCCCAGGAAACGAGGTCGCAACAGCATCAGGAGATTTTACGTGATTTTTTTTGGTATTTTTCCCCCTTTCTTTCTTTTTATTTATTTTTTTTTAATTCTCGGTCCAGCATCAGCACTCTGCTCTGCTCTCTTGTCTCTTTGGTTGCTCAGCTGTGGTCCTCGCTCCTCGCTGCTTTTGTGCCTGCGTGAGAGACAAGACAGGCGCTGTTACTTACACTCGCTGGCTGCTGTATTCAAACTTTCATCGCATCCGAGAGAGAAAGACGGGAGACAGAGAGACGGAGACGGAGGAAAACAGACTGTAGGCTACAATAGCTGCTGATCTCATCAACGCCTCCTGCACCGATTTACACGCATGCATCGCAAAAAAAGAAAAAAAGAAAAAGCAGAAACAATTCGCGTTTGACACATTTTGGTGTGCAGGGTGCATGCATGCGCGGACACAGACACACGAGAACTACAATCGATATCGGTGTTTTAATCACTTCCATCCAAATCTCACAACATTTTTTTTTCTTTTTTTGCCTCCTTCTTATGCAAAGTTATCAACGCGCTGCACATACACATACACTAGCTCGGTGCGTTTTGCATATTTACATCACATGTGTTAAATCCGGTAACTCGAAAGAAGAAACAGAAGGGGGAAAAATAATAAAGAAACGATGGCGATTCAGAGATAAGGAGCTTCCGGATCAATCCTACCTTTTAACATCCACTTCTCAGAGCGCGTCCGCGGCCGTTGTTGTCCCTCCTGTGCATTGCATCTCTCCTCCCGATGATTGTGTCGCTGGAGCAGCAAAACCCTGCAGATTCACACAATTGGTCCTGCTGCGCCCCGGGGTGCTGCTGCTACATTCAACCAGAGCGAGAAGAGAGCGCAAAAAAAAAAAAAACCATCTGCGTGCGGACGGTTCCTTTACAGCACCACGAGCCCCCTTCTCTCGCGCGCTGCTATAGCCTCCTCTATACTATACTATAACCCGTCCGTCCGTCCGTCCGTCGTCGGTCTTTGTTTCCCCCCCAACCACACCACACACTCTTTAAAAAAAAAAATCTCCTCGGTCGGTCGGTGTGTGTCTTTTTCTTTTTTTTTTCTTTCTTCTTTCTTTCTCCACCACACCGTCTTCTTCTTCTTTCTTCGCTCTACACTATAGCAGGCTCTCCTCTTTTTCTTTCATTATCTCGTGAGATTTTCCTCCTCCTCCTCCTCTTCCCTCTGCCTGCCACTTCATCGATCTCACCACCAACTCTTTCTCATTCTCCTCCTCCCCCCTCCTCCTCCTCCTCTTCCCTCCTCTCCCCTCCCTCCCTCGCTCCCTCCCTCCTCCCCCTTCGCTCACATTGACTCTCTGCTTTCAGTGCGTCACGGCCTTAAAAATCTGACAGATGTGCGATGAAATTCCTACTCCAATTAACCCTTTCTCTCCGGGGGTGGGGTTGGGGTTGGGTGGGGTGTGGTGGGTGTGGGTGGGGGAGGAAGAGAGGGAGGGAGGGAGGGAGGGGGGAGAGATGTGGAGGTGGAGATGCTCCCTTTCTCATAACCCCACAGGTTAAGCCTTTCTCTAGCTGATTGCATACACAACTTATGAATTATATGTGCACACATCCAGGTCATTGTGCTGCTGCTGCTGCTGCTTATTGCATCTGATCAATGGGGTTTTTTTTCACACAGACTGCAGCTAAATGTCGTTTCTGCTCCTCTTTATGACACAAGTGATGCTCTTATGAAATGAAACCGTCTCATAACATGGAGACTAAACGGGAATGTCATTTATTCATTCTTATTTTTTTTATTTTTTTGTGGTAGGCCTACATTTAATAATATTCTAGCTCCTAATTTCTAATATCAATGCAGTGCAGGGTGGGTGAGATGATTTAAAAAACTGAATTAAAGGGTGAATATGCTATTATGTGAAGCGCCTCACTAACTTATTGACCAGAGAGAGAGAGAGAGAGAGGGGGAAAAAAAAATCCATTTACACTCTGCTGTGCGCCATCTTCACACCAGGCCACATCCTGCTAGTTTTTTTTTTTCTATTCTTCCTATTCAGCACCAAATAATCCAGAAGCAGCTTGTTGTATTCCTTCAGTTGGTTTGGTATAAATGTGAATTACACAACACAAGGTGTGAAGGCTCTTTGAAGGAATCACTATAGCCTACATTTATATTTATTTATTTTATTGTGCAAAATGTGATAATATGATAATAAATAGTCCTCATGTTTTGATATTAAAGAGCTGATAGTGATAAAGGTGCAGAGTCTCATTTGCATTCTGGGCACATAAAGGCTGCACACGTAAAATATGACATGAAACTGAAAGCATGCATGTTCACTTTGCTTTTTCTGCCTCTGCATGCTGCATGTGTCTGTGTGTTTGTGTGTGTGTGTATATATAGGTGGTGCAGTAGTAACCACCCACACATACATGCATACATACAGTACAGCTACATAACTTATTTCTAGGTTATATATCCTGATATAACCTATGTAATTACATAAGTGTGCCACTATAATTCAACATATTGTGTCTGGACAACGAGTGTGTTCATCCATTATTTTGGAAAGCAAACAAACTGTGACTCCTCGAGTTGGTTTAAGTCAAATGTAAATCTCAGTCTCTCTCTCTCTCTCTCCAGGAGTAAATGCTGTCAAGTGACGCTCGTGCTCAGCCGCGCTCTTAATCAGCACTCAGCGCGCGGCTCCATTCACTCACACCGCCGCCAACACTTGAGTCTGGAAAGTCCCTCAACAACAGGATCAATGCGACCCCCGGTTTTTTTTTTTTTTTTTTTTTACATTAGACCCTCGACCTGCTGCTGCAGCACCGAGCAACACACACACACACACACACACACACACTGTAGGCCTATAGCTGCTTTTGCATGCGCGTTCACGTGAGAATAAAGTCCATTCATAGCCTACATGCCTGCGCCCCACTATGTGTTTATGCTCTATATATAAGAGGCATGAATATACATCTATAGTCTGCATGGTGAGGGCCCGTGTGCGTGCGTGAGTGCGTGATTTGCGCGCGGCCCCGGCCTCAGAGAGAGAAACAGAGACAGACAGAAGCAGGGAGGCAAGAGGCGCATACTAATCATATCTGTCTGTCAGTTTAATTTTCAGAGATGAGCAGTTCTGGCGTTTGGAAACAGCGGAGCGGTGCGCGGTGTGGGACCGCCGGCTTCCCGGAGCAGATGCTGCCCTATCGATCCGCCCTGCGCGCTGCTGCAGCCCTAGCACGGAGGGATATGGGATGGATGCGTGTATGTGGATGGCGAGTAGCTGGAGGTTAGGAAAAAAAAAAAAAGATGGTCAACGGCTACAGAGAGAAAATAAAAGGAGGTCGGGGTGAAAGTTCACCTTCTGTGGCTGGATAGGCTGACACCCGAGCTGCTGCTGCTGCTGCTGCTCTAAGGCCTCCAAACTTTTTTCTGTAAACCCGGCGGTGTTCATGGCTTTGGGGTTTGTCATCATCATGAGTCTCAAAATATTAAATAATAAAAAGAAATGTTGGGCTAATCTAACCTGTGCTGCGTAATGAGCACTTATGATGAGACGCGCATTTACATTTGATGAGTCGGAGCGTCCAGCAGCAGCAGCAGCTCTGAGTCCATGAGGCCATTTTCCCATTTGAAGGATTTAGCTGATGCTCTCATCCAGAGTCACTCTCCTCCTCCTCCTCCTCCTCTACCTCGGTGAGAAGCAGCAGCAGCAGCAGCAGGATCAGCAACATTACAGCCAAAACATTTACATTTCAGCCATTTAGCTGATGCTTTCAGAGGGACTTACAGTGAGAGCAACAGCAGGAGCATCAACTCCCCCACTCCCAACCCCCCACCACCTCCTATCACCAATACAGGCAATAAATACAAGGAGGAATACTCATATTTTAGCCATTTGGGCTGCAGCGGCTCTTATCCAAAGTGACTTCAGGTCCGGTGGCTGTTTAGAATAAGCTTTTAATCTGAAGCCAATACCGAGCGTGTTTTAGATTTGAAGCATTTAGCATGATGCGCTCATCCTGGGGGACGTGTAGTAATGCCTGCTATATACGGGGCTGCATCAAATCCTAGCTGCATCGCCAATAATAGTACAAGAAGCCAATAGCGAGGGGGTCAAGGGGTCAGAGGGCATCGCTGTACTGACCTTAAAATGACCATGCATGTGCTGGAAAATAAACACAAGCAGCCAGAGCAGCAGCAGCAGCAGCGGTGGTGGTGAAAAAATAAAAAATATATATTTTCTTGTGTTGAAGTGAGGAGAAAAGTGACTTGTCAAGATTCATAAATTCATATTTTATTAGAGGGTTCGGGAAAAAAATAAAAAATAAAAATAAATATGCAGAGGCGTGGTGTTTTCTGCAGTGCATGCTGGTCCAGAGGCCTGCAGACAGTAGTACACCCTCCTGCTGCTGCTGCTGCTGCTGCTGCTGCTGCTGCTGCACGGGAGGAAAACACAGCGCGACATTATTCATCCTGCATTTACACTCGCCCCCCAAATCTGCTGTTTAATCACCGGGTAAACGTGATCACTTGTTGGTAAATGATAATGGATGGAGCGCGGCGCATGCACGCGGGGTTGCAGCTCTGAATGAGATATTGACTGCTTGTTTGTTGCAGCGAGGAAGATGAAGAGGAGGAAGAAGGAGGAAGAAGAAGGAGAAGAAGGGGGGAAATGTAAATGACCATTTTAATCTGAAGGAGTTAAAAGAGAGAGAAATAAAAACTGCTTCCTGCTTCTCACTGTGAAACACCATAATAATGTGATGATAAATAAATGCGTGAATGAGTCTCAATAGGTCGCTTTGTTTTCATCTAATCTGGATGATCATGTATTATTCAATTCAAACACATACACACTGGATATAGTGACTGCTAAACATGACGTCTGACACTGAAACCATGCATGTTCACTTCGCCTTTTTTGCCCCTCTGCCCAATGAATGTGTGTATGTGTGTATAGATAGTACAGTAACCACACACACAGTGCACACACAGCACATGATACATAATACACACAAAACAAAGGTTAATTTTCTAAGTCCTTTATTGTCTTATAGATTGTATAACACACATTTGCATTGATACATATGATACAGTCACCTCTTATTTTGAAAATCACACCAGTTAACGCTGCAGTGGAAAACGTCATCATAAAAAAAATGTCATCTTATACAACTTTTATGTGAGAAGAAATGCCTCATAACATCACACTAATTAAGTTTTAGTCAGAATCTAGCTATAATAATAAATATTTAATAATTAAAAATAAATATAAGCTAAAAGAGCAAAGCCTCAGGTGTGAATCACTGAATGTAAAACGTAAGTTACTGTAGGTAAAAAGTGAAGATGAACGAAGTTGTCATCAATGTTGCTGAGTAGTTTTTTTTTTTGTCTTCATCACAATAATCAATAACCTTTTGTTAATGTACTTTTCTTCTTATCAACGTGATCAGCGCGGGGACACTTGGAGCAGCGTCTATACATGTTGCATAAAAGTACCCTCAACATCGCATACAGTATGTCCTGTTTGTGGCCCAGATATTCTACCGATTCTTAACGTTTTTAACTCTTTAACTCTGATCGATTTTAACCACATCTGTGACTATTTTTTTATTATAAATATGTGAAGTATCAGTATCAGATGTGTTTTTAATTTTCTTTAATGAGTCAGTTCGCAAAGGTGTGATTTCTGCTCAACAGAACGAATAAAACAGCTCCTCTCCTTCACGTGCAGCTATTATTATTCTATATAAGAATCAACTTTGTCAATAAAAGTCTAAATGAACTCCTGGTGTCGACTGACGTTTATTTAGGTTATTTATGTGTAAATACATATATATATTTATTAAAGTTGAGTTCACAGCTCGAGCAGCTCCTGACTGTCCAGGGCACGTGGAAGTTTACTTGTTAGAATAAAACTTTTAGGCGACGGCAGAAATATTAAATTAGAGAGTAAAAAGTTAAAGTTGTGTATTTAATGTGGAACTGTAGGCCGAGTTTAAAACAGTGGGAAGTTGAACTTAACAAAAATAAAGTTGAAATGAAACTTAACAACACTCATGGAACAGTTAAACAACTGCTTCCGTGTCACAATAATTATTATTTTACAACTCATACCAGCTGATTTTTACGTTATACACACGCGAACACACATTTATTATCCACTTGTTAAATTACGTAACTTTTGAACGTATTTATAAATAAACGCGTTAAATGTTCGTTTGTAAATGCAATACACATAAAAAAGTAAAATGTAAAAAATAAAAGCATATATTTCGATTTTTTAAAGCAGCTTATTGAGATTTAAACCTGTCACTAAATAAAAGTGAAACTTGCAGAGTGATATAACATCTAACCTAACGACCCTGTGATGGTGACACTGCTCTTCTTCTCCCCTTCCTTTTTCCTGTTGTCAACTCCCTTTTTTTATTTCTCTCCCATCCCTAACCAATCGATGAAATCAATTATTACAACGAGACCTGGCGTTGTTGCACAGATCACAATGAGAATAATCAATAACTGAATTAATTTGACCGGATTAGATCTGAAGAGGAAAAGAAAAAAAGAAGAAGCAAAAAATAATAATAACAGCTAATAATAATGGCGCTAATAATGGTAGAAATTAGCAGTGATGAAAAAAACAACACCACACACACACACCTTCATATTGACTCCGTGTGTGTGTGTTTAATATCTGATGATGCACGAGGCTCCTTCATCAGACTCATCTGATCTGTTATGCAACATCAAAAATTATAATGATTAACACGATTCTCATTGATCTTCCCTCGGCTCTTTAAAAAAAAAAAGACGTGCTTCATCTAAAAACACACATAGCCTACACACACACACACACACACACACACACACACACACACACACACACACACACACACACAACCTGCAGGTAAATGTTTGTCCACGTACATAGTGCAGGCCTGTACAGTTGATCTGCATTAGCAGCGTGTGGCCTGCTGCACAAACACACACTCACACACACTCACACACACCTACGAACTCACTGCTGATTAATTACTACACTTTTATAAATAGAGAAAAAGCTTATTTTATATCATAATAGGCTACATGAATAATCCTACAGTGGATTATAGATTATATATGCCACTCTGTATCCATAAGTGGTGACATCAGAGTAAAATGCAAAGTGTTGTGACTAAAAAAATAAAATAAAATAAAAAAGTAAAAATGAAATAAATAGATGCATTAAATAAAACCCAGGAGTCCATCTGCCTCCATCAGGTCGAACATGTAAAACACTGCTGGGAAAAAAAAAAAAAAAAAACTTTGAGCAGGTGAGTGAATGATAATCACGTTGTTTTTCCTCCATTATTTGCAGGTTGAGTTTGCAATAATGACCGTGTGTGTGTGTGTGTGTGTGTGTGTGTTTGTGTGTTGTGTGTGTGTGTGTGTGTGTGTGTGTGTGTGTGTGTGTGTGCGCGCGTAGCCTATAGGCCATGATGTGGAACTTTGACTTCGCAGCGTGAATAATGTTATTATCGATCATTTCTTCCTTTGATGCAAATTCTGCTCTTTTTAATTCACCGGATGTGCCTCCTGTGCACGTGAAGCCAATCATTAGGCAAAAAAAAAAAAACTGGTTTCACCTGCAGAACAGCATGGTTATCTTAATTATAAATAAATATTAAATACACGTGACTGTTAGTTTTTTGTTTTTGTTTTTTTACTTTTATTACTAAATTATAAAAGTTTTCTTTAGAATAAAATTAATGAAACTCTCCCAAATTTCGCTGCAGGGATATTTTATTCTTTGCAAAAAATAAAAGCTTTTATTTTTGTAAACTTCTGCAATTAGACTTGGATAATGTGTGTGCGTGTGTATGTGTGTGTGTGTGTGTGTAAGTGTGTGTGTCCAACGCGAGCGCGCCCCAGTCAGTCAGTATCGATCCATGAATTTTTAAACACCCTCCTATTTGCCCTACAACTATTTTTTCATATAAAATGTAAATATGTTCCTGTGTAATTGGCTCCACATTCTTTATGCAAATGAAATTATCAGGTGGCCCGGGCAGGCATAGGGGCGCGCGGGGAGGGAAGGAAAAGTGTTTAATTTATGCAAAATGAAGCTCAAGGGGGTGAAAAGGTCGATAAGTTTCAACTTGTCTGAGTTTATTTCTTTTCTCTTTCACTTTTGTTTGTGTTGTTTTTTTAAAGGTTTTTTTTAGTTGAAGTTCTGAGTCAGAGCTCAATAGAAGTTTTTTTTTCTTTAAAAGTTTAACAATTAGTGGTCTCCATCATTAGTAATACAACTGCTTTTTATTATTTATTTTATTTTAAGTTTTAATTTAAAAGTCCAGCTGTCAGTTCCTCACAGCAACATTTCCTGTTTGTTGAACCAGCAGCTCACATTAACACAGCTTTTTTCTAAATTTAAATTTCTGCATTTACATTTTTGATCTTTAACATACTCTTTACATTAATTTTGATTTATTAAATCCCAAACTTTAGTTATTTATTGCAATTAATCTAGTCTATTTTTTTTTTCTTCTGGGAGTTCAATGAGATGCCATGTCAGCACCATGAATATAATTTGCATAATTCTAATATAGAAGTCATTTTAACAGGGTTTTTTTTCTTTCTTTTTAAGATTATTAATGTGGCATTACAATAAAAGAGCTTAAGCAATAAAATAAAAGAGAACAATGAATTTATGATCACATTTAGAATAACTAACATTGAGTTGTTTTCTTCCTGTTTTCTAATTTTAGACCGCAAAATCATGAGCCAACTTAAATACATAGCGTTCACACAACATAAACACACCATACATGTTTTTAAAATGTAAATATACACATAAGAGCACACAAACACACACACACGCGCACGCGCATGAGGGCCTGTGGTGTTGTCACTGCAGGTTACTCACATTAAACACAGCAGGAGCCACTAAACAACACAACAAAACTGTACCAGCTGCTTATAATGTGTTCCCTCTTTTTGTTTTTTCTTTGCACCCATCAGACTCCATATGAATATATACAAACAATATGTCAGCTGCTGTTGCCTGGTGAAATATCCAACATCCTCCTCCTCCTCCAGTAAAACATGCAGACACACCCACTCCAAACAAGCGCATCCAAACAACTAACATACAAATAAACAAGTCTGCGTCGTCTTCCTGCATCCTCACCCTCCATCCATCCCTCCCTCCCTCCTTCCTCCTTCTCTCTCTCTCCCTCCCTCCATCTTCTTGCCCTCAACACCTTCCGGTCCCTCTCGGAATAAGAAGAAAAAAAAAGAAAAAAGAGCCATTCTCGGAAAACCTTGGCGTGCATCTTAAGAAATCCCTCGGCGCCACACACACACACACACACACACACACAGACACACACACACAGACACACACTAACACACAGCTTAACGTAGTCAGTCACCCACTGATAAAAATATCGTTTAAAAAGCATCTGCATATCGATCAGTCAATCACAAACGCATGCACGCTGAGCTATTTTCTGCAACCGTAATGCATGCTTTTATAGCCTCGGCCCGCCAGCCCTGAGCTGAGTGTGGGTGCAGGTGTGTGTGTGTGTTGTGTATGTAAGTGTGAGCTTGCGTGGGTGTAAATGTGTGTGTCTCACAGCGCAAAAGTGTGTGTCAGTCTCTCCAGCCAGTTAGCCAGTGCAACTCGGTGGGGGATCAAAGGCAGCAGGGTTTCTCTCTTTTCCCCTCCTTGGTTTTCCAGTCAGGTTGCCCCCCCCTCATCCTCCTCCTCACCTCCCCCTCCCCTCCTCTTCTTTGCATCCAACCCCCCTCCTCCTCTTCCTCCTCTTCCTCTTCCTCATCCTCCTCCTCCTCTTTCTTTGCATCCGGCTCCTTGCTTCCCCTCTCTCCTCCTCTTCCCAGTTGTTCTCTGATTTTCCTTCCCCGCTCGGCTGTTAAATCCACTCTGCATCCTTTTCTCTTCCTCGGCTGCGGCTGCTGCTTCCTCTCCAGCCGTCCGTCCGTCCGAGGCTAGGCGAGGAGTGTGTGCGTGTGTGCAGCCTCGTCCGCCTCTCTTTCACTCCCTCTCCCTCTCTCTCTCTCTCTCCCTTCTCTCTTTAATCAGCATGTTAATAAGAAAGGTAACTAATCAATACATTCAATGGCCTGGCTTGGCGATTGATACCATCTCCATCCACCTCCCCCTCGCTCTCCACTGCAAAACACACACACACACAGAGGAACACACACACAAACACACAGCTAGAGCACCGTCCTGGGTGCAGAGGCCCTTCGCTGTAATTTAGTCGAATGACTTTATTCAGAAAGCTCATTTAAAAACAACAAGTTGACCAGAGCACTGCATGGTTTTTTATCAATTTCCAAGGCGAGGATAAAAATCTGCAACACAGATAGTAGACGGATTGGGTTAGATTGAGATGCAAGGCCAAATATCAAGGAATAAAAATGACCAATGAAGAAGGACTTTAAGCTTTCAACTGTGTGGGCACTCCTAAGAAGGAGGCCTTCCCCTGTTCAGGTGCAACAAAGGTGCAGTAAAGCCTTGTCTCCCTCTGCCCTGACTGTCGTCAACAGCACTGGTCACTCAAATCCCTACAAAGACCTTGTTACCTAGACAAGGACCTCTTGTGGCCATGCTAACTGCAGCTATGTGTTCAAGTAGCACATACAGCATATCGCTGCAAAGCCATTGCAGGGACGAATTTTGGGTGGACAACTGGGTCAGAAAAGTGCGAGACAATGACCAAGACAGGCTTTGTCTTTTTGCTTTCTATCAGTTCTGGCCTCTTTGGTGTCTGATGATAACAGATATTTTTGTCTTGCAGGTAAGTGGGAGAAACTAAAGTTTGTCATTTACTTTGGAGGACTCGTCGGTTTCAGATGAGAATGCGAAGCAGCCACCAGCTTTTAGGTCACTAAAGACTTGAGAGACCTGGAGGATTGGTTTGGATTTGAGGGTTTGAAAGGTCAGAGATGTAAGAAGAGGCCATTTAGCCTTTAAAACAAAAAGTAAGATTTTAAAATCAATTCTATGCCTCACTGGACGTCAATGACGGCAGGCTCGCGGGCCGAATTGGTCTTTTTTCACGGCATCTGGGACAAGGACGAGTGACTAATATTGAAGGAGATGCAACAGTCGAGACATAAAGGAGTGGGTAACTTTCTCCAGATTACGGGGCCAAAGGAAAAAGCTTGATTTTTTGGAAATAATCCACAGCTGGATCGAAGTGTCAAATTGATTTGCTTCTCAAAGCTGAGATCAAAAATGACACCAAGATTTTTGGCTTTCTGGATGGTTTTTACTTCTTGCAATGTTCTTGAGCGCCAAAGATGACAATTCGTTATAAGAAAAGGACCATTTCCCAAACGCGTGGGACTTGACTCGGTTTTTATACTTTGGCTCTTTTCCTTCTCCCTTCCTCTGCGCTTTCAGTTGCTGTTAAAGGTATGTGGATATTTGGCCAGGGAGGTCCATGCAGCCCTTTAGGGCAAGAGATAGTTTGGAGTCACAGGGGAAGGGAATATTTAAGAGCTGAATACTCGCACAGCTTAGGGCTGCAAACAGAGAAACATCTCGCCTTGTACCAAAGCAAACATCCACTTCTATCTCCCTGTCTCGCTCTCCCCAATATTATTAATAGATAGGAGGGAGGAAAACACACAAGCGCACACACAGAGACACATAAGTCCTCCCTCCTCAGGATATGGAACTCCAACAGACATGAAAACGCTCAGGCTCCTTCTGAGGAGGACATGAGAGGCATGGCACGGGATGAAGGGAAATCCTTCATACAGGAAGAACACAAGCAACAGCCCGAATGCAAGGTGGCCTTTCAGGGCTGACTGGATGGGTTTCTCCCCATGACCCTCAACCCAACACACACACAAACCTCACACCCCCTCCTGTGCTGCTTCTTTTTTTTTTTTTTTTTGCCTTCTGGTAACTTCTGTCTCTCTGTGCAGAGCTTAGTGTGATGTAGATCCTTTTACATTTGTCTCCCAGTTTATATCCACCCCCCACCACCACCACTATCACCACCACCCCTCTTCTCCTTTTCCTCCTCCACCACCTCCTCCTCCTCCTCCTGCTTTTTCTTCTTCTCTTTTGCCCTCCGTATCATTTTTCACTCGCACAGTGGAGCAATCGATATGTAGAAAAGCGCTACGGTATCATGTATCATTGTGGAATATGTGATATAGATTATGGCCAGTTCATGTTTACAGTATTTTTCTTTTGTACTGTTCAGATCACGGACGGTTGGTGAGAAGTCACTGAGCATTTATTTTATTCTGCTTTTAGATTGAAGGGTTTCACCCACTGCTCAGTTAAAACAATAAAAATATATATATATTTATATTTTTACGAGCTAAGGTCTTGTCATGAGTCATACTTGAGTAAAATGCTGTAAAAATGTGTGGCTGTAATCAGTTTGGAATCCAGTGTGTCATTTTTATAAGTGTGTAGATATCTCATTAGGAGGACACGGTATTTCATACATTGCATTTAATTTTACAGCGTGGTCGCAGAACTCTTTCGCTCCCTCTGCTATTGACTTTAAAAACTGAGTGCTGCATATTTACTTTGACAGAACTATGACAGTAAATTTCCTGGATCTCGTCTGTGATTTATTAAATTGCACATTTCAGTAAATTGCTTTGGCCCCTGTAATGAGAACTGCGGTGTGTTTTTTACTGTGATTGTGAAAAGACAATATCCCCACATCCTCAAATTTAGGCAATATGTTTTGGACAATGACTATTTGAATAGCCCTTTGTTTGTCAAATCAATATTTTCATATACGGTCAACGGCTCCTGTGGAATCACTCGGGTGTCATAAATATTTTTCAGGGGAATCTATTTTTTGCAGAATATTCCACAACAGGAAACCTGAAACCAAACATGATCTCCATAAAACCGATCCAACAGCTGCTTTCCAATTTCATTTCTCCATAATGTTCGTCATAAACATACACACGGCGATGCACAGCCTCAAACAAAGATGGTGGACAACACTCTGTGAGATTGTCTTTCTATATTCCTGCTTCGCCTCCGAGCTGAGGTCCAGTTTCATTGTATTATCTGCATGTCCGGAGCGTCCCAGAGGGGCCGCAGAATGACCAGTGGCCCCACTGACCCTCAAAGCTGCTGTCACCCTTCATCACCCTGCTCTCCATCTTGGATGGTGTGGTCACCTAGCAACCGGGGCCAGGGTTCGCCGCTCATGGACCAGAGGCTATTGGGAAATCAATCGATACTCCTCGGCCCAACCTAGCGAGCTGCCTGCCTGGCTGGCTGGCTGGCTGACTGGCTGGCTGACTCCCCCCTCGCCTCCTCATCCCTCCCCCGTCTTACACTCCTCCTCCCCCTCTCCCTTGTTATGGCCAAATGAAGACGATGCAGTTCTCACTTTTCCACACCTCGCTGTACGTGGATATCCTGTTACAGGATAAGAAATGCCTCTGCTTGCCAGGGGCTCGCGGCTCTCGAGGCTGATGTATCTGTCCTGTCAACTGGCCTCCATTTCCACCAATGTTTGGATTGAGAGGCGGAGAGACAGCAATTAATCAAATTTCAGAAGAGGATTTCTTTCCTATTGCTGTATCGGCCATGAAGAAGTGCTGACCAAAGATTACACTGGTGCACGATTGCAGCCCACCCCACCCTTCCACCACATTTATGAATTTCTTTCAGCACATTGGAGCACTCCAGTGTTTCTGAGAGCAATAACTCCACCACTCCATTCCTCCCCTGGCTCATCCTTTGGATCATTTCCACATGGGTCTATGTGAATCTAATTAGAAACCTATCAGACATGAACGCAAAGATCACTTTCATTAGCAGAACAATGATAAATTGTTAAGGGGATTACAGGATTCCCAAAAATAAAAGGCAGAAATTTTTTAAGCTCATAGAAATATCTTGAAGGTCAGATCTGTTTAGCGGGACCTCTATTTATTATGGAGGTTCCCCCGCCGCAACCTTTACAATCAGGCTGGGGGTCAGCACCTTTGATCCCCTCCGACCACATTGGGAGGATGGGCAAAATTCGATCACCTTAAACAGTTTAAGACAGAAGGCTCAGGGAGAAGGAGAGAATGATGAAAGGATGGGGGAGGACAGAGGAGGAGGGGGAAGAAAGAAAGGGAGGAGGTGGAGGGGTGACGTTAGCACTGACAACAAACCAGTGCTAATCTGTTCTCCGATCAGAGCCATCAAACTGAACGGCTCATCTAGAGGAGAATCTGCTGGTCCATCTGGGCTGCTGAGTGACCCCCCACCCACACCCCACCACCACCCACACCTTCCTGTGCTACTCTGCACTTTAGAGGAGGAAATCTATTTAAAATCACCTTTAACCTTCGTGGGACACCACTTCAGTACTGCAGTCCAGCAGATATTTAAACTAGGGTTGTCTTATTTACTTACGGAAAGCAGAATCAGATGCGGTGTCTCAACGACTCATCAGTTAACCAATCAATCAAATTTGCGTGGGAGTGAGAAAAACAACCATTTTCATAATCAATGAATCAGTAAAGTCATTTATCAAGCAAAAAATCTCAACTATATTCTAAAAACAGGTTTTCCTGTTTGTCCGTTTTAAATCCTTGTAAAATAAAAAGCCTCAGAGGATGGACAGTTGATTGGATTAAAAAAAAGCCATTTTATAGATAATAATTACAGGCAACAACTAATTAAACTATTAACTAAAAGAGAGAGCCTGCATATATTAGAAATTTAGCAAAATTTCAAAGCACCTTTGAGGAACAAATGCTGCACTGCATTGCATTAAACAGCAGATGCGCACCACACTTGATGCCAAACCACAACAGGCAGCTGCAGTGCCCCCTCCCACCTCTCTCTAGATTAGGCTGACAGATTTCTTGACTTTTGTTGTTGTCCATGCCTGCAACTAAGAAGATGATGCTCTTGTGGGGTTTGCCAGATCCCCAGATGGTCATCCAGCACGTGGCTGGAGGTGGGCCGTGAAATGATGCCCCAGCTGGACACTGTGGCCAGGTCACTGATCTCTGAGCCGCCCCTGACCCCCCCTCAACTTCTCCCTTTTTGAGAGCCAGCTGCCATCGCAGCAGCGCTATCCTAATGGTGTTGGATCACCCCCCTCCCCACTCCCCTCTACGACCCCCCAAATCAGTGGCTAGTCAGGCCACGGGGAGTGTCCAGCTGCCCTCTTCTCCTCCCTATCTGAATCCACTGGCCTTTCACTGGACACAGGAGACCCCGAGGGGGTGGGGGCAGAGTGTAAAAGGATGGGTTGCTCAACCCCCCCCCACCACCACCACAAACACACCCCAGTAAAAGAGAGGAAAAGGGGCAGATGAGAGTAATAGCCACAAGGATGAGCCATGGCCACAGAGGCATGACATTGACACAGACGAAAGAAAAGAACCTTTTAACCATAAAAGTGGAATAGTCGCCTCTGGAAATCGGAGGCGACAGTAAATGTGTTTGTGAGTGCCAGGGTGTCTCACTCATTGTCCCCATTACATGTCCCATGGAGTGCAGGGGAAAAAGAGGGGGGGACAGGCTGAAACTCGATGGGCAGAGGGAGGGGCCGATGTCTAAAAGCATTCTCAGTGACATACACACACATGCATCCACACAAAAGTACTGTTCGGTTGTGTGCGGCTAATGCGCTGCTGTTTCCGGAGAGCTGGGTACAGTTGGATGACTTGGCATGGGCCCACCCGGCGCAGGGGGAGGTAAACCTCTGCTGGACTGGAGCCTGGCTGCCTACTGAGAGAGGGGGCTTCTGGGTTCGCTTGCCTGGAGTAATGTCGATAAATCAATAGGACACACGTCACTGCAGGCCCAGAGAAGCCACATGAAACTGTCATTGATCGGCATAAGGTGGAGTGTGTGTGTGTGTGGAGGGAGAGGGGGTAAGAGAAGGGGGGAGGGATGGATGGAGGTGTTGGGATGGGAGGGGTGAGGCTATGGGGGAGGGAGAATCCAAGGAGCTCAAGGGTCATCTAACCCCCCCGCCCCACTCCATCTCTTCCTCCTGCTCCTCCTCTTCCCCTAACAATGAAGCAGGAGCATGGTTGGGGTGTCAAAGGTCAGTGCAGTGGCCAGTGGCCCCTGAACAACACTGCAGAGCCACGTGCCCGTCAATAGCTCACTGTCACAGCTCACAAAACACAGAGCGCCTCTGGTGCTCGAGGACGACCGCTGTGTCTTCCTCTGTGGTGCAGCTTCCCACTCGCCGACATGCTGCGTTCATGCTCGAGTTTCACTCTGCTGGCATTCAAGAAAATCCATTGTGGTCTGTGATTTGTCATTCATGACTGCATCAATGAAAATACACGAGAACACACCAATACCGAGGGGAACCCTCAAAGAAATGCATGTAAGCTAGACGTGTTTCACCCGTGGTGTGCGATACTCTCCGAAAACCACCGTTTCCTCCTCTGCAGCAACGTCGGCAAACCACAGCAGCCTGATACGATGCCACTGACCGTAGCCAGCAAGCCACAGCTGATTGCCTTTCCCTCCCACTCTCTCTCCGGCTCTCTCCCTCTCAATCCTGCATTTTCAGCAGTAGTTTCGATTGGAGATCAATATGGCACATGATCAACACAGGCCTCAGATCATGATATCCATCCCCTTCACTTAGAGGCGACCCGGCTCAGCGCCATGGCTCTGGAGCCAACGAGACCCCCGGTTCAAAGGGGGCTAGAAGTTCAATGCCCACCACGGTCAGACAGACGGCGATTCAGTGGTCGTCTGGGTGTCAAGTTCTCCTGACAGTCTGTCTGGCTCAGCCTACTGGGTTTTGATCTGCAGAAAGCTTCGGCTAACCTCGACCAACAGCGCCGCTCCCTCCCTCCCTCCCACCTGCCTTCGTGCCTCACTCCTTTTCTGTATCTATCTGGCTATATTTCCTCTGCTCTTGTGCCTACAGTTGCTCATGGTGAGCTAATGGCCAGCACATTGATCATGCTTGCTCGACCTCCAAATTGGGGTCAACCACAAAAGAGGCCCCATCTCCAATGTCAGGAAACAACTGCCGATTTCAAACTGTCATCTGTGCATGTTAGTCGGAAAAACAACCCAGAACCCAGGCGCCCAGATTTGCACCCGACTCGCTGCAACCTACTTTGCCTTCAAGCGTCCTTCAACCCACATCACGGAGAGGAGGAGGTCACCGAAAAACCCATTTTTCACCTCTCTCTTCCAGCAAGCTATTAACCTTTATGTAATTTCTTTAATTGTGGAAGTTGACGCTGGGCTGGAGCCCCACGTCACCTTTGCATTCGTTTCCCTGACACTTTCATTATCACAATAGGTATATGAAATAGACAGGTGCAAAATGCATGGCAGCCCTCTGTCCTTGCTCGGCCGGTTGCCATGGAAACGGCTGATAGAGTAGGTTATCGATCGCTGTGTCCAGTCCCCCTCCTTTCCCCCACCCCCTGAACCGACTTTTTTTCTGCAGTGATGGGCGTGGATCAATAGCCTGTATATTGTATGCTTTTCTCGCCACTCGTCCTCCATAATAGCAAAAAAAAAGAGGGGGAGAGAAAAGAATTGTAAAAATGTAAGCGATAGTATTGCATGTGAAAAAAAAAGAGGATAGGAAAAAAATTGAGGTGATGAAATTAAAAAGGAGAAGGCCTGGAGGCTGATGACATGTAAATACAGTAAATGTGTTTTTGTCTGTGGAGCACTGCGGGGATTCCGTCCTGTTTTATCACTAATGATGGAAAGAAGGGCAAAAATAAATAAAAAGACAAAAAGAAAAAAATAAAGAGTGGGTTGCAGGGGCCTCAGCATTCCCATGTCTTTCTTTCTGTCAGTCACTCCAAAATCTGCCTTTTTGTCCTCCCTGGCATACTGTTTACACACACTGTCACGGCACATTAATCCTCATATGTACGTTTTTTATATCAATTTATCCAAATCTCTTTTTTTTATTCAAATACATTTTCACAATCAGCCATCAGAGATGGCCAATTCATGTCTT
This sequence comes from Trachurus japonicus, assembly GCF_045865225.1. Lineage (NCBI taxonomy): Eukaryota > Metazoa > Chordata > Actinopteri > Carangiformes > Carangidae > Trachurus > Trachurus japonicus. The sequence goes on along the minus strand of NC_140922.1, from coordinate 30,295,928 downwards.
TAAAAATGTGACGGTGAATAGAGGAGCCGCTGCAGACCTGGGGGAGCTCGTTTAAATCTCGCCTGAGGGATCCCTCCAGCGAGGGGTCATGGTTGAAGTCATGGAGCAGCGGATTTAAAGGTGGGCGCTCCTCAAGGTGTCTTTGTCGCCCCGAGGCACGGTCATCACAATTCCAAGAGAGGTGGAAATAAAAGTGCACTGAGGACACAAAGGCTTTTGGACACTTCTGGAGAAATTAGTCAGCTAGCTCACTGATGGTCAACAACCTTGGCTTAGCTACAAACCGCCCCAACCCCCTCCTATACCCCCCTAAACGACTTGATCCCATACATCACCATTCGTCTTACCATTTCTCCATACAGTATTGATATTACACTGACAAATGAATGTGAAACAAACAGTACAGCTGTAATGATTCCAGGGGAGCAATCGAAAGAAGCAGGAGAGCAAAAGCGAAAAGGATATTGCATACATTTTTACTCAAACCTGCCAAGTTCTCCATACATGCATCATCCTCGCGGTCAAACCCTCCGATTTTATAGCCATATTTACAGGTATATGGAGGACACAACATGTGTAGACTGAGGTCGAGTCTGCATGGAGAGTCACATTGTCCATTTTTCTGCTTCAGCACCAGGGCTGATATTATATACAGTCTCTCCCCCTACACACATATGTCAATATGTTTGGTCTTCACTGGGAGGAATGTGCCCTGAGGCTCCCATATAAAATTAGCAGACCATTCCCATGTTGGCTCCCTTTCATGCCCCCACTTGCAAAGCGGCTGACGCCACTGTATCAATAATTCAGCCACAATTTAGTTGTAGTTGGGCCACATGTTACGGGTCAGTTGTAACGGGCGCTATTGCCACTGAATGCCTGATCTGTCAGATGGGCTTGTTGGAGGTTTGCGGTCCGGTCATTGTGGTCAGGCTAATGAAGGCTTGCATGTAAGCCTGTTGAGCTCTGCAGAGCAGCAACAATTTCAAACAAACACATCTGTTTTTCTGTCTTGGTGTAAAAGGTAAGAAGCAAAAGTGACTGGAAAGGTTAGTTCGCCCAATAACTAAACTTTATTTGCTGATGGCTGAAGATATTTTCAGCAGCCCAACTGCACAGGTAGAAGAAATCCTGTTTGTGGTGTTAAAAAAGACTGAAGATCATACATTTAAAAAACTAAAATGCAGAAACATTGCACTGTTTTTTATTGGAAATACTGTCTACTCAAAGGAACAGTCCCCATTAAGAGTGACGACAGCACGTTCCGCTGGTTATCCAGTGAAACGGTAAACTGGGAGGACATGTTGCTGATGAATTTTTTAAATGTAATTTTTCAGTGCTTTGAGCACCACAAATCAAATTAGATCCACCTCCTTCTATATCAGAGTAAAGGCAGAAACCAGAGCAGATCATTTTAAAACTTAGCCACCAGAACAAATGAAATCAGTGCATTTAGTTTTAAGCAGGTTCTGTTTACAGACGTGGGTGAAGTGAGGTGATAAAAAGCCCCTATCAAATGCCAAATAAAGGCATTTCTAAGTCAGTTCATCTTTCTTTGAAATAACAATATATTGGGTACTATGGCACAAGCCGACGGGAAGCATTGGATTCAAGATTCAAGATCCAAGCAAAACGACTATAGCCTAACCATTTGTGCAATTAAACTGGACAGCTGTGTTGCTTCACGTATAGAGGAGAAAACAAGACAATCCATCAGATTAAATGGCTTCCTCCAACATAAATCTGTGAGTATACAGTGGCCACTTAATTATGTCTCTTTCCCTTGCAGTGGAGGGCTAATGTGGGGCCATCAAGCTGACACTTCACTACACAGCTCATCCTAGACAAGCGCATGTTCTGAGAATTCATCCACAGAATCCACTGTGGCCTCAAACACGTCTTGGGGGATCCTCTCCTCCACATGCATCCCACCAACACTGCTGGATGTCTGCCCTCCTGTCTTAAGCCAGCCTTGGGGTAGTCGAGCAGCTAATCTCGCGCTATAGCTGAAATGGAAATCCACATGTGTATGTGCATGCTGGATGGGAGGAAGGGGCTGGAAGAGGAGAGAAGTGGCTGCCCTTGCACCTAAGCGAGATGAAAAGCCCTAAAAGCCCGGAGAGGAAGAAAACATTGGCAGGGCAGAAGTCAAACTCCCTAGGCCGTCTGAGAGACAGAGAGAGAGAGCGAAAGAGAAAGAGAGAGGGAAACCTAGCAAACTTTTTCTTCTCCCCTCCGGCAGATTATGTATGTGGTCAAGCTGCAGACCTGCTGTGGAAACTCTAAACTTGCTATATATGAGATGTACATTCAGCTCGGCTGCAAATTTCTGGGCAAAGGCTGCTAAACAGCAGTTACTGGATTCTGGTTTGGTGTTTCACTGCATGTCGAGTCTGACACACACTTCTCCCTCAGGTTTTCCCTACAGTGTGGTACTCTTTAAGTTTTGGTTCTGTTTAAGTTAATTATTAAATGTTGGATACTCTACTCTGTGTGCGAGATGCATGTTATGTAAATCTTAAAACTAACTTGGAGGAATTGATTGGCCTGGTAATCACATTTCTCACAAAATGTGGTAATATGACAATATTTTGCAAGTGATAAGAATGATTTGCATATAGCTGAGTCCGTCATATGAAAAATCAATAAAATGTGTGAAATGTTTGGATACCGGAAGAAGATCTATCATAAACTATTTTTATTTCCACCTTTCAATCCCACATGCTTTACAGACAGCTGAGACTTTATTTATTAAAAGGAAGTCACTTACTTTTTTTCTTCTTATAAAATCTGATTCCTGCTATAAAAGCTGGGATAGTGTTGGGAAAATGTAAGGTCAGGTATCTACACTCACCAACCAGATCTTGGCGGTTCTACAGTCTGTCAGTGTCTGAGAACGTGAAATTAAACGTGAAGATATTTATTGGGTTGTTTGTTTGTGCTGCCGAAGACAGAGAGGTCAAGTCTGATCAAACTCACAAACTCAAAATCACCCAGTGCTACTGAAGTAGAACGCTGAACTTTTATCAAGTAATTTTCTCATTTTAAATCAGTTGCTTATTCAAACTTATAATTAATGTTACATAAAGGTTAAAAGTCAAGTTTTGGATTTAGTTAAAGTAAAATAACTCCATCTTAGTGTCACGTGGGATGCAGCAGATTATCAATACCTTATCACAGGAGAACTCATCATGACATCGCATTATTGATTATTTGTCACACCACTTTAATAATTAGGGTTAAAGACACTAGATTGTAAAATTGAATATGAATACTTCTTAATGGTCATTCCTCCTCTGCATATATTTAAATGTATTTTACTTCCAAAATTTTGCAGTTCAAATAACTCATGTTTGAAGCATTGTATATTGTTGAAGACAAACAAAAATGTACAAAGCAACTTTTTAGTTCCTGAGAGTATTTGATCAAAACGGTGTTCTCCACTCCATCTGAATAAGAAACTAATAAAACATAAACTTGAGGAAAACTGATAAGATGTTGCTTAATTTTGAATAAACGAAAGATTTTGAGCGCAACCTTATGTCCCAACTTTTTTCAGATTTTTCTGTGCCCCTCTCACAAAGTACTTCATGAATACTTAACCACTATTCCAGTCTCTCAAAAAAAAACAAAAAAAAAAACTAAAATTTTAAATCCATGCCTCCAGCTCTGGCAAAGTTGACTATAATAATTTATTCCTCCTTTTTTTCTGCGTTTTTTCAGGAACTACAGGAAATTCTCTCATCTACAGTGATCAATACCTAGTCATCCACTGCAGATGCCTGAACAGCTGATGCTGGAGGTTAAGTGTTCCTGAGTATACGCAGAGGTATGTGTGCAAGAAAAAAAAGAAAAAAAAGAAAGAAAGCGTAAAGCACAGAAGTGATCTATGTCCTTAAGCACCTCAGTGAGCTTTGCTGGCATTTGTGATGAGTTGTCGCTGTGATTGGGTGGAAAAACAAGTCTAAGTGATGTGGCCCTCCAGTCACCTGACCGTCAGCAGCGGCGCGTCTGCCATCGTCGGGGCCCATGGCCGGCCCAAGTCTACGTGGCACGGCGACATATTGCGCAAGGTATACGGCAGTCAGTAGTTATTCATCATCCATAATGTTAACGATTACAGCATGTCGATAACAAACCCGGGAGTTAAATGAGTTTGTGCACTCAGCTACGCCTGCGCCTCAGCGGTTCAAGGTCACTCCCTTCTGCGCCTGACAGGAGGGATGATTCCCGGGCCAGGCTGCAAGCACACACATCTTGCCTCAAGGTCAAGTGTGCCACTATTTAGAACAAATAGATACATAAAACACTCAATCTTGTGGGTGGGTAAAGTATGGGCCAGGACCTTGGGCTGGGATAAAGTTGGCCGGCAGCTCGTATATTTCGTCCTGTACTTGTATTTCAGTTTGACACTTTGCCACCCTACACCTTCCTCACTCTCTCTCTCTCTCTCTATCTCTCTCTCTCTTCCTCCCCCCTTTCTACGTGCTTTAACGTTTTGAGGTCCCTCTTATGTGACTGAACGCAAAAAGTTAGCATTGATTTTTGTCATGTAAGAGCTCACCGGAGTGCAATGTGGACGGATCTCGATCGTCTCTGGATGACAAACCGTGTTTATCATTCAGCCCAGTGGCCAGCTGAAGTTAGACTCCGCAGCTCTGCTTTAAGCTGCTCTGTCAAACATACCATGACCAAAGCTGCTATTCACCTATGGATGGTTGAAAAAAATAAAAAAAACACAGAGGGCCTTTGTGTTTGAGCAAGAGCAGGACAAGGCCGGGGCGCGTGGCGAGAGGATACACTTGATTTGGAGTCAGTTAGCAGCTCATGCCTATCGTAATGGACAATAGGGCAAGGGCAAGTGTCTCCCTCCCCTCAGCTTTCCTCTGTCCCACTCCCTGTCTCTTGGCGTGCTTCCCCCAGGAGACACGAGCCGGGGGCTGGGCGCTCTGATGGCCAAGCGTGACATTTAAACCCCTGCCCTCCGGTAGCTTTAGGGGGGCTTTGTGGAGGAGCTGGGGGGGCCCAGGGAGGTCCATCTGAGCACAGAGAAAGAAAAAAGGGGGTCCGGACAGAGGCTCACCCTATAAACCCCCTATCCCTCGATGCACATGTACACCCCCCCCCCCCCCTTCCCTTCACCACCACAACCACCACACGCATACACCCTCCCCTGCTTCCCCCTGCAGAAATCCTCAGTGTGTCAGTGTGGCGGGGGCCCCATTGTGCGCAGGCCTGCCACCGAAGAAAAGGGCCCTTTGGTGGTAAACAATTCAGCTGTCCACTCTGATCACAATGGGGGCACATCCCATTGCTTTGAGCATCTGCTTCGAGTAGGTACTGGTCCCCCTCGCCACTCGGCAGCGCTGACCATAAATACCCGGTGAGCGACTAAATCCCTGAATCTGCTGGCCCACTACCACCTGCTCTCAGCCTCCCCTCCTTTTATCATTCCTTATTCGGATCAATACCGTTGACTCCACCGCAGTGTCTCTCAAAAGACAAGTTGAATAGCCTCGTGTCGGGCTGTGTTGAGTAGGATCGCATGCTTTTTAAATTGTGTACAGTGTGGAGGCCAACTGTACGAGCTGATTAAGGCATGCATGAGAAAGGAGATGCTTTTCTGTCACGACACAGGGCAGCAGGAGTTATCTGTGGGCGCCTCCGAGCTGCAGCTCCTTCCATGGCTACTTATCGCCCCCCGGTGGTCGTTGGTGGATATTTCACCCCTGCTTCAGAATTCATCCCCTGTTGTTACTGTAATGTTCAACAACAATGGACAAAGTACTCAGATCCCTACTAGGATAACAGGGGCAATGTAAACATATCCCACTACAGGTTGAAGCAGAAGTATTACAAGTCTGCTCCTTCTCTCAGTTCTGTTGAATCCATACTTGAAACTTTACTTGCTTCCAATGCTTTTTATCAAATTAAACTTGACCTGCACTGCGTTTTTATTGACCTATAAAACACATCTTCTATTCTGTTTTACACTTTTTTTTACATCCTTACATGCCACTTTGTAGATTTACATTCCCTCAGCTGGAGAAATGCTCAATTCAAAGCAATATAAAAGCTTCTGTGTCTTGCCCACGTGCATAGGTGGAGCTGAAGATCGAACCACCAACCCCACAATACAGTGGGCAACTGCATCTAACCTGAGTCAGAGTCATTGCTTTGTATCTAGTCTTAATGTTTTCTGAATCTTAGGACTTGGAATTGGCTTGCTATTGGAAGACAGTAAATATACAGTACTTGTCTTTCCTCAATAGCAGAATGTACTTGAGTTATTACAGTATATCATTAGATAAACATTGTTGGTGCACAGTCCAAAACATCTTTGGTATCATCTTGGTGTTGAAGCGGATTCAAATGGAGTTACTTATACAACTTAAACAATGCTTCTCACTTTCTATAAGGTGATGTTATTGTGCGAGTCAAAGCCTCATGTGTATGTAGTGTAGTAATCATATGCGGTGAAACAAAAAAGTGCAATATTCTCCCTCTAAAGTAGTAAAACTTCATTATAGCTGTACTTCAATAAATAAATGTAGTAATGTTTGACCTCTGGTAACACACAGTGTGTTTCTATATTATGTAACACTATCTGAATGTTCAGTCCTTTAAGGCATGTATATGTATTTTTAAAAAATCTGAATTTATGAAATCTTTGTTCTCCTCTGTACTGTATGTTTTTCCTCTTTGTTTTTTTCTAGAAAATAAGTGAATGACATATTTTCTGGACTTCCTCCAACGCCTCTGCAGTGAGCGGGTTACTCTGCTGGGGAAGCGCTAATCAGCTCGGAAACATTTGCTGCCCTTCTGGCAAGGTCAAAGGGGTCACGGTCCCTGGGCTGGATGTCCACTCCATCCCTCGCTCCTCCCCCTCCTGCTGTAAAGCCCGGGCCCCCCCTTGGGGCCTATAGGCCCTGCAGGCACAATCACCGCACCGCGACTATAGGCTCACAGAAGCTGGCTTTAATCTATATGGAGCCCTGGGATGGACTGCGGCTGTCTGTCCATCAGTCTGTCAGGGGGTCTCGCCTTGACCGTACACAGGCGGCCCTGGACCTAAGCTATCGACTCAGACAGACCGGACCCAGATTTCTGATTGGTCTGCAGAGGCGTCCGGTGGGCCCCTCCTGCTGTTTGACCAGCTGATTGATCTGTTAACACTAGCCGCTGGACGTGTGTCCCTGAATTTAATTTCAGAATTCATTTCTGGGAGACGTGTGTGTACAGAAATGATGTAGAGTCCCAGGATCCGACAGAGGATCAGGGGTGGAGGTGAAATAAAATCACAATTTAGATTCCTTTTCTCCCTCTATAGATATTTGGAGTGTGCTCGACAGGAACAACGGTCTATACCCCCTAAAACATGTTTCTTATGTTGTTGCTTCATGTTCAGCTGAAGATGTGATTGATGGAAGTCCATATTCAACTCTTTGTGCATTCAAGTGTCTGAGCTCCAAGCGCCGAGACTCCTTTGGGCGCTAGACGTGACAATCTCTCTCAACATGTTTATTTTCCAATCCTTCTTTTTTTTATTATTATTATTATTTTCCATGTCATTGGACACATTTTGCCTTTTGGGCGCCATCTATCTATCCATCTATCGCTTCATTTCTGCGATATAGCGTTGTTGTAATGTCTATACAGCTAGAGATATTGGTTATCTACATTACATGAGTGGAACCTGTGAAGGTGCCTTTACCGCCATTGCATTTCATCACTTATCAATATCCATAGTACGCCCCCACCCCCCTGCTGTCAAAATAATAAAAAAAACTGTTGAAAAATGCCACCAGAGTTGGGGCTGTGTGAGGTTAGGTAACCCTGATTAATTTCACAGCTCATAAATAGCGTTGAATGCTGCTGCACCAATGTGTGGGTATTGTCCACTGTGGATTTCCCCCAGTCCATTCTGCTTTATGCCTCCGTTATCACAAATACCCCCATAAAAAAAACACAGACAATGAAATAAAAGTGGTGGTCAAGACAATGCCAGTGTTAGGAAGTGAGGGCTGATTTGATGGAGTCTCTCTCTCTTTCTCTTCCCCCCCTCTGGCCTGCTGCAGACACACAGAGAGAGGGAGGGATGGGATGGGATGGGTTGGGGTTGAGGGGGGAGTGGGCTGCTTGGATATGCATCACAAAGGCTTCCTGCAGTATTGATCCGCAGTGGGTTAAGGCAGTCTATCAGCAAATGTCCCTCTCTCTGGGAAAAACAATGGGAGATTAAAAACACACAGCTTGCCGGGGCGGGAGGCTGCTGATGGGCCCTTATCTGGGCCCAAAGGTCACTGTGTACAGATATAATCCACTTTCACTTAACAGCTTCATTTAAGGCACCTCACATGCAAATGGTGGCATTTGGAGGTCTATTCAAAGATGCAGGTTTGTTTTTCGAGAAGCAGGTGAAGTAGTTTTTTTTTTTTTTTGGTTAAAGGCCTCTGGGATGAGCAAGACGGCTGCATTTCCTTTTCCCCAAACCAAGAAAACAAGCACAGGTGACTGACTGACTGACTGACTGACGGTGTCTGAATACCAATGGAGCTAGAGCAGCAACACTAATAAATAAGATGACTGCACGTATAAGCTAAAAAATCTAGAAATACAGTCGACTCTGAACGTGTGTAGTTGTTGGTGGGAGTTGGAGAAAAAGCTTTGGCTTCTTCTGTGCACTACTCTACACTTACACAACCTGTGCAAGGCATCTTCTTCTCCCTCGCCTGCCTTATACATCTAATAAAAATATGAGTCATAAAATCCTGGCACGCACCACAGCGCTCTCCTGCTCCGACTGTAATCTCTGCTGCACACTGCTCTTTTTATACCTCCACCGTTGTTTCGGCGCACACACGGGAGAGAACACAGCAAGACCTAAACAAATGTTCACGTGTGAAATCTATTTTAAAAACCATGTTGCCATCGGCGTCATGGATTCATCTCTACCACCCGTTTGGTTTGTTTAAAAACTGATGACCAAGACATTGAACCTCGCTGCTTATGGACAAACTATCTAAACAATCTGTGCATGCAACAGCTTTTACAGACATTTACCCTAATAAATGCATTTGGAAAGAATAAAAGTCCTTTCCTCCTTCCACCTGTACCTGCTTTTTCAGACTTCATAGCCAAGTGTCACATAAAGAAACAACTAATGGAAATAATATGTTGGTTTTTTTCCATTAAGCTGCATCCTGTGAATGAAAAGTCGAAATACATGAAATTAAAATAATCTGAAATTGTGGAAAATAAGTGCACGCATGAGGTTGTATTCCGGTATCACCTGTTTAAATGCAGTAATATCACAGAGACAAAACCTCAATGGAAACTCAGATGATTCACACTTATGTTTTACAAAAGAAAAAAAAAAAAGATGCAATGGAAACAACAAATATTTTATTGAAGTTTTACAGTCTTGCTTTAAGCACCAGAACAGAACGGTACCAGTAAAACAAACATCTCCATTCAAAGGTGAAATAAACAACTTTTTTTTTGTTTTGTAAATTATTCCAGCGTCACAGATGAACTATATCCATGTTTGCAACAACATATTTTCTACCTGCATCTAGTCAAATAAACCAGACGCTGACTGTTATGCAACAACCTCAACGTGCTGCTAAAATGTTTCTCAAAAACAAGTGTAACCCCCCCTTTTTTTAAAAAAAAGAAAAAAAAACCCACACACACGCATTCACACATACAAACATGACTACATAACTTGTGAATTTAAAAAACATCAGTGTAAATCAATACAGCCGTGCAGCTGTGTGAGCAGCGGGGTGTGAAGTCAATAGCGCTCTTTGGGCTCGCTGAATTTGCGTCTCTTCCTGGGCGCAGAGGTGGACGGCGTTTCCTGGCTGCTGGCGATGTCGTACTGAGAGACCTGAAAACGCACGGTTGACAGAAAAGACTCAACCACAGTGTGTTTTCTTTTCATATGATACGACTTGTGTGAAACCAAAGTGATGAGTCATCTGACAAACAAACAGCTTTCCTACGTGTTTTTCCAGATCTGACACACAGATGTTTTTTTTTTTATGATGAAAGTTCAGCCGTTTCATCGGCCTCCGTCAAAAAATGGTGAGTTGTTTTTCCAGATTGTGTGACATGCGTAACATTTTCCCACCCACGGTTACATTTTTAATGGCTCTGCATTGTTCTGAAGCCTTAAAGTTGTAAAACATTTTCCAGACTAAAATGACATATAAACAAATGCTGCATGTTTAATGCAGGTGGTTCCTCTTAAATGTGTCAAATAACACTCACAGAACCTGTTACTAGATGCATTTATATCAAATAATTTATATAAAAATAAGATCGGAAACGTTTCTCACCATTTTGTCCTTCATTGGTGTCGCCTTGATGTCCACAGTCGTGTTTGTCTGCTATCACACACACACAAACAGATGTCTGGTTTATACCAATAATAAAATCATTATTTCTACTGCACAAAAACATGTAACTAATATTATTTTCCGGCTGTCAGAGGAGCATTATGGGTAACATTTAACTAACCTACTTGCCAATCATAGAGATGACATATTGTTTAGGGATGCATGATAACTTCTTTTCCTCACCGATACTGATACTGATACCGATAAACGACAACTTCCTGCTTCTCATAACCGATGCCGATGCTGATGACATTTTTTAATATTTTATATAAACACCTGAGGTAAAGAAAGGCAGAGATGTAGTGAGTAAGGATGAATTTAACTATCTCTGCCTTGGACTTAACAAAATAATATACCACCACTGTTGTAGTCTAGTTGTAGAAAATTCAACAACAGATATTTTCAGACTTATCTGTGATAGTTATCGTGCATCCCCTAATATTGTTGACTGGCTGTCAATTAAGCAAGCAAAGAGACTCAGTTGCAAAGTATAAAACTTTGAAAAAAGCTGTAAACTCTGGCACTAAGAGATTTCTTAGGTGGTCTAGCTGTCTGTTTGTTTGTTAAGATCTCCATTAGCTCCTGCATAGCATCTGCTATTCTTCCTGGGGTCCAAACACGTTACATGGTGACAATAAAAGAAAACACATTTACACTATAGACTAGACAACACACACACACACACACACACACACACACACACACACACACACTGAAACAACATGAAACAATGCATGCATGTTTAAACAATAACTGACAAAACGATAACTACATATTACATTTGACAAGACAAGACAACTCTGAGTCTATCATGATCTTATGAATAAATATGATATATATATTTATCAAAGAAGGTTTCTTTAGTGCTTTTTTTAAAAGGATATCTATCTGTTCTGTTGTTTCATAAAGTTCAGCATCCTTGTGTAAATCACTGTATGTTTAACTGATGTGGTTTTATCCTCTGGTGAACGTGGTCTAGCTGTGAGACAAGAGGCGGCTGTTAAATCTGTTAAAGTGTCTGACTGACCGTCGAGGACCTGATGATCCGTCCACTCCTGGTCCTCTTCAATCCCACCTCCATGTCAGAGGTCCTCTCCACCAGAGTGTCCATCTGAGAGGGGGGACAGATGGTGCGTAATGCCACCGGGCCCCACGCGCTCTCCAAGTGGCCCTTTGTTTTTTTTTTATGGTTTGCACGGGGAGCCTGTGATCATTCTGCAGATTCTCACTGCTGACAAACCCTCTCTGTCTGTTAAAGTAACCGTGACGCTTTGTGTTGAGAGGCATTTGTCTTTAGATCAATAGCTAAAAGCAGCTATTAAAAGATTTTCTTTAAATTCCAAACATGTTTCAGTTTCTACCACACGTTACAAAATGAATGCAGTCGATTCTCTGACTGTTCACAGTATTTCTACTCTTAAATAGAACGAATCAATCCCGTCGTCCCTGATGTAAAATATCAGGCTTTTAATAAAAGTATTATTCTGTTCTTTTTTTCATACCCTACATATTTTCACCATATGGCTCATTTACTCGCCTGTAATTGAGAAAAGCTTTTCCTTTGCTCGTTTGATTCTTCGTGACCAATTTCCACTTGAGCGGCCATAAAGCAGGCTAATTGGATTAGTGAATTTTGAACGTGAAGGTTTTGCCCTCTGCAGCTCGGAGCACGAACCTCAGGCTCAGTGTTGGTGGAGTTAACGTCACACCTACCTCTACGACCTCCTCACAGCTCTCCATCTTCTCCTGACAGCTCACTTCAATTTCTGAAACAGCAACAACAACGACAAAAAGATGTAAAGATGTTTCATATAGTTCAATATCTGATAGAAGTTTTGTTTTTGTTGTGTTATTCAACTTTTTATTTGAAAAGTACAACAGCAAAAAAACAGCTTATACATGTTATTTTCAATTTTGTGTTCATGTTACCAGTCTTATCATCAAACCAGAGAAAAATAAGAAAAAGAGACTGAGAAAAACGTACAAAAGAATCAAATTATAACAAAGCACCTCTTCTCTACTTCATCACAGCACTCTCTTACATGAGTAATGGTAAAAATAAATAAATAAATAAATAATGGGAAATAAAAAATAAACAGTTACAGTTGTAGCGATAATGTTTGATGTTTTGTTTTTAATCATTATTCCATTATCTGTAAGAGTCGCAGCATCAAAGGAGAAATAAAACTCAACATTTTCATGATGTTTAATGTTCAAATGAAACATCATGAACTTAAAGTAAAAGCCAGCGAACTCAACATCAAAGACATTTACAGCTGAGTTTAATGTTGACTATCGGCCCTTTTCCACTACACAGTTACAGCTCGGCTCGACTCTACTTTTCCATTTCAGCTGAGTTCTTCATAGCTCCTTCTCAGCGGGGGCGGGGTCGTCATATCACAGCGGCTACGGTCGCATCATCTCTCTCTCTTTTTTCGATCCTCTCGTCAGCTCCAAACTTTTACTTTTACTTTATTTGTTTATTTAGTCGGGACAATGCATATTAATGAACAGTGAGTGCTAGAGTACCCACAGTAAATATACCGGATTTAGCACATGTGCTAAATTGCATCCGTAGTCCCCAAAACAATACAACAATTAACATAAAAGTCCATAAAGACGGAGGACCAGTAGATAACAGAAAAAGTACATTTACATAGTTACAGGGTTGGACATGATTCTCTGAATTGTAAAAAAAAATATGTATATATATACCGTAATTTCCAGACTATAAGCCGCTACTTTTTTCTCACGCTTTGAACCCTGCGGCCTGTACAACGATGCGGCTAATTTATAGACTTTTACTGGCTAACGGCCTCCGGGAGGCGCTCTAGCAGGAAGCACAAGTGAGACAGACATGTGGGGAAAGATTATGCGCCGAAGAAGACACTAGTTTTGAGTGTTGGTGCAGTGTTTTATTTTCTAACCAGGCATGTTACTGTCTGTTGGTGCTGTGTTGATGCTGTGTTGGTGCCTCCGGAGTAATTGTGATGGTTTAACTCGCTACATGACTTGTTACGAGTGAGAACGGAGGCTCTCTGTCTTCACCTTGCAACATCACTACAGCACCTGGTCGCTGCCATAGGTCGCTGCCCCGTGTCCCAGCTCTCGTCTCTCCTGCACCGCAACACAAACGCGCTCCATAACCCATAATCTTTTGTTCATGACGGTTAAGACTACACAAACACACACGCCGTAACAACTTATGTTATGTAACGTTATCCACCGCTCCATTTTTTGATTTTTCGACAGCTTCGATGTCAACAAATGCACATGGCTTCATTGTCAACAAATGCACATGGCTAGGAGCGTAACCAAAACAGCGGAAAAGCGAGCGGACTTGTATAGTTCCACACATATTCTTCCGTGTAGCCTACTGTCTTTCTGTGTAAATATCTCATGTTACAACACGAAAAACCCGCGGCTTATATTCAGGTGCGGCCTATATATGTACAAAATCTATTTTATTTTAAAATTTAGCTGGTGCGGCTTATATTCAGGTGCGCTTAATAGTCCGGAATTTACGGTAATCTATATAGCTGCGATTAACATGATTCATTGAAATATAAAAATATATATATAACTCATGTGTCTGCGCCTCGATAACGGACCACAGTGTAGTTTTCCTCACAGCAGACATTTAACTCAGGTAACAGAATAACAACAGTCTCGTACAGATCAGTGGTCGCTGCTGCTGCCGCTGTGAGTTTTAAACTTAAACCCTAACCCTGACGTCACGTTTTAGTATCGCCTCGACTCGCCCGGAACTCGGGCTGAGACGTTACCAGAGAAGTACCAGGTAGCAGGTAGGAGGGGCTAAAGTCATAAGTATCTCCAAGTGAAACCTTCACTCACTAATACCCACTCACAGTGTGACTGTAACAATAAGACAACCTGACGCCTCCTGTTACTTATAATATGGAGACATGTCAAAGTTCCTCTGAGCTCAGGTGAAGGTAAATGTTTGGTGTGTGAGGATTTACCAGTGTTGTCCAGGTCTGTGTTCTGAGTGTCGGGCTTCTCCACGTCTTCAATCACATGGCTCTGCAGATAAAAAAAACAAAAAAAACAATACGTTGCTATCTGAACTCTGGGATCGAACTGTTTCAACACACTGACCACAACAACATGGAGCTGCTGATAAAACACACTGACTCACACATCTGACCTGTGGCCTCGTTTACATTTCAAACTGTGTCGTCATTCGTGTGAGATGAAATGTGTCAGTCAGTGAGGTGTGTAATGAGAATAACCATCCTGATCTTCAAGATGTTTCTGTCCTACATGGATTTATAGTGTTTATAATTGACTATAGGCTGTTTGTTGTTAACGTGTCAGCTGTTTGTGCTCTGACCTGTGAGAGGACGCCGTCATCCTCGATCCTCAGGAGCCACTTCTCCTTCGTCACACTCTCCTCCACCTGTAGACGTTTACAAAAAAAAATGCTGTATCAGCTCCCAGAAAGCGCTGACTCACTGACTGGGGGGGACAGGTCGAATCATGACAGCGAATAATATCATTATAGCAACATTTAGGAAAATACGTACTGAACGCATCAACATTTGTCTCAATAAATATATTTCTCAAGGGGCTATTGACATGAAACGTTCACCAGACGTCTGTAACAACCCAAGTAATGCACACAGAGAGAAATCAAAAGCATGTTAAGTCCATAAATTAAGTGAAATGACACAGGGAATAAGTATCGAACACACGAAGAAAAGAAGGAGGTGCAGAGAGGAATGGAAACACAAGAAAGCGTGTGTTCTTTTCTCTCTCCTCTTCTTTTTTGTTGTCAAAAAGGGTATAGGTATGATAAGCACAAGTTCCAGTCTACACCCTTTCGATCAGCTCCATTCCTCATTGTTAGGGATGCACATGATTAACCGTTTAACCGTTAACCAATAACAAGAACTTTGACCGATTAATACTATCGGTTAGTTACAAACTGATTAATCCAGGTGTGTCTGACCATTGCTGTGACTAGTACTGAGGTCAGAGTCAGACACACCTGGATTCATCGGTTGGTCCAATAATCTAAGACAGGAAATAAAAGAACTGGTTTAAGTTCAGGAAGTAGTGGAGCTGTGCATAAAGCAGCAAAAAGTTACACAGGAGGACTGACGGTATGCGCCAGTTGTGCAGCTCAGTCTCCGTGAGGGAAGGTCAGACAATAAATGTAGCCTACACAGACATATTTTATCGGTTATCGGTCAAAAATCCAAAATGTGCATCCCTACTTATTGTATTTTGTTTATTTTGGAAGTAAATCTCATCTGTTGAAAAAGGGGGACGGGGGGTTATGCTAATCATATAAACTAAACTAAACTCCAAAAAATGTCAGCTGGAATATGTTAGTGTTTAGAAAGTTATCCTGTCCACTATCAGTGACAGTTAATATCAGCTGCTTTAGTCCTAAATTGATGATTTCTTATGTCTAAGGAGTCACACAAGAAGCGTCTCATGATGAGTCAAAGTAAAGAGTTCCCGCAAGACCTTCACAGCCTTGTGTTGTTCATGTTCAATACTTATTTTCCCTACAGTGTGCAGAGAAAGAGGGAGCTAAAAAACTTCAGCACTGTCACTGAAGCATGTAGAAAAAAAACATTTGATGCCTTTTTCTATCTCTCTGCACTTCGACCTGTTGCTACTTAAGAAAACACACGGAAAGACGCAAATGTGCTGCAAGTTCAGAAAACACCTAGATCAATCTGACAACGCTGGTGCTGCAGATTCACACAACACAAAGGAAATGTTTCCAGAGGACACACACACACACACACAAAAAAAATGATGAACCTGAGACTGAGACTTGTTGTTCAAAGCCCGACTGGGACTTTTGAAGTTGAAAGCAGTGAATAACAAGTGTGTCACAGCAGATTCAACACTTTTTGCCTCAATTCTGAGACACAGAGAGAGAGAGATAAGACAGGAAAGTCTGGTAGAGAGAGAGAGAGCAGACAATGTGGGTCACAGGTTGGAATCAAACCTGAGCCGCTGTGGTTAAGACTCTGCCTTCACGGTGCTCCCCCCACCTCCACAGGAAACACGTCAGCTGTGTTGTGTTGTGTTGAATCTGCAGTGTTGGTATTTTTTTTTTCCTCTGAGGCTGCAGTGCATTGTGGTCTCACCTGCTCCAGTCTCTGTCTCTCCGTGGCCATGTCCAGCTTCAGCGTGTGGAAGGGCGTGGCCACCTCGCCCATGGTCAGCTTGACCGGCTCCCTCTCAAACTCCATGGTGTCGCCGTCGGCCTCCTTGAAGCCCGGCGGCTGGTAGTCCTGAGGGGTGACTGGACCACACACACAGAGAGAGAGAGAGAGAGAGTTTTTACATCAAGGTTCAGAAACAAAATATTATTATTATTATTAAATATTTCATATCCAGTGAACAGAAGAAAATCTTCCCACATTGAGAAAAAAACACTTCTTCTTACACTTTCAAAATTGGCTACAGTTGCAAAACACTATCGATTTGGACACTGTACAAATCTATATGTCTTTAAAGGGATAGTTCAATATTTTGGCAGATTGGCCCATTGCCATAATCCCTATAGTTTTAGGAGTACATTCGTTACCTTTATTTGTCGGTGCAAGCTGTTTTTAGAACGGTGGAGCAGAGCCGTGAGCTGCTCAGAGCTACGCTACGGATGCTCATGGGATTTCTTGGTTTCCCTCATCAAACTCATCAAATACACAATCCAACAACTCCACAACGCTCTGATGGACAAGTTGTGACCTGCACATTCACCACGCTATGAGATAATAAACACAACGTTACCAGACAGAGTTGTTTTAGAGGGAAATGCAGAGACTGCTTGATGAAAAACTGTCCCTGAAGGCAACGTTCATCAGCTGTTTTGCATGAATTTCCTCTAAAACAACTCTGTCTGGTAACGTTCTGTTATTATCTCATAGCGTGGTGAATGTGCAGGTCACAACTTGTCCACCAGAGCGTTTTGGAGTTGTTGGATTGTGTATTTGATGAGTTTGAAACTAAGAAATCCCATGAGCCTCCGTAGCGTAGCTCTGAGCAGCTCGTGGCTCTGCTCCGCTGTTCTAAAAATAGCTTGCACCGACAATTGAAGGTAACACACCTACTGCTATGACTGTAGGGATTCTGGCAATGGGCCAATTTGCCAAAATGTTGAACTATCCCTTTAAACACTGTGTATTCCTCTATTGTGTAATTCTGAAAACTTTTTTTGAGAAATTTCTGAAACTGCTTTCCCCACACGCCCTGACAAAACTGCCCTTACACAAGACTCAGTATCTTTACATACAAACTAAATGGTTAAAATGTGATGCAATGAAATTAAAAACCTACAAAAGAGTTCAAGTCGTACAGCTCAGTGCCCAGAGTTTAACTAACTAATCCAACTGTGGGAATATTACTGTAAATGTGCCTCTTTCCTCCACTGGCGAATAAAACAACCATGATGAGTGTGTTCAGTGGTTAGGTGCTCTACCATCGTCGTAGTAGGCCAGCTTCATGTTGAGGCAGACGTTGTTGGGCAGAGGCCCCAGGTTCTGCATCAGCGTGTAGAGCTTCCTCACCAGCAGGATGCTCGCCTTCTTGGTGTTGCACGACACTGTCGACACCTTGTTGTTGTTGTTGCTGTTAAGAGAGAGAGAGAGAGAGGAGGAACAATGATGACGTTGTGTTGTGTTTAACATGTTCTGTGGAAAACATCTGAACGGTCATTTCCAGGCGTCGTTAGAGGCCGGTTTATTGGACAGACAGGCTCATTTAAAAGAGGGATACCGCTGTTTCGCTGCTGATAATGCTCTGATTGTGCCACTGATGCTGATTTACACTGAACCAGACAAAACCAGTATAAACCTGCCTCGTGTGCGATTTTTGCCTTTTACACAGACATCAAATGTTTTACCTTTACAAGCCACAGTGCTCAGCCAGATATCATCAAAAAGAACATCTATTTATTTGAAAAATTACAGTCTTCATGTTTAAGTTTCCACACATACATAAAGTATGCTCAATCATTTTCATTATTTTTTCCACATGATGCAACAATGCGGTGTTAAAATGACAGTTTGGGTGTAACTGTTTCACTCCTATGTAAGTCTAATGTCGCTCCAGTTCTAGTTTTTAGTTAGTTAGTTTCAGTTTATTTCAGACATGTTAAAAGAAAATAAGAAATGATACAGTAATGGACAGACATAACAAATAAATACTTTACAAAAACAACACATGAAAAATAAAAAATAACTGAAAATTAAAATACCGTAATTTGATTTTTCATATCCGAAAAGGTGTGGGAAGAAGTGAAACTTATTTACTCCCACCCACTATTCATAAATTAACTATCAAGCTTCCTTGTCATTATAATCTATACAATATATTAATTTATAAATTAATTTAGCTGGATTTATACTAATATATTCTCACTAATGTTTATCTCTCTGTAGGCATAGAAATATATAAAGACATATACAAACATGCATAAATTCTCACAGTAAAGGAAACTAATTCCCACTTTAAAGCAGTGAGTTCATGAATTTAAGGAACTGATGGAGCTCAAAAGGTTACATGCAATCACCTTGTGATATTTGCACAGGAAAAAAAAAAGTTAACAAAAGGAGTCACTTCCTGATATGTGTGTGTGTGTGAAAAGCAAACTTAGATATGATTCATACATGTTATCTTAACTGTCAGGCATGAACCAGCCACCCACCTCTCAAAGTCCATCTGTGCTCCTTTGGCAGTGTAGACGATCCTGAACTGGTAAAACTCTGTCACTTTCTGAAAGACAAGACGAGAGCAGAGCTGTTACACACAATATCACACTCATATCATCAGCTATTGATCTGCACATCCACACTTAACAGTATTCAACACCAACAGCCTGTTACCTGTGGATTCTCAGGGTCAGTGTAGATCTATGAGAAAAGGAGCAAAACATCAAGTCAATGAATATTCCCAAAGCACTCATCACTCTGATGTGTTTATCTCACATAAACATAAAAAAAAAATGGACCAAATAATGGAAATCAAAGATGTACTCTGAAAATACTCACAGACATAATGACTGTGCGGAGCTGGTGGTGGGAAAAAATGACAATAAGTTTAACCATGTGAGACACAAGTTAAAAAAAAAATTGTGAATCAATTCTCCTGGAAAGATTTAATGTGACTTACATATTTATTTTGGATGGCCTCAAAACAGCCCTGCATCCTGGAAGTTAGAAACACACAGTAATGTGACACAGTAAACTGGCTGTAGACATAAACTATTCAACTTTATCATAAAATAATGACATGACAGCTAGAAAATTCACTTTAACATGTTTGCAAAATATTAAGATGAGACTATGCTCCAATTTAAATAACATAGCCATCATTTTAAACTAGCAGCTGCTCAGTGTAGCATCATTATACAGTTTGCATTTAAGTTTTCACAATCTTATCGTCTTAATATTTCTCTGTAATCAATCACAACAACAAATACGATATCATTATAACACTTTCCCAATTCAGTATCTTGACATTTATCATGAGAGGTGTTGTGATACTGGTTTTGGTCTTTATCACTCAGTTCAGTATTTGTTATGACTCCCACAGACTTTCAGTTTCAACAGGAATTTTAATGTTAGAGAAAAAAAAGTAGAGAACATTCAAATTATCAGCTTTGATCAGCTCGTGTCAAGTTATTTACCACTGAACAATCTGACTGGCGCCCGGACAGCTGCGCTCCTCTCTCAGGATCATCACTTTCTGCTCTGTAAGAAGAATAAAAAGGGAAAGGTTAATATTTTCCACATTTATTTAAATGACGTGCAGAGAGATAAAGGTTTCCACAGATGATCTAACCTTCAACATATTTGTCCCCGTAGGCTTTCTCTGGGAAAAGGCCTCGGAGGTAGGTGATGCCAGACACTGCGATGGCCAGAAGCTTCTTGATAACCACCAAGGACTGTTGCTCAGTAGAAACCTGATTAGGCAACATCTGGATGTGCTGCAGGAGTGAAACCCAGTTAATCACAAATGAGTGCAGCCTATTCATCACCATCAACTAATAAATTACTAATAAAACAAACACTAGAAATCAAGACAACCAACAGCAACATTGAATGAGCAAGCTGCACAATACAATCTGCAATACATATATATATTTGAAGTCTAGGATAATAAAATATATGAGCATAAACATTAATACTGTTACTAATCCATGTAATAATATGTCTCTTATGAAATTCATGGACTAAACTATTGGTGTGGATCATACTTTAACAAAATACAGTTATTATGGATTTAAAAAGCAGGATTAAGTATTTCACAAAATACTATAGTGCTGGTGTTAAAGCCCTTATTATACCCCTGAGATGCAACTTGAAGATGATTATGTAAACACTCATCAGACACCAAGTGGTCTCAGATGTAGCTGTGAGGACACATGAGTCACATCATTTAGTAAAAAAAAAAAAAAACCGAATTAAAGCTCTCATTTAAACACAAAACTATAAAGTAGCTTAAAATGGAAGCTGTGGTTGAAAGTGTACACAGTCTCCTTACAATCACTGCTATATTTAAACAGAAAACGTGTCCTTGCACTGTAATTAACTAGCTACTGAATGTAAAAACAATAACTTCAGTCAGTTTTAATTAATTTTACCTGTGGAGTTTTCACTTTTTGTACACACGCCATCGTTTTGGAGAGGATTGACGAATAATTAAGCTGCAAAGAAAACAAAGCAGGTGGTCAACCAGATTGATTTAGCATTAGCTAGCTGAGCACCTGAACATGGCTGCACTACTACAACCGACCACTAGCTAGTTATATCGGTTAGTGTACATCTCAGTCAGCAACTTACAACTCTTTGATTGAACTCTACTTTCTGTCATTAATGAGTTTGTACTTACATGGCAACGACAAAAGTACGTTTCACCGAAAACAATCGAGTATAATCGATTTTGAAGAGCAAACTGCGTGAAGCACGGCCGTTCCCGCTAATTATTTGATTGACGGGGTAGCAACAGAGTCACCAACAAGTAGCCAATCACAGAGCAGTTAGCTTGGTGCTAAAACAAAACATTAACGGCAATCACGACTGTTGATCCTCTCGTTAAATCACTTTTTCGTACGTTCATTCATTAATTACCACACGGTGTTTATGAAAAATGTTTCCGTTTGTAAGGTTTGTACATGTTCTGTATGTTGATGCAACAGCAGTGTGGCCGCGCATCGCCCCACCCCCTTTACTCTCCACTTTGTAATCTCATTGGACGGAGCGGGTGTCAATCAAACAGGGTGACGCCTTTAACTACACACCATTGGCTCCTTGTGGACTAATCCTGCTTTTCTATTGGCTACTGTATATGTCATTCAAACGTGAGTAAAATAAAAAAAAAATAAAACTGGTCAGGAGTTAAACCAGCTGGTCACATTAAATATAAATAAATAGGAAAAATTAAAAAGAAAGAAAGAAAGAAAAGAAAAAAAACAGCCATTCCTGCTTACTGTTTGATTTACGGGGCAACAACAGGATCACCAACAGAGCAGTTGAGTGCAACGGCAATCACGGCTCTTGACCCTCCAGTTAAACCACTTTTCTCCCGTTCAATCATTAATATAATAAGACGGTTTTCATTAAAATGTTTAACTGATTGATTGTACATCGTTTGTGTTGCCCTGGTGATTTGCGTTGATGCAGTGCGGCCCCGCATCGCCCGCCCACCCCCTTCACTACTCTTTCTTGTAACCTCATTGGACGGAGCGGCTGTCAATCAAACGGAGCGACGCCATTGACGACACGCCATTGGCTCCTTGTGGACTAATCCCGCTCTCCCATTGGCTACTGTATCGTGTCAATCAAACGTAATACGCCCCGCTCGCTCGCTGCCTCCGATGACGTCACATCTCGTTACGCCATTTTTGTTGGGGAGCAGCAGTAGCAGTCGTGTTCAGAGAAGGAGGATTAGATTCAGCACACAGGTACACATATTATTTAAAACGGCACCGTGTAACAAACGGGGACACCTGCTGCTTGTCTGTCCACCACCACACAACACACACAATGTCGTCAGAAAACCTGGACTCGGACACTCAGGTGGACTACGAGGACGAAAAACAGGTGGGTTTTAATGTCTGACTTGACTGTCTGTCTTGTTTGGATGTTGTTGTGGGCTAACCACCTAGCTAGCATGCTAGTTAGCAGTAAGTGGCTAACCCCCCCCCAGAGAGAGAGAGGAGGAGGAGGAGGAGTGGGAAGAGGTGGAGGAAGGGGGGTCCTGGAAGATAGAGCCGTGATAAAAATGTGTCCACTTCCCTGGATTATTGATTATATATCGGCTATATCAGCTGTCACAAACGCACACAGAGAGGCTACCTTGTATTTTGCCAGTGTGTCACTTTGTTTTGTCTCTTGCCTTGTGTGTCATTGGCTGCCGAGTGCACAGCAGCTCGGGCCTCATTGGTCTGTCCTGCAGGAGGGTGGGGGTGTAGGGGGGTGTGGGGGTCTCCAAACGTGTCACTGAGTGCCGATTAGTCTCCAAATAAAGACATAACGTGGAACAGTCTGATCCCAGTAAAATAAAAACACACACACACACACACCTGCCAACCAAACTACCTCTCCCCCCCTGAGTTACACACGTGTTGTGATTTCCTGTGAGTGACAACAACTGCAGTATGTGTGTGTGTTTGTGTGTCAGTGCTTTAGTATTTTTGCAGTTATACAAACGTATGTGTGTTGTTTTTGTGCACCAAAGATAACTACTACACTGCATCATGTGGGTCACATTTGTTTTGGCTGAGTCTCCTGCTCGAGTTTGTGTTTACATTGCCAGCTGACACAACTTTTATGGCGATAATAAAGCACAATATCTATATTATAGATGGAAATGTAGGGAGAAAATAACTTATAACCTGTATTATCCAATAAAATATCAAAGTTGATAACTGGTTTACTGAACACTTGGTTCATTGTCTCCAACTCAGATGTCGACACACCTATATTGGCTTAAATGCATAATTCTTGCCATAAACATGCACCGACTGGTAATTATGTGCAGTTTTTATCTGACAAACTGAAATCACTCAAACAATTTATTGTGGAAAGTTTTTCCATCTAGGATTTTAGCATATTGAATACTCCATTAGTTTTAAGTGTGGTGGCACTGGAACATGCAGATATAGTGCGGTAGCAATGTGAAGTCAAACTTTGAACCTCCCTAAGGGGATTTCTTTTTTCTTTTTTTCTTTTTCTTTTTACAGCTCTGCATACCAGTTTAAACTCCGTTGTGGAGGTTGCACTAAGAATGTGCAGTTGGATTTGCAGTTTCCCTGCATCGGGGCTGAATATAGTAGCTCATAAATTTCTCGTCATGGACCCAAGTGAATCAGCAGCAGCAGCAGCAGCAGCAGCAGCAGCAGCGCTCTCGGTGCCACACGTCCTCCCTCCCCTCCCCTCCTCCTCGGGGATTCTGTTCATCGGCTTCTGTGTCCTGAGTCACATTTTATCCCTGCCCCAGCAAGCTTTGCAGGCTGAGTGCAATATCTTGTCTGCATAGTGGAAGTAGGTCTGTGCAGCCAGCGCACTTCAGGTGTACGTGCAGGGAGTGTATAAAGGGCCCTTTGGAATTTATGCATAAATAGTT
Organism: Trachurus japonicus; assembly: GCF_045865225.1. NCBI lineage: Eukaryota > Metazoa > Chordata > Actinopteri > Carangiformes > Carangidae > Trachurus > Trachurus japonicus. Next base: position 30,271,911 of record NC_140922.1, on the reverse strand, counting down.
CTGCATGTACTTTTCAGCTATTATTATTATTGCCTGGTGTCGTTCCAGCGTGTATTCATAACACTTGATCCACGCTGTATACACAGAGAGTGTGTCTGATGGCCCAGTTCACTTGCACTTCTCCTGACAGCGACCTGATTGACAGGTATCTGACCAGTTTGACCGGAGTTTGTCAGCAGCAACAGTAACTCATGCGTTGTCTTTGCAAACTTACTTGCCACATCAGGCGTCTGTATCTGTCCCTGCCTGCTGCTGCTGCTGTCATGCCAACGAGAAAGTGTTGTAAACATGACCTCAATTCCCTTAAAAAAAACAAAACAATTAACAGCAGATCATGAGGTTTACTGTAAAATTGCAATGTATGGAAGTCAAAGCATGAACCCCCCAAGCATCGTTATGTCAACATTGACTGAAAATAACAGCATGTAAGAACTTGTTAAGTAATTAACATCACATTTAATGTGGCTTTGTATTAACAAGTAGTGAATTTATGAGCTTTCAGATGTCAGTTATCAACGTGAGCTCTGTTTTGGATGTGTATCTGTGCCGAGCTCTGTCCTCTTCTTGAATCGTTTCCTCTCAGGCAGGATGGTGGTGATATGAGAGGCTGTAACAGAAGAACGTCCATGCTGTGACTCATGCTACCACGAAGCAGCTCCACTTCCCACTAGTCATTGTCGTAGGTCTCAGAGTTGTTGTTTTTTTTTTGTAGTGTATTTGAAGAGTGAAGCGGCCCTGGAGCTCTGGTGTTGTTCTGTTGTCGGAGTCGTAGGGCGACTGTTAATGAGCGGCTGTCAGACAGACAACCAGCTGTTCCACTAAACCAGTTGCGCTTGAAAACTTTTTTTTTTTCTGAAGGTCCAGCCATCCAGGGCCTCTGTGTTTCTTGCAAAAACAAGACTATTCATTTATGTCGGTTTTGTTCTTGTCTCCACAGGACTCCCAGGAGAAGAATGCGAACCCGGTGAAGGCGGAGGAGGCCAAGCTGAAGGCCAAATACCCCGGCCTGGGCCAGAAGCCCGGCGGTTCAGACTTCCTCATGAAGAGACTACAGAAAGGGGTAGGTGAACGGTCGGGGACAGAGTCGTCATAGATGCGATCCGTCAGTGAACCTCTCATCCCATCCCATCCCATCCCATCCCTGCCGGGCCCGTACACAGAAATAACCCCCAAAAATGTCTCAGCTGTCTGGTCCAGGTGATGTTTCTGCACCTGTCATCAGTGGATCTCTCCACTAGTGCTTCTGCTGTCACTGAAGAATCCTTTTGTGAAGCCGAAACACAGCTGCAGGCGACATAACTCGCATTTTAGTTTGCTGTGTCCTCTGGCTTGTTTTGTACTTTTCATGACCCTGTAGAAAATGGACCGTGTTACAGTACATGTTAGGGCTGCCAAACTTCCCCACAAATCAGATTTAAATTTCTAATGCTTCTTATGTTTAATATTCAAATGTTAAAGGGACAACGAGGAGTTTTGGAAAAGCGAAGCGTTTTCACACTACATTTATGAGCCTCCGCGCGCACCGTGAAATTCTTTGACCGGCGCAAGACAGACTCATGTTTTCATTCATCAAGAAGAATTAAAGTCAGAGGTTCGAAGACGATCACATACCGTTGTAGTCCCGACCATAAACGGCGATTCAGCGGGGTTATTCTCATGACTCGCCACGAAACTGAAAGTAAAGAAACGCTGGTCAGCTCGACCAGCATTTCTTCCACCACTAATAGTAACAAAATAACGATAGAGACAAAACGATATATTTATCGAAAATGGGCCCATTAAAGGACAATTCCGGGCGAATTCAACTCAGGGGTGTATTTTCATATCATTTTAGGTCTAAAAGAATGAATCTGAAGATTTTCAGTTTAATCGCTCCTGTTTTGCGGTAGTTGCGTCTGTCCCCGCATCGCCACGGCAGCAATGAATGGGAGTGGATGTAAGTTCCGCTGTTTAGGCTGTTTCCAGCCCTCAAAGCCGCAATTTTTTTCCACAGACAGCGTCAGATGGCTACTCAAACATGCACCGAGAAGTTTATTTACTTCAAGCAAGCCGACATGTTTGTAAAACTAGATCTAACTCAAAGTCTCCCGGAGTCTCGCGCGAGACCCAGTTGCCGTGCGCGGTGTGTTCACATGCAGTGGGAAAAGCTACCGTTTGTGTCATAAACACAGGAATATCAACTCTTTACTTGCTTCAAGTAAAAAAAACTTCTCGGCGCATGTTTGAGTAGCCACCTGACGCTGTCTGTGGAAAAAAATGTACACTTCAAGCAAGTAAAGAGTTGATATTGTGGAAAAAAATTGCGGCTTTGAGGGCTGGAAACAGCCTAAACAGCGGAACTTACATCCACTCCCATTCATTGCTGCCGTGGGGACGCGGGGACAGATGCAACTACCGCAAAACAGGAGCGATTAAACTGAAAATCTTCAGATTCATTCTTTTAGACCTAAAATGATATGAAAATACACCCCAGAGTTGAATTCGCCCGGAATTGTCCTTTAACAAGTGTGGGTAGCGTAGATTCATCCACATTAAAATGAGACTTTTTTATAACCAAATAGAAACTCCTCATTGTCCCTTTAATGTTTTTTTTTTTAGCTCATTATATCCACCTATACCAGCTTATTATTACATCCCACATCCACTAAAGGGCATTCCAGCCAAATCTGTTATGTAACATTTGCAACACACTTATGCTGCATTCACATGCATTCACATGCAGTCCAGCAGACAGCAAACGGCAAGCCGGATGTCATGTTAGTGGACCAGAGAACGACGGTAAAACTTGGGGGAAGCCAGCAAAAAATACTGAGTTCAAATATTTTAACTTTTGCCGTCTGCCGCGATGGTATCCTCAACCGAACGTGACGTATGAGTACGAGTTTGGTGACGTGTCTTGCCGTTGTGCCGTGCCGTCAGACAGTTTGTTTGTTTTTTACCGTTCCGTCCAGCGGCATTTGCCCTTTACCGTCTGCCGTCTGCTAGACTCCATGTGAACGCAGCATTAATATAAAACTTCAAGAAGAGAAATCGAAATATTATAAGTAGTGGTGCAACGGATCACAGTTGATCCGTGATCAGTACGCAAATAGTGCACGGATCGATCGATAAAAAAAAGGAAATAAACGGGCAATTAAAAAAACTCTGCTCGTATATTTGAAACTGCAGCTCTACATTGCGCACAATAACAACAAAATAGTTTGTTTTATCAATATGTTTAGTAAAGTAAAGTAAAGTATGCCTTTATTCATCCCACGACGGGGAAATTCGCAAGGTTACAGCAGCAGTACATACAAACAAACACATTCACACATGCCGTGCACAGTGTGGTGGACTGGTAAAAAAATATAAATATAGATATTTATAAATATAGGGCAACCAAGATATTAAACAAGATATAAAACTTCCCGAACATTGCGACGCACAACGTTAATCCACCTTCAAATGTTTTCATTTTTTAAATAATTTGAATTCTGTTTGAATAGCGAAGTTCGTTCTGGCAGCACTAGTACATGTTCTGATGTCTCTGTCACATCTAAAACAGTATGTGTCCCTCACGTCCATGAGCTTTATACTCAGTCCTATAGGTGTGATATCCATTGATGCACAGAACACATTTATTTCCCAGGATCCAACATCAGCGGACAGGTTCAGCCACGGTCATACATATAAAATACAACAGCCGACTGTTTTTTTTTTGTATTTTATTTATTTCAGATGTGAACAGCAGGGCAGAGCACCAAAGAAATATCATCACTCACTCTCTTTCCTTTCTCACTTTTCCTCTACTGGAAAAACTGTTGCTCTCCCCACCTACACGCAACTGTACTGTGTATGCTACAGAGAAGCTGCACCTCTAGAGAGACTGGTTGAAAGTCCTTCTGGGAAATCACTGGCTTAGGAGTAGGAGTAGCCGAGGAGAAGCTGCAGGGGAAAGCCAACAAGTAAATTGCAGCACTTTATCACAAGAGACCTCACCGGAGAATGATGATGATATCAAGCACAGCGACAGCGAGAGAATCTGAGAGCGGACTTTCCTTCTTTTATTTTATTTTATTTTTGTGTGTGTGTGTGTCTGTGTGTGCTAAAGTCAAAAGATGATCAAATCTAAATTAATCTTTTTCATCCGTTTCCTGTTTTATCTTCTGACTGTGATAACTCTTCCTGTTCTGGCTGTCAGAGGATCTGTTTCTAATGTGATTCAAGTTGAAGCGATGGACTGGATGAAATCTGGTCCGTGCAGATTGATGTTTTGCATTGCAGGAAATTTCATACTAAATTTCAGAGTTTGGCCCTTTATTATGGGGTGTGTGACTGACTGTGCACGAGGCTCCTGCAGGAGAAACATGCAAAAGGGTCAAATTCAGAACAGCAGAAGCCTTATATGAACTCAAGTACTGGGTTTATCCTCCATGTCCTGCACAGTATTCACAACAGGAGCAGTTACATGAACCTGTAACTCTTTTATTGCACACGTAACTGCATGTATGTACAGGTGCATCTCAATAAATGATACTGAACCAGACTAAGAGACAATTTAAAGATGAGCTATGCAGGATTTTTACCTAAACTATGCTTCATTCTTTCCTTAATTAACCAGCTCCAGAGTCCTAGTTCTGGTTAAATCAATGACTTGTAGCTAGTTCTAGGGAGAATGGAGGCTCTCTGCCTTCCACCTAGCGTCTCTTGGCTGAAAACCAACCTTGTAAGATCAGAGCCTCCGACCCGGTGTCCCAGCTCTCGTCTCTGCGGCAACGCCACACAAACGTAACACACCCCGTAACCCGTAATCTCTTGTTTATGACAGATAAGACTAGAAAAATATACACATGGTAACATGGTAGATGATAAATAACGTTATCCAAGAGACCAGACTTCCCCTTTCAGGGCTGCAGACTGCCCCTAAATGGAGGCATTAAGTACATTTTTCGTCTACTTGTGCATGTGCAACCAGTAAATTGGCCGTTTTGTTTTGTTGTGAAACATGGAAGAGGAAATTCAAAGAAACTGGCCATTTCAGGTGTCAGACCAATCTGTGTGAGGGTCATGAATAAAAAGAAAATGTGAATATTTGTTTTGATTTACGTCAATTTACAGTGTGCGCCCCTAAAATTTAAAGTTAGGCGGCCACTGTGCTCCTTGTAAATAAAGTTAGTCTGGAGCCCTGCCTTTAAAGGCTCAGGAAATCACAATGTGACACAATTAGGTTACAATACTGAACTTTTTAACGTAATTCAAATGTTTTGAGATACTGAATTTGGGGTTTTCATTAGATGTAAGACAAAATCATTAAAGTTAAAGCGAAACTATGTAAGTCTAGTTGCTTTTCTTCTGTGTTACTAACCCTCCTCTCGGCCATGTGCATTTGTTTTTAACCAAGCCGGTGAGAAATCAACCAGTAGAGCGGTGCATAACATTATATATCATCTACGATGTGTATATTTGTGTAGTCTTATCTGTCATAAACAAGAGATTATGGGTTGCCGGGCGCGTTTGTTGGTTGGTTTTCAGCCAAGAAAAGCTAGACGGCAGGCAGACACTCTCCGAGTTCAAAGTCATTTATTTAACCATCACAATAACTCCGAAGCTGTTTAATTGAGGTGAAAATGTAGCATAGTTAAGGTAAAAATCCTGCATAGTTCCTCTTTAAAGGGAGTAAAGACCTGAAATATTTCACTATTTGAATTGAACTAAACTGAAATAAATGAACTTTTCCATGATCTTCTCATTCATTGCGATGCCCCTGTCCTCTTCTCTCTTCTCTCTCCCCCTCCCACAGCAAAAGTACTTTGACTCGGGCGACTACAACATGGCCAAGGCCAAGATGAAGAACAAGCAGCTTCCCGTGGCGGGGCCCGACAAGAACCTGGTGACCGGCGACCACATTCCCACGCCGCAGGACCTGCCCCAGAGGAAGTCCTCCTTGGTGACCAGCAAGCTAGCCGGCTAGCCTTCATCATCACCATCACCACCACCACCGCTACCACCACCACCACACCCCTCTGTCCTCCCTGGGGTTCAGGGCAAAGGTCCTTCCTCCTCCTCCTCCTCCTCCTCCTCTTCTTCCTCCTCACCTCACCTGTCTCTCTGATATGTCAACCCCTCCCTCCTTCCCTCACCCCTCCCTCCCTCTTCCTCCTCCTCCTCATCCTCCCCAGACACCACTGGCTTTAACATATCGGGCAGAGTTGTATAAATGTAACTCCATTTGCTTGTCTGTGGGTGTGGGTGTGGGGGTGGGAGGTTTTTTAACGGCCCCACGAGGTTGCGGCCGGTCTCTGCCTTCTTCTTCCCGCCACGCACAGCTCTGCCCCCCCTCCCTCTCCCTCTCCCTCTCCCCCCTCCACCCCTCATCTGTACCACTCTGCTCTACCGCCATGTCTTGGGGGTTTCTGTCTCTTCCCAAGATGCATCACAGTTAGGTGTGTGTGTCATCATCATCAGACAGGCAGGCAGGCAGGGGGTTGGCTGGATGGATGGGGTGAGTTAATGCACTTTGTATTCTGTATAGTATGGTTTTTTTTGTTGGTTTCTTGTTTTTTTGCATCATGAATGACACCAAAATAATGTGTGTAAGTGAGGGAGTTACTGTAGGAGGAACCATGATGGCAGCGCGTCGTCGTTCTTTATGGTCTTCTTCTTTATGTTCCCTTCCTACGCTGGTGGCTGGCTGGCTGCTGGGGGCTGGAGGAAGAAGAGGAAAAGGAGGAGGAGGAGGAAGAGGAGGAGGATGTATATGAATAATTGCTTGCATACCAAATCTGTGGTGAGGGAGGGAGGGATCGAGTCATCCATGTTGGAGGGGTAAAAATGAACGGAGGGGCATTGTCCTTTCATCTCATCCTTTCGGTCACCTTTCGTCGAACAAAAAAAACCAGAGGTCATGTGCTCACAGCTCAGCCAAACGGAGAGATGATGAAACGTCACTTCTCTCTCTCTCTTTCTCTCTTTTTCTCTTTCTCTCTCTCTCTCTCTCTATGCTCATGTTGCTTTAAATCTCGACTCCCTTTCCACTCCTCTTCTCTCTCTCTCTCTCTCTCTCTCTCTAAATATGCTGCATGATTGTAACATGTAACAAACAACAAACATACAAAAAAAAAAAGGAAATTGTGCGGACATTTGCTTACATGAGGCCCTGAAATGTCCATCGTCACACTTCCGTCTTTCCTTTTTTTTATTTAATTTTCTTATTTTTTTTGCTGTCTTGACAATCCATGTACACACACACTCTTGTTTGCAGCCCAGGGGATGAGGGTGGGGGGGGGGGCATTAGGGTGGGGGGGGCAGGAGCCAGCTGAGTGTTTCCTCGTTTGATTTTTTTTTTTTTTTTTTTGTGTAAAGGCTGGGAACCCCGCCAATCTCTTGAGTTCATTCTTAGTTTGGTTGCCGTTGAGTTGCATCAAGATGTGTGTTTACTATGAGCCTAAAAGATTTGTGGTGGAGGATGGAGAGGGGGGCGGGGTGGGGGGGAAATAGGGGGGACGAAGCACCCCACATAGAGTATATATATATATGCTTCTGTAAATAATACTCCATCCACACAAAAAAGGAAAAAAAAAAAGCAGGTAATTGGTGATGAGCTCAGCGCTTTAAAGGAACCGGGAGCCAACGAGCGAGCCTGACAGAAACGGTAGAAACGCTAAATCAACTCGCTTTTTTTTTTTTCGGGGAGGGGGGTGGGGGATTTACAACCTGGGATTTCTGGCTTGGAAACTCTAACGCTTTTACCAACTGAGCCAGATTTCATACAGCAGCAGCAGCAGCAGACAGAGACGCTGTGGATGCACATGTCTTTCCGATTGTGTCTCTTACCATCTATCTAATCATCTGGCTCACATTTGTGCTGCTGTGTGTGTGGGACGGGGCAGACTGCAGGGCTTCACCCCCCCTCCCTTTACCCCCTCACCCTTCCACCCACCCTCTGTGTTTGCACTCTGCATGACGATATGAGCAGTGACGATGATGTGACCTCCCGACGAGACGACACATCGTTTTTACCCCGCTGCTGCTGCTTAAAGGTTATAGCGTTGAGTCACATGACTGCTGTATCCCAACCAACCACCACCACCACCACCATCATCATCATCATCATCATCATCAGCCTTCACAGTCGTGTCCCTCAGTGTCACATGTTGCAGTATATAAAAATAGTTTTCAGACATTTGGGAATGACTTATTCTTGCTGCTTGTCGAAGCTTAAAAAAAAGGAAAAAATGAACCTAATATTCTCATTTTCTGGGAGAAGATATACTATGTAGTTTTAACACTTTTGAGATTAAATATCACAGACACAGAAGTAGTGGTTCCCTAGATATCCAAACACTACTTCCCCACCCGTAGACGAACACGGACGTCTGCTCCCTAGATCAGTCGGTGTCCCTTTTAATTCCCACACTGACACACTACACCACGGATGGATCTGTGTCAAGCAGCAGGAGCAACCTGTTCACCACAGGTGTCGGCCCCCCGGCCAGCTGAGCTCCCCCCTGCGTCGTCGTCGTCGTCGTTGTCGTCATCGTCGTCGCACGTCGTCGGCTTAAAGTGGGACACTGCATGCCTGCGGGATGTGCTCACTCTTAACACTTGGCAAAAAAAAGCAGAGGGAGCTTTTATAACACATGGTTGAAAGTGGTTCAGCCTCTGAAGCTCCGATCTGCAAATCATCTGCAGAGTCTGGACGACGTGCTCTGCTCTGTCTGCACATTATTTAGGAATCTAAAGAAAAATGAAATAAAACTGGATGCCAACGATCTCTCTTTGTGTAATAATACAGCTTCAGGGAACCTTCGTTATTAATATTAAATAAATGAATAACTAAACGCACACTCCACACCACCTATAGGCTTTAGGCCATTTCTTTTTTCTTTTTTTTTTAGGGTGCATGCACCGTTACATCCTTCAACCACCTCATTTTTAAAAATGTGTCAAATTTTTTTGCAGTGGGTGAAAGAGAACCGACCTGTGTGCGTATGTGCTTGTTTTTCTGGTGTTGTATGAATGCACTGCTGCTTCTCTCTGTTTTCCAGCCATCATTGTAAATAGATTTTCAACAGGAAGGGATTTTTTTTTTGTGTGTGTGTGTGTGTTTTATTTTTTTCTTCCCCCCTCCAACCGCTTTTCACTCTTTCAAAGCCTGAGCTGTTTCTGATTCAATGGTTCCTCTCCTCCTTTTCAGTTTTAACACTACTTCTGCTCTATCTTAGTGTATTGCAGAGGCCATGTGAATCTGTATCATATGAAAATATTATGTAAATGCTGCTGATTCAAAGACAAATCTAAAAAGAGATGATAACCCTGTAAAGAACGCCTGTCCCACTCTCTCGTCTTCTTCTTCCCACCCGACTAATCTCTGTTGAAGAGTCCTGCAGCTCCTGTGGCAAAGTCGATTGCAGTTTCAGACTGTGGTTGAATTAAAAAAAACAATCCTACCCTTCAATTTGATGCAACTTAAAGTCTGGCCAGAGCTTAAAAGAAAAGTCTGGGATGCTTTATGTCACAGAACGGACCATTTATCAACCTGTTATGTTTATAAGAAAAACAAAAAAGCCCACAGTTTCCTGTTTTTTTTAACAAGATTGTTAAAAGAAAATGGGCGAATAAGCTACAACACGTTCTATGAAAACAACAGTGGACAGGAGTTCTTGAATGCTACTTGATGTTTTGGCTTTGCACGGAGCAGTTCAACGAGAGGGAAAAATAGCAGGGTATATGTTTCGAAAACCCAACTCACAGGGTGTCTCTCGTTCAGCTATGTTATAAACACGTGCCAGAATGTATAAAGAAATGACAGGCTGTTTGCTCTGAAGTACTTTTGTGCTGCTTTTACCTTAATCTGTTTTTCTTGTTGTTTTGCAAATCAATGTTTTGTTTTGTTTTGTTTTGTTTCTGTTTTTTTTTGTTTTTCTTGTGTTCTCTTATCGCATAATTAGTATATTTGATCCTGGCCCATGATAACTGCAGGGAAATCAGAGGCACCCTTGCTTCCAAGGAAACAAAATAAATAAAATAAAATAAAATACAAAAAAAATAATAATAAGGGTTTACATGAAAAAGAGGATGACTGGAGAACACAGGAATGATTTTAACAATTCAGAAAGTACAGGAGTACTTGGAATGTGTCAGATGTGTGGGAGTAGGTGAAAGGATTTTTGTCAGTATTTGAAATAAACTTTTACATTAATAACATTTCCTTGTCTTTTTTTTTTCATTAGCCTACCACTAGTGTGTGTATGTGTGGTGAAACCATGCCTAACCAAAGTCTCAGGGTGTACAACCTCCTACTGACCACGAGGGGGAAGCACAAACCATCATATCTAAGCTATCTTCCTCTTTCTCTCTATTGATCAGAAACTTCCGGGTATTTCCAGCATTTTCAACAGTGAATGGAAATTTTTCAACTTGCGTATAATAAACCGCAGCCGTAAATATTACAACCTATGTGGATGATGATGACAGACCCGTTATTCATACACCGGAGGAAATGATTCAATAAAGCCTCATGATAACGTAAACTATTAGATGCCAATGTGTTGTGGCAGTGACGTTTTATTTAATATACTGCAGTAAAATTTCATTTCATTCGTTTGTTTTTCCTTGTTAGTCAATGATAGGAACAATGTCGGTGGGATCAAAGATTTTCATTATTTGTCTAGCCTAAATGTGAACATATCAACTGACTTATGCCACAAATTGAGTTTTTTATTTTAAATATATATATTAGAAAAGTGACAATCTATGTGTTAATCTATTTTATTTCATAAACAAAATTAAAACACATCATAAATGCTATAATAAGATTATGACTGTCGTTTTTGTTATTACTGATGACGCCCTTATCATTTCCTTCTGTAAAATTCGTCGGAACATAGATAGCCTTCAAAATAAAAATAAAATTAAAAAAACACCACAAATGAATCGAAATCATAATCTTTATAATATATTTGTTTTACATGACATCTCTCCTCCTCCTTTCAATTTTCTTTTTCTTTTCTCTTTTCATTTTTCCTACTTTCGTTCTTCTCTTTTGCTGTTTTAAAAACAAACAAATAAACATACAGGTTTGAATGGACGTTCGTTTTGGAATGGGGGCGGGGAGGGAGGCGTGCTGACGTATCATGACGCACGCCATATATGGAAGCGGATGCCGATTACGTAGAATTCTTAATATAAACGGAGGATCGGAGGCTCTTCACTTCCGTTCCTTGGCCACCCTGTCATGGACTATGAGTGAACGTTAGGGAACAGGCTAGCTTTTTTGTTTTAACACACGGGCTAGCTTTGAATCTCTGTTTTAAGCAAATTTTTTTTCTCTAACGGAACTAATTACAAACAAGCTTCAACTAAAGTAAATTCAACATGAGTCTTTTTCAGTCAATTCCGAAGAAAGCCGCTCTGGATTTCGCGAACCTTTGCATCTGTCGCCAAAATGGCGTCGTCTGGGATGAATCCGCGGACTCTTTGCCGCAGATCTCCGTAGCAGCCACTACAATAGACTCTCGCAACGGGAATATGTCAAACGAAACTGCCCGACGGCCGAAGAATCTGGACGTCAACAAGTCAAATGGTTTTGTTGCAGCAATGAAAAGTAATAGTCAGCAGCAGGAGGACAGCGACGTGGACGACGGTTCTCTGCCGTGTACTCCGCAGATGGAGACCGACAGCGACAGCGACGTGTCCCACAGCGGAGACGAAGCGCTAGAGGCCGATACGAGGCAGCTCATGAGCCAGGCCATGATTCACTTTACCGGGCGGTCTGTGTCGAGGAGGACGGAACACAAAGCACTACAAACCATGAAGAGAGTTGTCAACGACGTGTTGGATAAACACAGATACGCATACAACGGTATGTAACGTAGCCTAAATGTTGTTGGAGTTTATTACAAAGAGACATGAGGCTAGTAGTGGGCCTTGAACTCATAAAGATACTACAACTTACTGGTTCTTATTGTATTATGTATGTATATTATATAACCTTAACCCTTATTATATTTAATTTAACTCCTCAGGATTTAAAATGTGAATTTTTACGACTATTTTTTTGTCAGTTGGAGCTGTAACGCTAGGCCTTTATTTCATCCTGAGTAGACAAGGAAGTAGGGGCGATAAATAAAAGGTAATGAACTTTATTTGTGTCGCACCTTTCCAAACACAGTTATAAAGTGCTTTACAGAACAAGTTAAAATAATATGGTCAACAAAAACATTAAAAAACAGAAAACCTAATCTTCGTTTACACTTTTATCTGAGTGAGATAAATAAAACAAAGTCAGGATAAAAGTATAAAACCGTAATCAATGGAGGAACAATTAGTCCTGAAAATACAGATAGAGAACACAATAGAATAAGTGAAATAAATTTAGATAAAGGATAAAATAGAAATTTAACCCACATATCAGACATGTATAAGTCAGCTCAGCTAAGTGTGCTGCTCTGTAAAGTCGCCATATTGTCACTTTTTGATGCTTACATAAGGAGAGAGATAGATTTCTGACAGGTTTTTATTTTTTTTCCCAGGTATGGTCAAGAAGCTGTCACTGGACAACAGAGGCGATGATGTGAGGTTTGTGGGCTCCGTAGCCAAGAGCCTGTTCGGGGACGGGACCACAAACTGGGGCCGCATCGCCAGCCTGGTGGCCTTCGGGGCGGTGGTGTGTCAGCACTTGAAAGACACGGGCCGGGAGAACTGTGTGGAGTCTGTGGGGGAGGAAATCTCCAAATACCTGCTCACAGAACAGCGAGAATGGCTGGTGAAGAATAACTCTTGGGTAAGTTAATGAGCTCTGAGTAATGGCTGAATGACAGGGTGGAGGAACAAACATTAAAAAAAAAACTGTACTGATTGCATAACTGCCTTCATTGTGCAATAAAAAAAAGCTTATGTGTCCAGTGAACATAGACCTTTGTCACCACCACCACCATCATCATCATCATCCCATCTGTCGGCAACGCTTTGATCTGATGTTAAAGTTTTTGTTTGCTTGTTTTACAGGAGGGGTTTGTGCAGTTCTTCAGAGTAGTAGACCCAGAATCGACAGTGAGGAACACACTCATGGCTGTTGCTGGATTTGCAGGAATCGGCGCCACACTGGCCCTGTTGATCAGGTGAATTGGACTTTTATTGAAGTTCTGAAATGGACTCAATTGAGGTTCATTCTGGCTCAAAGGAAGATGGGGAATGCAATTGCATCTCTGAAAGATGGATCGCTCCTGGCCTCCCCTTCTGGCACAATCAGAAATAAGAACTTTTTTTTCCTCCTCTGGTTTTGTTCTGGTGTACAAAAGTTTGATTTAGGTTTTTTATTTAATTTACAAAGATCTATTTTTATAATGTACAACATTGTTTATATATACATACTATGCAAATTGAAAAATAGAAAAGTACCTGGTTTCTCAGTTGAGCTGATTTGTTTTGTTTTTTCTTTTGAATTCTTCTGTGACTTTAAAGCGATTTCTCGAGCAAACTCAGAGCCAGGGAGCTTGTATTTTGCGAAGTCCAGGTCAAAGCAGGAAGGAGAAAAAAGTGCATCTTTTCCGCTGTCATGCAGACATGAAGCCCATTTCCATAGAGCCCATTCACAATGCTTGGATCGTTTGTATGGAAAGTTTATCCATGCACAAGATGGGGGAGGGGTGGATTTGCATGCGTGCAGCTCCATTTCCCTCCCATATGAAAATGTTTTGGGACTCAGGAGCAGCCACATACGTACAGGACTTTCGACCACACACAGCAGACTAGCACAGACCAGGAGCTGTTGGAGAAGCACAACAAAGACTGTACATGTCTTGTGGAAAGATGCAGCTTGGGCTCTTCGATTGCACCAGAGAAGACAGTGGAAAAAATCAGCAATGATGCTGTTTAGACACAGTTGTAAACTAAACCGCATTTGTGTATATAAAATAAATGACAGAAATATAATTTACATGACTTGACCTTTCTGATACTGTCTTTGTGTTGAGGGACTTTTTCTTTTTTCAGCAGACAGAGGTTACATTCACACTCTGCACTAATTCTGTTGTGCTGACATGAATCACCTCTCACAAACTGAAGTTTTAACACCTCCGCACTTGTCAACCCTTTGATCTTCTTTTATTCACACCACAACCCAGGGCCAGAGCGATAGGCTGGCGGTTCCTAGAAATTCGACGGGGCTGCGGCAGCGCCTCCATCGCACTCGGCTGCATCTGCACTTGTAGCGCGTCGATAATCTGCAAAAGAAAAAAAAAAAAGAAGCGCTTCTGACTGGTGCACAGCAGCAGGATGCACCAGCATCGGTGGGTTGTGAAACTGGGGTAAAAAACAGTTCACAACATCCTCCAAGTTGCATAACATTGTCTACTTCCTGGATTGCAATTTTTTTTTGTAATTGCCTGGAAACTGGTGACTTCATCAAATATGAGCCAATTCATTGGATAGTTGCATGTTATATAATGGTTTAGGTTAGGTACTTTTTTTTCAGGGCTTTGTTTCAAAGCATGAGGCTTTTTTTTTACCCACAAACCTCTCTGATTATTGTTGAAGGCAGAGAGGTTTGTAGAGCCAACTAGACTAAGGAACGTCTCCACCCTTCTCTGCTGCTTATAGAACATTTTTGCGCTTCTCGTCATCCTAAACTTTAAATCTTATAAATGTTACCGAGCCTCAGGCACAGGGAAATCCTCGGTGATGGTTTTTTTCTTGTGGCTGCGCCCATGTTTGTTCAGATCCTCCTCGTTGTCTCGGGTTACGGGCACAAACACAACACTCATCCAAGGTCTTAGGAGGAAATGGAGTAGAGGCTCTCTCCATGGTGATGATCCACAGCAGACCTCCCCTAGTCCTCTCCTGCGGGCTGATGATGTTAGCCACCACCCTGGTTACCCCCACCCCACCTCCTCCCTGCACACTTAAGTGTGAACAACAGGCTGCTACACAATGGGGAATTGAAGATGAGGCAATTTCATAGTGCAGTTTTCATCATACACAAGTGGATTGGATGTGTGTGTGTACAGAAAACACAACACGGCACTGCAGTGTCCTGAGGGTGAATATGCAAAGTGCACAAGGACCCTGAACAACTTTGATGGTGGTAACCACTTCACCAGAGCAGTATGTGTTGTGTTTTTATGATAGGGATTCCTTGTGCATGAAGTCGTGTTAGTTTTATGTCAAGATATGCAAATAGCAGAAGGAGGATGTGATAACTGAAACTTGGCTGCGCACACCGACTGACTGATGCCATATCGGAGCAGGGCTGCAGGAGTTCTGAGGAACTGGCCCGGATGGATGAAACTAAAGCTTTTTTTAAAAATGATGTTGTACAGTAGCGTTTCAAAGGCCGCAGTTCGTCAAACTGAAAATGAAACGGTTGCCTTTTGAATGTGTCCATAGAGCTATTAAGAGACGTTTTCAACACATTCTCACTGTGGGTTTCTGCTCACTATGGTTAGGGGAGAGGTGGTGGTGGTGGTGAGTTTATCTGTTGCAGCACAAAAATAGGCCGACTTCTCAGAAACTTTATTTCTCTGATGAGAAAAAAAAACCATGCAAGAAGCACTTCACCTTTTTCAGCTGTAGCAGCGTTTTGCCTTTGTTTTAAAAAAAAGAAAAATAATGTAAATCACCTGTTGTGGTAGAGCTAACCTGGCGAAGGTTAAGAGAGGAGCTGCTGCTGAGAGAAACCTTCATAAGGTGGACGCATTCCAGTCGTGGGATCGGTTTAAGGAGCGGTTGGAAACAATTAACTTCACACATACTTCACATTCAGGTGCTGGTGATTGATTGTTTCGATCCTCCTGCCCAGGTACAACCCAATCAGGAAGAAACAAAGAGTACCTACCTATTACTCAGGGGTTAGACTCAACTTTTGCATGGTGTTAACCTTTAAAGGAAACGTTTCTTTGCTTGAAGAATTTATGGAATTGAAAGTTTCTGTTGGTTTTTAAGGGAAAACAAGTGGTTTTTCAAGGATGTAGGACTTTCTAGTGGCTCTTATAAGTCCAAAGTCCATTTCAACACAGTTCAAGAGTTCTTTAGAAAACTTTGCAAAATAGTTTAGATTAATTTCAGAAGTTGGATAATGGCCCACAGTTTTTCAAAGTGGTTTATTGCCAAACTTTTCTTCATGCAGAGGCTTCCTTCTGCACTTTGTATTGGCAGTTTTGTAACTTGAGCTCAGAGGAGCGTCCCTTTTTTGAAGCCAACAAGGCAGCCCATTGGTTGGCTGGGCCTCTCCACTTCCCCGTAGCAACAGCCCGCCCCCCCGACATTTAAAAAAAGCAACAGTTTCTGGGAAGTCAGCTGACGCACAAGTTTATCTTTGAGCCGAGGAGTTACATGTTAGAAGTCATGAATACTCAGAATTGTGACCCTGAGCTGCAGAGATAGGCCGAGGCTGTGAGTGAGGCAGTGTTGTAGGAGTTGATACAAAGTCAAAAAGTAAAAAGTTGAGTGAGTTTTTTTCAAGTGCATGAGAGGGAAAAACCAAACCAAAACAAAAAAGAGCAAGAACGTGAACATCAAAAGAGCTTCAGAGCTGCTTCACTGGCAAAGAATTAGAGACTTGCATTTTGTCTCAGAGCTTCAGAGAGTCTTTAATTAAATCTTAGCCTGCAGTCTGTGCTCTGCTCTTTGAATATACAGAACCTGTTTATGTATTTGTGCAGAGGCCTGAGGGCGTCTGCTCAGTCCTGTGTGTTCCTTTATCAGCAGAACTGACTGTGAGCACAGCTGTAAATGACTCTTTA
Organism: Trachurus japonicus; assembly: GCF_045865225.1. NCBI lineage: Eukaryota > Metazoa > Chordata > Actinopteri > Carangiformes > Carangidae > Trachurus > Trachurus japonicus. The sequence continues at coordinate 30,255,190 of NC_140922.1, read as the reverse complement.
TATCCCTCTGCTTTTATTCCCATGTTTGGTGCTGAGCTGTGCTGCTGCTCCTGCACTGCACTGCACTACACTACCCAGAAACCACTTGTGAAAAATTTCTGCCCAGCTATGGCCTCTTTTGGCTGCAGCATGAGCCCTTTTCCTTGGAAACACCTGTTGGTTGCCGGGCGCCATAAACGTCATGCACAATGCAAAAAAAAAAAAAAACAACCCCACACTGTGCGGGTTTACACACAAACCTCTCACTCATTCCTTCAATTATCAGCAATCGGATGTCAACATATTGCACTGTTTAATCTTATTTGAATGTAAAGCAGACAATGTTATTTTTCATTGGTCCTGTTGATGTCCTTTAAAGGCACCAAAGCATATTTTGTTTTGATAAGCCGCAGCCATAACAGCCAGACTGACTCCATACTCATACACATCAACGTCTGGAAATGTGTTAACCTAGATTCACACTCTGCAATTAAACGATTGTCGCTGAAAGCCGATGATGTTGATGCAAATGTCAAAACATCTCGGGAGAAGTTCAAGGCTACAAATGGCACCAAAACAAACTTACTAACTGGAATAAGTTGGTTAGCTTGCATCAAAAACTCTAAAAATGACTAGATGTTTTTTATACATTGTGTTGAGTTGTGTACTTGCGTTATCTCAAAAGTTTCCAGCAGTTTGCATTCAGTCTTTCTGCATCAGTGACTTCATTGCAAGTAATAAAATGATGAACCAGCTCCTGGATAAAAAAAAAGAACGGATTGTTTTAGATGTTTTTAACATAATTAGTGGGGTTATATTAACTCAATTGCAGGAAAGCTTTGATCAGAATCACAATTACTTCATTGAAGGGAAAAACTTTTGTTACTGGGCTCCCAAAAGAAATAAAATATATGAAATGTAATATACATAGGAGTAGGAAAAAACAAAGATAATGTATGGGTAGATAATAATACCTCTTAGATGGCATAAAATAAATAAAAATAATGAAATGCCCCAATACCCTCAGAATAAAGAAATATCTCATAGCAGCAAAATCAACATATTTGCATATGGAAACATATTCAAAAACAAGTAGGCTATACACACAGCTATGTTATATTCTGAGCTGGATCCAACTATAACCACAGTGTGAGCTGCTGACCAGTGGAGCAGGGGGAGTTGAAGGCCTTGCTCAAGAAGAGCATCATAGTGATGAGAGTTGATGAAGGTTTGATACGTGTCGCCTCAGTTTACACAATATAACTGACGTTTTTACTTGGGAAGTGAAGAAATTGATCAATAATTGATTAAAACAGTTGCTGATTAACTTTCTACAGATCAATTAATCAACCAATCAGTTGAACTTTTACACTCTGTCATGTGTTGTGATGATTGAATCAAGAGGTGGGTATATTGATTGAGGGAGTCTTGCAGTAGCTGAGTGTACTGGTGGTGAAATGTTGGTCATTTGGGATGTTGACATTGTGGAGTCATTTGAGTCACTTTGTTTTAAGGGTGTGTTTTCATTCAGGGTTTTATAACTGTGTGTTAATGAATTTCCATGCGTGTCTATGCTATTTTGCCATCTCACTGTCACTGCTGTGAGACGACAGACGTGTCCTCTCCTTGCTCAAGCAGAAGTTGTTGTAAGCGTCTCGTCCTCGGCACACTGTGTACTCAGACTGAGGTCGCTGACCCGCTGTTCGGTCACTGGAGACTTTCCATGTTTTGTTTTATTCACACAGAGGGAAAGAGCTGTTTAGTAACGAGGCCAATGTTCCATCTACGAAGAGGGGCGTGACGTTCCCAGCAAAATTCCCGGCTTATTACAGACGGGAAGGAAGTAATAGGGACATTTGCTCTAAGAATAAATACCCGGCCCCGCCAGTGTACGCATGACTCTCCTAAACTGGAACATGCAGATATCTTTCTGCTCCATCAAGTCTTGGCATGCCGGTCTTCTTCTTCTTCTTCATTCTTTCTTTTTATACACACATCTTATTCTAGTCTGCAGAGAACCAATACTTCATTGATGAGGACACAACTGACAATTAATGAACACAATACACACTTCAATGCATGTTCTCAATGATGTAGTGAGTCTAAAGCTTCAGGCGGCCATTTGGGGCCATTTGTGAAAAACATTAATGTAAAACGAGATGGAATAACAATAAAATAAAAGCATAGAAAATAACAAATGAGAATAAATTGAGTGAAGAAAGAGCGATGGTTTCTAACGGGGTTGTTACATGTTTTCATGTGCACAGCGAAGACCACAGGGGTGAGAAACATCAGTGTCAACATCATTACTAGCAGCTGTAAATAAGTCAAACATCAGAATAAAACTGAAAGTAAAATTCAATAATTCTTTATCACAGACAACTTAAGAAAAAAAGAAACTTAAAGATATTCAACCGCAACAGCTCCCAACTACAAATATGAAATATCTCAAATTTGAACTATTCAAAATGAAGCATATACTTCCCCTTATACGTACAGCATCCCCTGCTTTGGTTAAACTTAATGTCTGGCTCAGATAAGACCAGTCAGCTGTATGTAACCGTGGACTTCACAGTAACTAGGAAACGTCATGTTTTTTGATAAAAATGCAACCATCCCCAATTTGCGTCACAACTGTCCCAGTTTGGGAACTTGAATGGTTTTTTTTTACGGCAAACAGTGTAGGTGCTTTTCGAAAACCGAGACCATTCAATATACCAGTGGTCAAAAATAAGTTCTATAACTGAGATGAGATGGGCAACATTTGGTTGACACAGATCCCTAACAATGAAACTAGGTGACAAACATATGAGAAGTAGGTCAACCACTTCCTTGGTAACCACTGAACCCATATGAACTGTCGCATATGTATGTATGCGTTCGCTCCGGTTCCTCCTTCCGTGGTGTTTGCAGAAGCATCATGACTTGAGCTGTGAGGAGCCCATTACATTCACTTCTTTTCTTGAAGGGGGTCAAACTGTGGCAGGTCCGGGCTTGTCTGACCTGAGTGCTCCTAGGTGTGATATTGTTATGTCTGGATAAGCCATCAGGTGGGTGGAGGGTCAAATGGTCAGTGTCAGTTACAGTTGTCATCCACCCCCCTTGCCCCCCCACCGCTGCCGCCACCACCTCCCCCGGGCTTCACCTTTTGTTTGGAAGCTACATGTTTGCCGAGCATTGATGGTGGTTTGTTGACGTCTGCAGCCTCCCAACATTCCTCACAATAATCTGTGGAGCTCAGTGGTGGTTCAAAGGCCATTGACCTCAGTTGAATGAGAAGCACTGTTTTCAAAAAAAAAGAGAAAAAACAACTGATAGTCATCCATTTATGTAGTCATCTGGAGTGGCTCAGCTTGTGGCGGCACGTAATTCATATGACCGATTATCGCTTCGCCACAGCAAACGTGGAGTCATGCTTCTCGGGGATCACATGCCTTTTCCTGCCTCAGCACTCACTGAATGGATTGGAGTGTGTTGAAATCCTTGTTTCAGCTGGGGGATGACTTGAGGAGAAGTTGAAGGGATGATATCATCGTGAGCTGGATAATTATAAACCCCCTGTTGTGAGGCTGGGATTGCCACTTGGTCAGCAAAAAAAGAAAGAAAGAAAATACAAAGTACAGTAAGAACAGAGACTTCTGAGACCATGGGTAGCCAGGCAAGCATCAGTGCTATAGGGAGGACTGATATGTTAATAATAGCCCGTTTTACAAAGGAATGTTCCACCTTTATTCCACCTCACATTTTGGTGTAAAAGGAACTAATTCGGAATAGGGGGCACTGTTGTTTCGCCTTAAGCCCATCAATGGAGGTAGATGATTTTGACAAGCCAAGCAAAGGAGGGTTCCTCTCAATGGCAATATAGTTAGATCTCAATTGGATCTATTCTGGACCACATCACTGATGAGACTGAGTTAGACAGAGTCCATTCTAGGCTGGGAGGTTGAGGTCGGGAAGATAAAGGCTGTTTGGTTCATTTGACCTGGGCCAGTGTGCAGAGGGTCATCTGCCGACTCAACCTTTGCAAAGAGTCCTGCTCGACAACAGGATGCACTCCATTAAGACGCTGCAGTGGCCAGTCACATGTGTTGGATGACTTTGTTACATGACCGCTGTAAGTCGATTGTTTACCATGCAATTTGTTACTCAAACAGGACTACAAGGATCATATTCCATTGTGTAACCAGTAACTAAAGTCACATGCCCCCACTAACCCAGCTCCTTGTGTTGTTGTAAAGTAAAATCATTAAGACCCTTTCCATTGAAGGAACATTTCAGGAGGATCTATTCTCCATATCTTTATGGCTTTGATAGACGTCTGATTGGCTTGTATTGTCCAACTGGTGGAAAAACCCAACACAAAAAAACCTCTGGGACCAGACTTGCACCTATATACCAACCACGGTTCTTCCAAAAAAAAGGAGGAAGCACAAATGGGAATGCACCTTAACTTCTTTGAGATACCGGACTTCCCTGCAGACATTAGTTGTTTGGCACTTTTCGGCATTGATCTAATCATTGTTAGTTGTTGTTAATGATTATTAAAAGCAGACACAGAGGGATCTGTGGTAGACAAGTGGTGGAAAGCTGAAGGATGGGAGGAGAGCATCTACCTTTTCACAAGACCTGAGGCAATGCCATGTTTCTCCATCCATTCTTTGACAAACACTTGGTGTGGTTTTCCCCATGTCTTTACTGTTGCTGCACAGATTTCAGCTGAAATGAACGATGAGAATGGTTTACCATGTGTTTACATCTTCTTTTCTTTTTTTTTTTTGGCGCAATGACTTACAAGAACTGATGTGCCCAGAGGAATTTGTGGGGCTTTCCTAGCATTGCCCATAGGGAAACCACAACTTAACCGAAACAGATCAACTGATAAAAAGGATCAAACAAAAAAAGAAGCGACGCCCAAATCTATGTTCCAGAATCGGGTCATTTGAAATAAAGTGAATTCAACACAAAAACAATCAAATAAGGATTTTCAATTATCATCAATATCTCTATGTGAGGCTTAAAAGTTCATTACAATACTCTCATATAAAATATAGATAGAGTTTATATGAGGCTAATGAACTAAAGTGTTTGATGGTTTCAAATACAAACAGTAACTGTGAAAACAATGTCTAATCAATGATACATTTACTAAGCTGCTTCATTGATCACATTAAAGAGGGACAAAGCGCATCAAAACATTAGCTTAATTCTTAACCTGATCTAATCACAGTCACAAGGAAATGTTGTTGAAAGGATTCTCACTTTAGACTCTGTGTGACCTCCCTACAGCGAAGGTTAAAAACAAAAATTGTTTCCATTGCTCTAATTCTGATGAAGCAGCTGATAACCACATTGAGCACATGGAAGTTTTAATTTAACGTGGTGTGATCACACCTCCACTTTGTTTGGTGTGACCTGGGCCAGGCCAAGAGTTGACTTTGATCCACTCGTTTCCGTCTGTTTTTATTTCTTAGGTTCACACTTACCGGTATTAACCCCCTAGAAATTCATCTCAGTAAACAAAAGGACCATTTATCGTTTATATGAGGTTGTTTCCTGTTGTACTGTTTTTAGGTGCGATTGCATTTTAAGGGTCCATTACAGCTTCTATTCAGAAATGTTTTTGTTTATCACAATGTGAAATGAAATGACACTAACCCTACTACTAACCCTGTTCCCACTGAGAATCAACACCGGCTGATGCATATTTCAGTAGTTTCTCCGAGTCCCACTGGCTTTCACCAGTCCACCAATATATCAAATCGAACTCTCCACCCCCAGACATGAACATAAAGTTTCCAGACTCAACTGGCACTGATTCAGCTAACAACACTGAGGATAATCATCACACTAGAGACAGACAGCCTTTTTTTCCCCATTACTTTTTCCATTACTGTCAACTTTTGTAATGTTTAAAACAGGTGTAGTTCCTCTTAAATGCATCTCATTAGCATGACTGAATTTCCAGTGAAAGAACAATATACCTTAATACCCAATAGGTTTTGGTGTCTGAAGTTCAACCAAGAAAAACAAAACAAACACCCAATCCCTGTGTTGTAATTTCATGAGAAGATATGTGACATGAGAATCAGTCTGCCATGGTTTTCTCTGAGTACATTTTGGCAGCATACTTTACAACTATTATCTTACCTGACATAAATACCCTTCTCTTTATGACAGCACTGTTTTGTTAGTGTCGGTTGGAGTTACATTTACAAGCTCCGTTTAAACAATGAGGTATCTATGGTACATCAGGAAAATGTATAAATCATCCAAATCCTTTTGAAGTTACATTATCACCAGGTAAACCACAGTTTTGGATACTGGCCACTCAGCTGTCAGTCAGCTGGGGCTTCAAGTGTGGTTTCACTCTTAGGGGCGCCTCAGCAGTAGTAATGAATAGGGAAAGCACCACTTGTTCAGTTCCCTGTCCAGAATCTGACATCCTGCTGTTCCAGATCCAAACCCGGTACATTTCATGTACCAGATCCTTGGCACAAACTGTTCCCGGCCAAGTATTATCTCCAGACAATGACCTGGTGGCGTTGTTCCCAGGCCAGGTCTGATAAATGTTTTACTAAGCAGATGAAATTACTGGTTGCAGTCGTTCCCCTGTTGCATGCCACATAGCGTATTCGTACACCTTTAAAAAAAAACAGTAATTAGTGGCTTTTCTGTAGCTTTGCTATTGTTTTGTCTCTCAGGGTCTTTCTGTGAATTTGGGTCAGGGCTGAAGTCTTTCATCCTCCCCCATGGATGACGTTTGGAAGGATTACAGCACAGACAAAATAAGCGCTCGGTTGATAACCGAAGACACAAAGAGATCTGCCAGCTCCAGCCCGTCGCCCTCATATTACCAGAAAGAAGGCTGTTTGGTAAAAGCTTGATCCCTGTGTTGTTAGTCTGCCGTTCCACTGAAACAAAGAAAAGGTTGCTAAATGTGTTGCTCTTTGAAAAGATAATCCTCTCAACTTCTGCCATGAATGCCGATCAGATGGATTTATACAAAAATAATTGTGATATTTTGCACCGTCTGCCAGTGGCTTAATCCACGGTTTTACCATCTAAATCCTCCTGCAGTAGAATTCAATCAAAGTTCCTATAAACCAGGAAAAGCAGTTTGGCCTTTTAGTAAAAGGGCATGGGTGTCCATAAATAGTCTTGTGTCTTGTTTGAAGTTCCTTTGAGCAACACCTTCAAGGAAATGGACAGCAATATCTTTATTGTTTACAAATGTCATGGAAAGACCAAAACACGAGATGTATTGATCTCTTACTAAATCTGATATCTTACTCCTCCTCGCCGTAGAGCTTCATTGTCGACAGATTCCGTCACTGCCATGAACGCACAGTTAAACCATAAATTATCTATTCTTAAAGATTTGCAACCAATGTCCAACCAATGGGCATCAGGCTCCGAAAGTTAAGTGACAATAAAATATTCTAGTTTTTTTTTTTAAACAGCAGCGTTAAGCCAACATAATTATGTTCGTTTATATGTACAATCTAAAAATATAAATGTAAATGATTACCAGTATGGTAGGTATTATTGAATGGTAAACTAATTTAAACTTGTTTGTAAACACTGGAGATCTGCAACTTCCGCCTTGATAACTGACAGTTTGATGTTTTTATTGGTTAATTGTAGGATGTTAAAAATGGATAAAACAACAGTTAATGATTCATCAACATTGATCAATGCTGTGAATTTCCTTGTATCTGTTCCCTTTCAGAACAACAGATTCAACACAAGCTGCAGTCTGTGGTTATTAGCAGAGAGTATATTTTATGATAAATGAATGCCATTTGAAAACATACAGTATAAATCAGCCTAGGGTGTAATTACTTTTGTTACATTTGCATTTCCACATGTTCGGTATGGTATTAACCGGAAACTGTTGGCGTGAATCAGATACGGAAATATTTCTTCTCCACGAAACTGCGGCTTATCAGGGCAGTAAATCAGATCAATAGGGCACGTGTATGGGGGGAAAACTCCCAGAGAAATGACTGTGTAGGTGGTGGGATTATCATGTTGAGGGTATCTAAAGTAATTATGATGTTAACTGAATAGATTACTGACATTCTGCCTAGATTAGTGCTTGTCTTGGTTATTATGTTGTCTTTGTTTTCCTCTGTTGATAGGAAGACTAATCTGGAAAATGATTTTAAATGCAGAAAAATTAATTCAGATTCTTGCAATGGATATTAACTTAAGACGTTAACATCTGTGAGTCAAGGTTTGTGGATGATCTGTTCATCTCACGCATAAATTTAATTGATTCATGACTTATTTACTTAATGAACAATAATGTCCAAGCTGTAAAAAACACCTGATCCACCAGGTGTGCAGCAGCAGCATGAAATGTGCATATGCATGCAGGATGTTTGCCATGAGCTCTAGAGTCTACAGCATGTCATCTGATCTGAGCTTGTTTGTGCAGGAGCTCTTGTTTGCATTTCTGTGTTTGTTTGACTGAGCGGAGCTGCATTTGCACAAAAATAATATATATATATACATGTACAAAAGCTTCAGATACACATCACATGTTTTCATAATCAGCTGACCAGAAGAAAGCCCTAGCTGTGCCAATATTGTTCTGAGCATGTTCTGTTCTAACCTACGTACATTGACGTGATTTAGCGTAATTGCTATGCACTCGATGTTCTCAGAGTTCATGTCTCCTTGTCGGCGGAACTAGGAAGTCAAAGATTAAAAAAAAAAGAGCCAGTTATCTCAGGTCAGGTAGCAGATCTCTCACAAATTAATTTCCTGTGCAAACAAAGTGTGAGAGGGATGTTGAGGTGATCATTAGCTGTGGTATATGAAGCAGAAAAGTGAATAACTCATCATAATTGAGCATCAGACTGAGCACCACGTCTGTACTTTACATGTCGAGATGCTTGATAGTAACTTAAACCTCAGATGACGTTGGTTGTGAGACGTTGTCTATGGCCAGATGACGAAGACTGTCTGCATGCCAGTGGAGATTTGACTTGTACAGTACTACTTGTACTTGTAGGTGAAAATCTACGTGCATCAGATTTTATCATGTTGTTCTCATACCAACAATATGGGCTGGTTTTGAGGAATTTTTAACTGTGTTAAAGGCTGTCGTATATGATGATACTGTATGACTAAAAGCACCCAGAACATTATCTTAGCTTAGCCTATCTTAAAGATTGGAAACAAGGGGAAACCACCCACTTGCAGCTTTAAATCTTGTATTCTGTACAAAAAACAAAGTTTAGAAATGGCAAGTTCTGGCTTAATGGACATGCAATACAATATGTAGGCTAAGACTGTTTTTCGGCTTGCTTAAACCTACGGGCATCAGATTTTATCATGTAGTTCTCATACCAACAAGGTTTCTTTTTTTTGAGGAATCCTGAAGACTTGAGATATCAGATGATATGACTAAAAGCACTGCTGATAATAGACATGGAACATTAGCTTAGCTCAGCCTAGCTTAAAGATTGGAAAAGACAAAAAAGCTAGCTTTCTTTGCAAAGGTAAATAAATATCTACCAACTAGCAGCTTTAAAGGGATAGTTCATTTTGGCAAATTGGTCTATTGCCATAATCTCTATAGTTTTAGGAGTAGGTTAGTTAAATTTAATTGTCAGTGCAAGCTATTTTTAGAACGGCGGAGAACGCTACAGAGGCTCTAGATTTCTTGGTTTCCCTCATCAAACTCATCAAATACACAATCCAACAACTGCAAATGCAGGGACTGCTTGCCGCAAAACTGCCCCTGATGCGCATCAGTGGTTTACCTCTAAAACAACTCTGTCTCATGACGTTCTGTTATTATCTCATAGCGTGGTGAATGTGCAGGTCACAACTTGTCCACCAGAGTGTTTTGGAGTCGTTGGATTGTGTATTTGGTGAGTTTGATGAGAGAAACCAAGAAATCCCATGAGCCTCCGTAGCGTAGCTCTGAGCAGCTCACGGCTCTGCTCCGCCGTTCTAAAAATAGCTTGCAACGACAATTAAAGGTAACAAACTTACTCGTAAGACTAGGGATTATGGTAATGGGCCAATTTGCCAAAATGTTTAACTATCCCTTTAAAGCTTTCAACTTATTGTACAGAAAGTGTAGAAATGTTGAGTTCTGGCTTCATGTAAGACTGTTTTTTGGCAGTGACCAGTGCGGTGACTGGATCAAGTCACCAACAAGTTTTGCTTTGTTTCACTTTGGAGATACCGTGGCTGAGTGATTGTCAGTGGTGCTGCAGGGTTACATTCGGACATGGCCTGGTGAGCTGTTTTCCCTCAGATTTCATTCTTATTGTGTATGCTATGCTATGCTAGGCTAACCACCTGTTGGCTCCAGCTCCATGTTTGCTGTCTGGTAGCCTATCAGTGATTACACTGGAGCTCTGACTTTACTTCGCCACCTTCAGGGGGAAGATCAAATGCTCCACCAATACTCTCTGCTGGGGTTTACTCCCTCTGGGCTGCAGAGGTAAAAGGAAACACACCTCATAGCATTTCTATCTTCCATCGGGGAATGTTGCTGCTGCAGATCTGCTCTTAAAATTAACCCTTACCCCACAATGACAAAGGGAATTCTTGAAATGTTTACTGACTTCTTTACTACCTTACCTGGCGGAAATAGAAGTAAACAACAGCCGCCCACACATGACTGTGCTTGGATAGTATAGCCTACCCACAACCCATCGAACACACAAACACACACAAACCTGGGTTCAAGGACGCAGGAAGACAATATCACACTTAACAAGGGAGTGATGTCATTTCTCCACTCAGCTAGCTAGTTTAAAATTTTATGACCACAAACAAGTGCAGACCATGAAGCCGGAAACTGTTTAGAGTCTTGATAGCTACCAAACCTTTAGGACTGTAGAATCTTATACATTTCTATATGATTTGAGCATTTTGTGACTCAAATTTATGCAATTGGGCTGTAAAAACCTCTGTTGCATTGGTTTGAACTTTATTCTCACTGACTGTGTGTTTCGTTTTGAAAAACTTGAGTTGTTGCTGACTGAGAGCAGATCCCTGCGATAAATCACTGATAGGTTATCTGACCTCTGTGAGAGCAAACTGCCGCTCTCGCTGCATGTTTGATCTCGATTGTGCTACGAGGTGCATTTTTTGATTCTCTGAATTGACTCCACTTCCTGTGACCCCATCTGAACCCACCTCAGTGAGCAAAATGGCTGCTGATTCTTGTCTCTTGCTTTCCTGTCTGTTTTCATTTTAAATTCGCTTACAATTACAGTACAGCAGATGAGGCCTGAAATGCCGTAATCTAGAAACCGAAACCTCTATTCATATAATTATCCCCCTTAGTGCCGTAAAGCACCTCCATTCCCCTCATGGTCTTTTTCACTAGTTTGTTGAGCAGTTTGTTTACATCTGTCAGCTCAGAGTCGCACTGGCCAAACTCAAAAACTAACACAGGTTTGCTCTACTATTGCACATTATGTCCTTAAAAGAGAATACCAAAACAAGAAGAAACATAACAATCCATAACAGCTTATAGTTGCTCATTTGGTTTCAAGTTCTGTGGTAGGGTAGGCTATGCTAGGCTAACTGTAGCTAGCTTGCATACAACTGATCTTAAAAAGATCCACAATTTTGCCATCGACTCACAACAAGAACAAGAAGTAGCCCATTTAGATTCCTCAAAGTGAAACTCTCTGCAGCCGAGTTGTGTTGACAGTGGTGATGTGCAACTTGTGCCATGTCATGCAATGCATTTTACAATTTAACAATTGAATCATAGCAATAATTGGATTTAGAATAGGCTACTTTCTGACTCAGAAACTTTGAATAATCACATTTTCTGTGGACACAGTGCTTGTTTCTTTGCCAGTAACTTATCTCATCCATTCATTTAGTCTTAATGTCACGTTTTTCAAGATATGCACCAAACAGTAGCCTATAATAAGCAACATGAGGCCATGCAGTTAAACATGTGAACCATATCTCCACAGGAGCTGGTGTGACCATGTCCGAAGTTCACCAACTTATCGCGCTGCCATGGCCTTTCTTTGATAGTTTATCACCTAGAAATGTCTTTGTGATAAGTTCTCAATTGATTTTAGACAATCAAAGTTCTGACTTTTCCCCCAAACATCCTTATTTTATTGGTTGTTTTTATCTCCTCCTCTGTGTCGGAGCTTGCAGCACAGGCAGGTCAGCGAGGCCCGTGAGCACTGCAACCAATACACCCAGGTTGAACAGTATGACTTGAGGAAATGGGTGTTGACGACTGAAACTGTATCGGGTTCGGTCGTTGAAACCTGATAGGCGTGAGATAGATGGGAAGAAGAGTTCCTGAGAGAAGCGTCCCATGTGACCGCACGATCCAACACGGGCTGATTAATAATAGAGATTAGTGTCTGTTCCCAGGGCCGGCGACCAAGGTCGACCACACAAAGTCAAGGAGCAGCCCTGAACTCCTGCAGGCTGCTTTATGTAGCTAGTCACTGAAAACATATCTGTTCTCATTGCAAAACCAACCTTGTACCTGTTTTTCTTGTTGACCGTTTCCTCCGGTCTCTGAACGAGTTTGTTCAGGCTGATATTGTTTGTTGTTGTGCAGAGAGTAAACAGTATATGCTTCATAATCCCTGTAGAAAAGCATATAGATCCTCCTATACAGAGTGTAAACTAACTGCTTTAAGCACAGGTGCATTATAAAGCTGCAGATGTTGGCCTGACATATTAGATCTAGATCTCAATCTTGATCTTGACAAATATTGAAACTGCTATTGTTTATTTTTTATCATTAACGAGCCGATGTAAAGGCCCAACCCCAAACCTCTGATAACCTCTGAGACACAAGAAGCCAATCATATCTGAAATTCAGTTGTTATCACTTTTGATATCATGCCATCAACTTCATGCCATTAGCAAAATTAATGACATTCATCCTTTGAAATTAGTGTTGTTTGTTTTTTGCATTGCTCATGCTGGCATTCAGCCCTTATCTGAACTAGTGCAGCCTCACAGAGTTGTTGTGTTGCTGCTCAACAACCTCCTTTAGCAGTTACCGCAGTATAGCTTCGCATTTTAATAGGCTACCATCTACTTTCTTTTATTTGTGTTGATGTAGAAATCTAAGGCTTGTTGCAAGTTATTCAAGTCCGTGCAGATATTTCACTCCTCTGGACAAAGAAATCTCCTAGAATCAGATCCATAAGAATAACAAAGCAGTATATATATATGCAGGCCCTGCGGGTCCGACCTCAGGTCTCTGTGGCCTGCATTTCACCTGAGCAGCTCAGGTGGTCACAGCCCGCAGAGCTGCTGCCTGAAAGTGCGCACGACCTGCATTGCATTAGCTCGGTGATCCGAGACGTTCTCAGGCTTCGCTGACGTCCAGCCGTGCCCCTGTGAGTCCAGGAAAAACAAGAGCTTAGCGCTAAGGAATGCAGAGAGCCCTTCACTGGACCCTGAAGACGCTGTGCAGCTTACATAAAGAGAGCAGGGACACTGGTGTTTTTCTTTTCCTGATATGTTTGTGGTTTATTGCTGCACCTTTTATTAAAGAATCTACCTGAGCCAAAAGTGCATACCTCAAATCTGCCAAGTATGGAGAAGCAAAGGTTTTCATGCACACACAGCCCTATGTAAACAAGTTCCCTTTGTTTTTCTGGAAGAAAAGTGTTTTTCCTTCCTGGTTTCTGCTGATTTTTAAAAAAAAAAAAAGACCTTTCTTGTGGCTTGGTGGATAACAGCCGTCAGATACGGGAGGCTGCATCCAAACCGTGTCTCAAGCATTAGGTATGTGTCTCGGGCTTGCATGTAAATATAACCCGTTTAAGACGTTTCGCCTGCCTGAACATATTTTGTCTTAAGTCTCAACCATTTCCTCATCGTGGCCTCGAGTCATATCCAGAAAACATGTTGTTTTTTTTTCTGTCAGCTCTGTGTGTTGCTCTATCGGCCCCCACAGGGACTGTTCCCTATTTTACCTGCAAAGAATCTCACACCTTCTGTGTTTTGGGTGAAACACGGGCCAAGTTTTTACCTCCCACGCACATTTAAAGGGCTCGACACTGGAGTCTGTGGATGGGGGAAAAACACGATTCAATACAGACAGTGTGGTGTGTGTTATGTGTGTGTACGTGTGTGTGTGTGTGTGTGTGTGTGTTGCTTCCTCCTCACATTCTTTCGCTCGCCCACGCTCTTTAAAGCAACAGTACAGAGCGACACTCCTACACAAGGCTTTTTGCCTTTGCTGATAAGAGCAGCTGTGTTAAAGTGCGGTTCCACCCCAAATCAATCTGTTTAACTTCATGTTTTTTCAACGCTCACTCCCTCTGGACTCATAAAGTGACTGCTGAGAGTTAAGTTTTTAGTTGCTGAGCGTGTGCAATGAGGAAAATCTGTCAGAGGAAAAAAAGAAAAAAGCTTCATGTGTCATGTGCACAAGGACTGGATACACTGTGCACAAAAGTCAAGAAAAAAACACGAACATGGTGAAAATATAAAAGTTCAATATGTTGTTTTGATGGTTGTTTCTTTGCAGCATCAAGCAGCCAATGAATGAACTAGGACGGAGCAGATCTGACCAATAGGAGCGAAGGGGTGGGTGAACCAATTCATATAGGGATTTCAGGGGCCATGGTGGACGCTCCAATTAACAGATGTCCCCTAAACGCCTCACATACAGGACTTGAGCTCCACTGTATATATAGTGGCTTTGATTGGAGGTTTAAGGGCCAATATGACACCATCATGGGCCCCTTTATCCTGTGAGGGCCCCAAGTGGTTGTACTTTCTGGCTTGATTTTTATTACACTGTAAAAAATAGAAATAGAAGAAAAAAAAAAACACAAAAAAAAATTGGAATCTGTTCCAACAAGCAACTTTTTTTTTATAATGTGGAGTAAAGGTCGACTTTAAAGGCCTCAACACGCGGCTGATGAGTCAGGTGATGTCCATGTGAACTGTATCCTGTTTACAGTAATTAAAATTCCTCTATAACCCCCACTCCCCCCCTCTCCCTCTTCCCGGTGGTAAATCAGATTAGTCAGCAGAAGAGAATCCCGAATGATGCAGCCGGACAGTGAGTCTCCACAGGAAGTGGTTGACCTCATGATTGAATTTTAATCTCTTTTAGATTTTTGGATTCTCAGCTCTGCAGTCTCCCCCCAAAAGACCAAGCCGCCGCAGCTCTGACGCATCTCGTTGAGTTTCATTTCTCTTCCCTGTTCCTGTTTCCTTCAGAGCAAAACTTAACAAGAATTCACAATTTCAACTTCCCATTACATTTTTTGCCATGATTGCTGACGACTTCCTGTTTGTTTGCTTGTGCATTGTCACAATCAGCTGCTTTTCCAAACTCATGACAGAGACACAGCCAGAGACGACACGTTTTCCCTCTGATTTCAACCTCAAGTGCTTAAAAAAAACACACACACACTGCCTGATGTCATTTCACGACGTGTCAGGATGTCCTCTGTCTGTCAGCTGACTGTGTTTGCTTCCTCCCAAAGTAAATTTACTTTGGGAATGCGTTTGAAAGGCAAAAAACCTTTACAAGAGCAGGCTTGTCTCAGGTAAAGTCATATAGTACCTGTAAATGCATGTTAGCTCATTCTTTCATTCTCTAAAAAAACACCTTAGTTTCTTGACCTTATAGTGCACAGTGTCTCCAATAACAGGCTGCAAAAAGTTTCACAAAGTACAGACAGAGGAGTTTCGTGGCTGTGTTGTTTTGGGAGGAATGGGAGGAATGAGGATTAGGATACAGGCGGGCGTCGTCGGTTCAGAGAGAGAGAGAGAGAGAGAGCCGGAGGGGGGGAGAAAGGGAAAAAGGAGGAATGAGAACATTGAGTTCTAATGTAACTCATATACTTTCACGAGGGCGTGTATAGCAGCGCACGACTGGATCTCCAGGTTGAAATGAAAAGAGCGATTGTGTGTGTGTGTGTTTGTTTGTGGAGGCTGTTTGAAGCAGCTTTTTTTTGTTGTTGTTGTACCTCAGCTGTGATTCTTTACAGCCCTTTCAGCCCTTTCAATAAGTGAGGTGTATACTCTGTCGCACTGGCCTGAATAAAAACAATAGAAATCCAACCGAGCAGCTGCCGATGCAACCAACCGCCGTTAGCGTCTCGTCAAGACTCAACCTGTTCTCCCATCGACCGGAGTCACCCAGAGTTTTGGTTTTTCCAGTTGTCAGTTTTCCTTTTTGTTTTGGGTACACATCAAAGGTGTGTGTGTGTGTGTAGCTATATGAGTGTGTGTGTGTGTGTGTGTGTGTGTGTGAGCTGTAATTCGTGTGCAACGTGAAGCAACAGCCTGCTCACTATTCCCACGCATTACTGTGGAAAATGAGCTTCATAAGCAAGAGCGAGCAGCGCTGAGATAAACAACGTCAGCTGACTGAAGGCAAACAGCAGCTCAGCTCAGAGAGGACAGACTGTTGACATCCAGATATAACTACACCTCCACATGTTTACCACCGCTGAAGGGCAAGACGGAGGCAACAAGTGCATTTATTAGGACTGTATTACATTTCACTAACAGTTCAGACTGAGCCAGCCTGTAGCTACAGTAGCCGGGCTTCTGGACGTCTGAGTTGTTATTAGAGTCGCCAAAAGAGACATTTCATCTCTAAACTCCTATATAAAACTTTCCATATTCAAAGAATATAGCTCAATCAATCAATCAATCAATCAATCAATCAATCAATCAATCAATCAATCAATCAATCAATCAATCAATCAAAGTTGATTCTATAGCCTATAGCCAAAAGAGTGACCAAAGTACTTTACAATAAAAAATAAAGTTAGAAAGACAGAAACAGCAACAGCAACATAATAATAACTACATAACACAAAATCAGCACGTTTAAGTGTTAAAAGCCTTTTAAAAAAGGAAGGTTGTGCAGAAGAAGTTGTTTTTCCCCTTTCCTGTTTATCTTAAGATCCGACCACCGAGTTATAAATGACTGGACGACACCAACAGAGACTTGTTTGTGTCCACCTGATGAATATAGCCCCCCCCCCTCCCTCCCTTCCTCCTCTCTTTAACCTCTGATTTTGGTCTCCACCCACGTCTAAAGGGGGAATATGTGGCTCCTCTGCTGCTAAATGCTGCACTGTCTTGTGTTGTGTTCACTGTCTGCTGTCTGTCTGTCTGACTGTGTTTCTGTGGCTCAGGTTGTGTAAAGTTTGTTTTTTCTTTTTCTCTCAAAAACAGCAGCTGGCGCCGCCGAAAACGTCGCTATACGAGAGCAGTGAGAGTGAAGCAAAACAGGAAAGTTGTGGTGCGAGCAAAACAAGTCACAGGACTTCACCTTGTAATGGAGTATAGTTTTAAAGTCTAATAGTGTTTGGATGTGAGTGGTTCAAGTGTTCGCACATGTTTGTGTGTGTGTATGTGTGTGTGATTGGTGAAAACCCTGAGGTCTGCATAGAGGCCTGAATCTTATTGCTGAACTTTAACTATGAAGAAATTATTCATGATTTCAGTTGACCATCAGAAAACAGCTGGCTTAAAGAGAAATGACAGATGTGCAGGCGGTTCCTCATAAACCGGATAAACGGATTCTCAAGAAAGTGTTTTGTGTTTGTTTCAAAGTTTCAAATCTCCATGATTCATACCAGCAGCGTTAACAAGGAAAGCTTGGACCAGTCATAATTATTATTTATTCAGACCATCATCATATCAGATCATCAGGTAGATTGCATTTACAGTAACTGTGCAACATTAGTAAACAAACCCGCCACAGCTGTGTTGTGAAACACAGAAGCACCGACGTGACGTTTTTCCAGCGAAGCTTCACCCGAAGTCAGAACTGTGCAACTACTGTATTTAAAAAAATATGTACTTAACTATAAACATGTAGGAAGAGGTTTTTGGGGTTTTGATCACCACAGCATTTGGTTCGACACTTCATCGCCGCCCGTTTCTGCCACTTCTTGAGAAAATGTGCATCAGGAGCGGTGACTTCTCGCTGCACATGTGGGTGTAACTTAACAGCCTCGCCAATACAAGCGTCATCAACATTTCTATCATATGTTTTACCCTTAGAGCTGGTAACATAACTGTCTCCAGTGACTAAGAGTCTGGTAGCTGAGAAGCGAGATCACACAATGACGAGTTCTTGCCTGTGAAATTATTAAATCCAAACTCTGACTAAAGACGAAACTCTCAGATCTTTAGTAAAAGCTTCACACGGGCCTGCAGCGATATCAGCCAGAGGTTTCCCACCATGACCTCAGACGTGAAGCTGGTGACTCCCTGCTGTATCACAACAAAGTGTGTGCACCGGGTTGTGCAGTAACAGACAGCGCTGCATCGTCAGCGTATGGTCGGAGATTCAGCCCCCTCCTCCTGTTCTCCTCAGCGTTAACAACTCTAACGATGTTTTGATCTATGAAACAACAAACTTCCCTCAGTCGTAGCAGTAAAAGAAAACATGGAAAACAACCAACAAGGCCGACGCTTCATTCATTTAGTGCACCAGTTTATTTACATTGAGGGATGAGGGATGAGGTCGCCTCTGGGCCTGAGCGCCTGCATGACGTGATCGTCGCAGAACAAAGAGACAAAGAAACAAAATGTACAAGAGAGAGTGTTGTTTGTCGTCTTTTGACTCTTTTTTTTTAATCTTCTCAAGTCTCATAATCCGCCGTTGGAAGAAAAAATACTGTGACTGTTTAATTTGAGGGCTTGGAGCTGAGACTCTGCAGCAAAACAGAGAAACTCCTGCTCAATTTTAAGGGCATTTAATCAAACAGGTTAGACAGTCCGTACTGAAAACACCTGAGGTTTCCAATTAAAGCCTCAATTAATGCAATTAGGGCCCAATTAAAGCTAATTGCATGACTAATGTCATAAAGAAACTTGTGAATACCACAGCAGAGTTGTGTCTGACACAATTCTGCTGCATACGGAGGACGGAGGGTTTTGGATCAGTGTGTGTGTGTGTATATGAGAGCCTCTGCGTATGTTGTATCTGTTACTGTGACTGTATCTGTGGTCGAAGCCGCCTTGGAAACAAGATGATCGTCCATGCCTGAAACCAGAAATGTTGTGATGATATTGTCAAATTGTGAAATTGCCTTGGTTGGAATGAATAAAAAGAAAGAAAGAAAGAAAGATCCAGATCGTCAGACTTAATGAAGATGAGAGAAGAAAGATGCAATAGACGCATTTAATTTCATTTGACCTTTGATCTCTCCATTATTTGCAAGAGTAAAATATAAGATTATAAAAGAAAAGGCGCAAAAAGCGAGTGCATTAAATCTAAAAACCTGCACTGCTCTGTCTTACAGTCTCTTGGTCTATTGAATAAGTTTCGACCTCAAGTTGAAGGGGTGGAGCGCTGGCTGTGTAGTGGCCCATATCAGCTGCTTTGTGTTTTTTTTCAGCGGGGAGGAAAGTACCTAAAAGTTGCTGTCATTTAACAAAAAAAAAAAAAAACGTATACGAACAGAAAACTGCAACCTGAGGCAAAGTCGCTGACCTATCCTGACCTCGGTTTGCTGATATAAATTTGCCTGAATGCAACTGAGAACGGCAGCAGCTGTGGCCAAGAGGCGGCTGCTGCTGCTGCTGCTGCTGGTGTGCGTGTGTGCGTGTGTGTGTGTGTGCGTGTGTGTGTGCGCGTGTGTAATGGCTGGTGATTATCGGAGGTGTGTCTCTTCCTGTAAAGTCAAAGTATAAAGAGAATAAAAGAGAAAGAGAGGAAGGGAGTGATAAATGAGCTTATTTTAATAATGACAAAAGGCTATAAAAAGCATCTTTGCATTTGCCTCCGTCTCCAAGGGCTCGTCGCCATGGTGTCAAAACATCCCGTCAATCAAACTTGGGGGGCGTGTGTGTGTCTGACGTCTCTCTTGTGCTGCAGCTTGTTAATATCAAACTAATATCAAACCCAGAGCTGAGATCAAAACTTTTACATCACTGCTCCAATCCAATCCAATCCACTTTATTTGTATAGCACAAGTTACCAAAGTGCTGCACAACAGATACAAAACAGTAAAATAAAGAAAGTGAAAGTTAAAATACAGTAAATTAAAAGCATATAAAAGCAATAAGAAAACAAAAGATCAGATAAAACACTGAGAAATATAAAAAGACAAACAGACAGAGCTCCTTTTCACCCCACCCCACCCCACCCCTCACTCTGCAGGTTGATGCCAAGAGTCATCGCTGAAAAATGTTACATTTGAGAACGTCACTCACTTCACACGTGGATCAGTTTCTCTCCAAAAATTTACCCTGAAGGAAAAGTTTAAAGTTTAAAGTACAAAAAAAAAGAAGAAAGAAAGAAAAAAGAAAAGGCTCGGACACAAAAACCAAGCTGCAGCATCACATCACTGGGTGTAATGGGCATCGTGCAATACAACCTGGCACTTTAAACTCATGTGCACTTTAGGGCCTTGTGCAATACTATCTGGCACTTTAGATAAATACTCTCATAGGGCATCGTGCAGTACAAACTGGTACCTACTGTATGCACTTCTGCACTTTAGCACTCTTTAGTCACTTTAACCCAGCACTTATGCACTTTATTTCCCCAAACTAAACTCTTATCGTCCCCCTACCTATTATACTACTTCATTGTTGTTGCATAGAAGTTAAACTTTCTATGAATCATGAAGAGTAAATTAATGTGTTTCTCCTTATAGTTGCCTTTTTGTGTTGTCTACTTTTTCTTCTCTTTCTCTCTTTTATACTATGTGTAATATGTACTGCTGATGAACTGTTTTTATGTTACTGGGACTACAGACGGAAATTAGCATCTTGCTATAATCTGGCATATTTACATGTTATGTCCATTAATGTGCACTGTCCCATTCAAATCACGTATGCAAAGGTTATCAAACCTGGAAGATCAATATTGCTAATTTTATTATTGGCCTATTATATCTTTTTTTAAACGTACAGTTATTAGTTATAATTGGTAAAAACTTTCCAGTATCTGAAATAGATTTGAAGTCCTTGTAAGGACCTGAACACACACACACACACACACACACACACACAGACACACGACTCATGATTATAGCAGCTCTGATTCACTGTGATTAATATGAGCGCATGTAAGAAGTAGTTATTTTAAAACAGACACACACACACACACACACACACACACACACCTTTGTGTCACTGCAGCTGTCTGTGCAGCAACAGCTGAGAGAGGATCAAGGCTCAGAAAAGCTGGATGACAGCATGCGCTCTGAATAAAAGCCTCACATCATCATCTTTGTGGAGGTTGCACAACAAAGTTAAAGAGCACTTGTGTGTGTGACTCGTCGGCTCATCTCCCGTCTCTTTAACCTATATTTAGAAGAAGAAGGAGCTCACGCAGCAAACACACGCAGGCTGCTGCTGCTGCGGGTCGACAGGTATCAGAGAGAATGACAGGGTCTAAGGACACCTGGGCCCTGCAGAAGGCGGCCATGTTGGATTAGATCATCACATCACATCAAAGTCGTAAATATCAAACGCAAACGAGGCCGGACACATGTCGGGGGCCTCGAACGCCGCAGCTTCTCATGTTTCACCGCAGGGATCAGAGACGAGGTGACCTTCTGCTCTCTGGTGTTTACAGTTGTTTATGAGTGAGTTGCTCTCCTCCTCCTCCTCCTCCTCCTCCTCCTCCTCCTCCTCCTCCTCCTTCTCCTGTAGGCCTACTTGTAAAACAATCATGGTTCTGTTGGGAGGTCATGAGGCTTCCTGATGCTGTGTCACTGCCTGGAAAACACAGAGTTGTTACTCTCATCGACAATCAGAGAGGCAACTTGTCCCTATGTTCCCACTGGACTCTCTCTATCTATCTGGCCTGTCTAGCCTCTACCGGGTCTTCTTTTTTTTTTACTAAACTTAACCAACTCTTTTCTTCATTGCCTAAACCCAACCAATGGTGGGACCAAAGGGCTGTGGGAACATAGGGCCTAATTTTCAGTGACAACAAAAGTTAGAAATGTGGGAACATAGGAATGACCCCCTCTTTGCAGACCCCAGAACTCCAAGAATAAGCCAAATAAAGCCTCCTCTGCTGCTGCTGCCGCTGCTGTTGCTGTTGTCGTTGTAGTCTATTAATCTGCAGCTGCAAACATCTGTAATTATGTAACAGTGGTCAGTGTGGGAACCTGGCAGGGTCGCTGGTGAACGACTTCCCCTGACTTCACCGCTAACTCCTCGTTTCCTGCCGGAGCAAAACATGAAACAAAGGAGTTTAAAACAAAGGAGAAGCAGCTGCTCTTCGGTTCTCCTTCTTCTCCTTCGTCTGCTGCTGCTGGTTCATCCACAGCTCCAACTACTGTCTCACAGAGGAACAACAACTCCTGCAGGGTGTGCACGGACAAATTGACCTCTGGCTAAGCCCCGCCCCCTCCACTCACTCGGACAAACAGTCAACATTCTGTGACAGTCGCTATGGCAGCTGTCACATTTTCACATTTCACACATTCACAGGAGGCAATTGATGATTTTTGGAGACAGAAAGATTAAATATCATCTCGAAGTCACCAAAACTTCACTTAGCTTTACTGCTATGGCTGCCGTTTGCCGCGAAACGCCGATAGCGACGGGCTAATTTCCGTTAACCTGTCTATGGAGTTTTGCATTATACGTTAGCATTAAGCTAGCTGACTTTATGCTTAGTTGTGATACTGGCTAACATCTAAACATCTCTGACAATATGTTGCCTCAAATACGTTGTTGACTTAACTTAGAACAGATGTAGACATCCTTGTTAATTTTATCCATGTTTAGTTGGTGTTGTGGTGGTCTACCTCATAACTTTATTCAGAGCAGACACTTCTCTTGGTTCAGATGTGGCTTGGGAAAAGGTAAAAAAAAATCCACCCCGTCGCCCAGCCACTCAGGATACCTAGTGTGGGAGTTGCATGTACCCCATGCACACCGTTTGACCATTTTAAACTTAAAATGTCAAGAAAAAACATATAAAAACGAACGAAAACTTACTAACTGCAATGCATTTCAATGGACGTGGAAGCAGAGAATGTCCGAGTGTATGGGCTAGCTATGTGCACTGTGATTGGCTCATCAAGTTTGGGGGCGTGGCTTAGGTGAACGTGCACAGTGTGCAGTAAGGAGGTCACTGAGCTGGATCCATGCTTTCTGTCAGTTACATGTTGCATTATACCAGGTGTGAGACACATCTGTCCAGGTGTGAGACACATCTGTCCAGGTGTGACAGCTGCACTGATTGAAGCAGGAATCAAGTCTCTGCTCAGAACAAACAGGCCTACGTGCAACTCTGTGTGTTTTTGCAGGAAACATGCATGTGTTTGTCTCAGCTTGTTTTGATCCAAGTTTTTCTAAGGATCAACTCTTCATGCCAATCAGATTCCTGCACACACACACACACCTCTCTGCACACACACACCTCTCTGCACAGTGCACACATCTATCACACACCTCTCTGCACACACACACCTCTCTGCACATGTACACTACACACCTTCCTTGTCATTGCAACAAGATTATTTCAAACATGACCACGCCAAGTGCAATTTGACTTCAAGTACACTCTGTTTATTGATTGACAGCTGTGTGTGTGTGTGTGTGTGTGTGTGCCACAGCGGTGTAGATACTGGGATCAGCTCCAGTGGTCAAGGTTGGTTCTTAACACCCGGATGTTTACAGGGAGATACTGTAACTGAGGGAAGTTTTTCAGCGTCGTTGTTGCCAACTTTTTGAATAAAAACAAACCTCACAGCTCAGCCAATCAATCAATCAATCAATCAATCATTGATCGTTACAGGTTCAAAAACAAACTATTCGTAGCATCCGAGAAGGAACGAAGCGTCACATGCATGACTTTATTGGTTTACTGATAAGGAGCAGGTGTCTCTGCAGGTGATAGATGATGATGTTTGGTTGATTTGCAGAGAAATGATTAATAACCTGCGTTTTTTTCTCTGACTTTTGCAGCGGCCATCCTGTGATGTGATGAAGACTGAAGACTTGTCACCTCGGAGAAACCGTCATCATCATCATCATCTGCTGCAGCCTCTGAACTGACCACTACAACACTACGCAACTAAAAGCACAAGAACGACCAAACTTTAAGACTTTTTTTTATTCTTCAAACCTGCACTTTAATCTTGACTTTACATTCAAGTCACGTCCCTCTTTGACCATAATTGCAATCTGACCATTTTTAGGTTTAGAGAAGTCAGCACAGAGGAGATGAGTGTAATCTCTTCTGATTGGCCGACACTGACCAGTTGCTATGGAGCTGCAGAGAGAAGCTGAGATGGAAAACTAAAACTAAAACTATACACTAAAACCACAAATTCAAACCACGACGTCTCAGAAGTGTAACACATGGGATGGGACTACTTGCTGCAGAAGAAATAGTCCCTATGAAGAGTGGACATTGCTCCTCAGTGACACTCGATCCCAGCTTGCTTAAACCTGTGTCGTGTTTTTGTGTCAAAAAAAAAAGAGGTTTCAGAAATCTCAAAACCTCAGCGCCTTAAAAACTGAAACTCCTCACGTGGCTCGATAGCAGCAGAGATAAGAACGCAAATATTTTTGTGGTGAGAATATTTCAATCAACAGATTTTTACTCTCATGAGTAAAAGTTTTTTATCTTTTTAGTTTATCTTCGTTTGTGCACGTACATTACATAGATGTTTATGAGCTCTTTTTTTTCATGTTCATGCAAAACTAAACAGTTTGTCTGTTGTGCACCGATGAAAATACCTATCATTATATCATATAATATTATAAGAGTCTCAAATATCTGATTGTTCGGATTAAATTGAAAAAATATAACTTTATTAGATCCTACAGCTGACATTTGAACGACAAAAATAAACAGAAAAGACGACAGAAAAACACTACTGATGCAATTTCTTTTTTAAAAATGAATATGAGATGTAATTTTTATTCAGAATTAAAGGAAAATCACAACTTTTCTATGTGACAGTGAACGCCTCATCGACAAAAATAAGCTTCAACAACAACAAACTGACAGATATAAAAGCTCTGCTGCGTTTGCACTTTATATAAATATTTTACAGTTTTATTTTTATTCTGAAATTGAAGGATTTTGCTCCAGAGTATTATTCTCTCTCTGTCTCTCTCTCTCAAACACCAGCCAGATGTTTAGATGTTCTGCGGGATGGTGGGTGGATATATAATGTGTTTTTGTTTTTTTTTGCACGTTTTATGGCACAAAAATCTTAATTTCTTTGTTTTTTTGTGAGTGTGTCAAGCTGCTTCTTTTATTCTCAGACCTCACATGTATTTGATTTTGTGTGTCCATAAAGTTTCACCTACTTTCTGTTTGAATATGAATATGTTTTTTTGTATATTTGTTTTACATGGGGAACAATATTAACTTTAGGTTCAGTTTATCTCAGTATTGTAGAATAAGGAGTATTGGGGGGTTCAGAGACGTTTGCCTCTGGTCTGTGTAGGTGGACGTCTCGACTCCTCAGCTCTTTGTTCTCCTGGATGTTTCCATACAAATGTAAATCGGGTTTTATCCCGACTTTAAACACCACGCTGCACCGCGTTGTCGTACACTTTCATACAATCCTTCACCTCCTTTAAATCCCTCCTCACACCCTTGAGCTATGATTTTGGAATCAGACAAGCTTCTTCTTTTTCTATTATTGCTTCAAATGGCTTTGAATGGAGCCAACAGCTTGTGGGCGGGCATGTTTTTTTTTTTTTTTTCTTCCTCTTGCTCTCTACAGTTGTTGAATGTCTCTGGGGAGTCTGCTGCTGGATTATGGAGGGGATTTCTGTTGGATTTCAGTGAAATAAAGACGACTGTTTTAACAACCGCTCCTGTCTGTTGCATCAACCAATCACAACGCCCGCAGACATGACGACGTACCCTTAAGTGCTGTTTACATGCTTTTAATTTTTTTTTTTTTAACCAGTAGCCATCTCAGACTATAAGCTGCCGTATAACAACAGCGATTGCGTCAGTCAAGTGGAACCAGCAGCAGAACGTCTGCGGTCTGTAAAGCCTTTTTAAAACAGCGTTGGCCTACTTTGTTATCTAAATGAACGCTCCTATTGTCTGTGAAGAGGAGGTCCAAGAAGAAGCTATACCACCGGACACATCCAGATATGATGGGATGAACTCTCAGATACTTACTGAAGCTGTATAGAAAGTAATAAAGTGGTAAAATTATATTTCAAGTAGCCTATAGTAAAAAATTAAAAGGTAAC
This sequence comes from Trachurus japonicus, assembly GCF_045865225.1. Lineage (NCBI taxonomy): Eukaryota > Metazoa > Chordata > Actinopteri > Carangiformes > Carangidae > Trachurus > Trachurus japonicus. Next base: position 30,229,048 of record NC_140922.1, on the reverse strand, counting down.
AAAGGAGGTCAAAGGAAAAACAACACTATAAAATCATCTTTGTGAGGTTGTTTGTGCTGAATGCAAACTTTAGGTAAACATTTCAGTGTGCTGTTGTTCATTGTGCAAACATTTGATAATTAGAGCAAGAGTAATAATATAAGCAAATGTTATATATACGCACACATTGAATTTCCATATGGCCTAAATATAAGGTAAAATGAGATAATCCTTTATTTGTCCTCCATTGGTGAAATTTACATCGTTGCAGCAGCAGACCAGAGAAAAGAATAAAGAGCACAGTTAAATCAAGAAGGAAAAGTAGAAAAAGTAAGAAACATGTGGCATGACAATACAGACAAGAGATGGATAAATCTGCACATATACATATAAATAGATCAAATGAAATCATAAAATAATATAAAAACACATGTAATATAACTTAGTCAATGTCAATGTCCTTGTTTTTAACATTCGTTTGTCACGTATGTGTTCTGTATGTCTCTACTTTATGCTTGCAGCTATGTGCCTAAGACAAATTTTCCTTCTGGGACAGTGAAGTTTATTTCATTTCATTTCATTCGATAAAATTCATATATAATAACATGAATTAAAACATGTCAAAATTATTACAGTATGTACAAACTTATAGAAATTAAATTAAAGCACATTGAATCAGCTCATACAATAATATTATATAGTGGATAATGTTAAATAGACATGTACAAGCATGTATGATGTGCATCTTGTTATATAAGTCAGAGGAAACTAAAAGGAAGTATGATTCATTCTCTCTGGACCATTAATTTCTGTTATTAGTTTCTTTATAATAGTTTCTTAGACATTTGCCTTAAAATCTAAAAAAGGAAAAGGTTTCTCAGAAACATTTCGAAAGTGAAATTCAGCATTTAGAGCGTGAAACAGGTTGTCACTGACCCGGTCCTGCAGGTGTTAACTTAACTTCACACTGTTGCCCTTTGTGTGTGTGTGTGTGTGTAGGGAGAAGATGTGTTAGAGCTGGAGGTTGTTTTGAACCTGCCTGACACTCCACATAAACGCAAATGCATCAGCAGTCAGCAGGAACATCTTGTTCTGACTGAGCTGCTGCTGCTGTAGTGGGGCAGATTCCTGCTCCGAGGGCTGAAATATCTGGTTTAAAGAAAGAAAAAAAAGGTGCATGTCTGGACTTGTTGAGGTCTTTCTTACATAAGAGCTGGGCTGAGCTGGGATGTAATCTCATCAGACGTGAGACAACACACAGGATGGGAAGGAGGTCACAGGCTGGCTCGGCTCCAGAGCATGACTGATGACACACCACAGCAAGAAGGAGGACATTTAAACACCATCTTCACAGATATATAATATATATGTATAGAAGGTATAGAAGCCCAACGAGGAGCTTTATATGTTGTTGTTGTTTGTTTTGCTCACAGTTCAGTTCAGTTCAGCTCAGTTCAAGCCGGTCACATCCAGACAGTGTGTGGTCTGTCATCACGTCTATAAATTTAACCACAATATGAGTTCACATGGATTCTTTTTATATTATGCAAACTCTCTGCAAATTGCGTATGACCTTTATTTACCTCCAGTCTTAAAGCTTGAATCAGGCCTTTGTTACCAACTCCTCCTTAGTTTTGTAACTATATTTAATCATATTTTATATAACACATGACTCTCCCCTTATAGATGTTTCTTTTTGCTATTGCCTTGATAAACTTTGCAACACAAATGCTGTTTTCTCCACATGATATGAATAATTATTATTAGAATAATGATAATGATTATTTCATAAGCTCTTGTCCTTGGCTGAGAAACTGACCACACAATGTGATGATTTATTTCAGGAATGTAGCGTTCGTTCGTTCGTTCATCAGGCGTGTCACTCTGGGTGAGGACGCTGTGTCTCATCATGGGAACATAGCGTCCTAGACAGAGTGTGTGTTTGACTGGATTACACATAAGATGACACCCCTGCTTTTATTTTGAAATCTGTCGTTAGGCGTCAGGCGTTAGGCATGACATGACATGACTCTTCACACAGGTGACTGTATGTTTTGTGTATGTTTTGGTTTGTTTTTGGTTTGTTTCTGGCCTCATCATGTCGTCATGTTTCTGTCTCTGCAGGATCTCAGATGAAGGTGCAGCGATGTCTGACAGTGTTTTGAAGAGCTTTATCAGTCTCGGCGTCTTGTCTGCATTTTTTCCCCTTCGTCCACACTCCTTCTTCATCGCTCTTTCTTTATTTCTCTCTTTCTTTCATCTCATTTCTTTGCAGGAATCATAACAAGTTTCATTCCTGCTTTGCTCCAACCTGCAGGCTTTTTTTTTTTCTTCTCCTGAGCGGTTTTCAGACGTTTGCATTTTTGAGTTGAACTTCCCGACAAGGTGGTTATCACCGGGCTTTTGCCATAGGCTGGTATATTAGCCCGTCTTTGTTGTTGCCCTCCTTTCGCTTTCATCACGCTTTCTCTTTCATTTTGAATCAGCCTTTGATTAATCTGGCATGCACCATACCGACTGTAAAAAGTCCCTATCCTTTAATTTCCTGTATCCTG
>NC_140922.1:30141976-30226414 GCF_045865225.1 Trachurus japonicus | reverse complement strand
GTCATCAGACAGACAGATAGAAGATTTATTATTAACCCTGTCACCTGTTGTAGTGGGTCTTAAGTTTCGGTTTAGAGGTATATTTTGTTATTTATTTCAAAGAGACCTTTCAAAAACCCCCAAATTGTTTTTAAAAACAAGTCCAAAACTTCCAGTTGTCCAAAAAAACAAAACAAAACAAAAAAATAATTAAGAAATACCTTCTATTTCTGAGAAGTTAGTCACTGTTTTCACTTTTACTGAAGACATTCACTTCTACATCAGTTTCCAAAGTACAGAGTTTTCATTTGTATCCATCACTAAGATGGAAAACACTCTAAATGTTCTTGGGTTCCTCTGTATATCAATTTTGCTTTCATATATATACATATAGGTAAAGTGTGGTGTCAGCATATGGTTAAATACAATCCAATACAGTCATGTTTTTACCTGTATTGTGTTTTGTATAATGTAGCCCAATGGAAATGTATAAATAAAAGTTTTTTATTTATTTGAGAAGGAACATTGTACATTAATAAAACATTGTAACAAAATGTAATTGTGCTCGAGTTAGCTAAAGGCTAATTTTCATTGGTAGTCCCTTTGCCGTTTGTTCAAGGGCATCCAAAAATGCAATAAAAAATCAAAAATAGCACTGGTGTTTAAACTGGTGACATTACTGATACTCCACTAGATAAACTAGCGTTCCTTACATTTATTTTCAAGGTGTCAGAGTGACACAGAAAAATGTTTCAGACGCCTGACGTCTTCCTCTTTGTATGAATAGGCTACATGAGTATCGTAGCTTGACCTCTCTGTTCAACAGGTAAGATCAGATGGATCAGATGCTGTCTTGGTAATGAGTCACATAGCACAGGTATCAAAGGAATTGAACTAAGATGAAGCTTCAGCATGACATGTCAGAAGGAAGTAGGAAAGTAGAAATAATCAAAACCAAGAAAAAGTAATGATGAATAAACCAAAATATAACAACCTTCCCTTGTTGTTTATACAGTATGTTATGTCGATTGTATCTGATGGTAGCCTATACCTGTTGGCAGCTATTTCAGCCGACTGAAACTTTTCATAAACTTGACTGAGCGAAAGCAAATAAAAAGTGTTCCCCTCGGTTAAACGTGATGCTTTCACAACTGACGCATGTCCGAGCTGCAGTGTAATGCGATGTGGTCATCTGTTACATAACAATAACTCAGATCTTATCGCCTCAAACCATCCGTTAAACCCCACGTCCGCTCGCTCGCTTCACCTCAAAATACTCACAGGCCTGCTGCTGCTGCTGCTGCTGCTGCTGCTGCTGCTGCTGCTGCCAGTTCGCCTGTTTTCTCTGTCCTTGTATTTGTGTGCAGTGCACCCCCCGCCCCCCTCCTCACCCCATTTCAGGCCGTGTGTATGTGTGTGTGTGTGGCATGTGGTTTGGATTCCTGCCCATGGACTATTCAGCGTTGGAGAACAAGGCCCCCCAGTGTTGTCCACATTCCTCAGCCCTGACATCAGCTCGGCTGCAGGAAGGACGCTGCTGCTGCTGCTGCTGCTGCTGCTGCTGCTGCCTCAATAGCATAACGACTGTGTACGGGAAGAGCCCCCCCCCCTTCCCCACCTCGCCATCACCGCTATCGCCACCACCCTCTGACCTCGGCAGTCTGGCTGGCCGAGTGGGGGCCCCCCGCCACCCCTGACAGCAGAAGCCCCCCACCCACAACAATGCAATCAAAGGGATGCTTTACATACCACATGTTGTTTTGCTGTATAAATTAGATGGAGATGCCCAGAGATCGTTAAGATGGATTATCCCCCCCACCACTACCCCTACCCCTACCCAACCCCACCCCATAGACGATGCATGGGCTATATGGAAATTTAGGTCACATGCTGAATGTAAATATTATGGGCTGGGTGAAGACTGACGGCTTGTTTAGAGTTTTGGTCCGAGGCCTGAAATATTTTCGTCCTGGATAAACTCATGTATTTGCACATGGCGACGGCTTAGCAGACTGTGTGTGTGTGTGTGTGTATGTGTGTTTGTGTGTGTTTGTGTGTGTTTGCGGACACATTAAGCTGTGCATACCAAGTTTTATTTCCAGCTTTGGGAATTTATTTTGGAGACATGTTGACTACAGTCAGTCTGTCTGTCTGTCTGGGAGTGTTTACTGAAGCGCTGAGTTTATGTCTAGAGATGATTTACAGGACGATTTGATTGACTATTGATCAGTCTGAGATGCTGATCAATAATGTACAATAACAATAGTCGTTTTCAACATGTCAACAAGTTCACTCAAGAGTCTGCAGCTATGCTACGCTAGCTGCTCTGTGTTGCTGTGCGAGGCTACCATGTTGTTTGAGCTAAATGCTAAAGCTAATGTTTACAATGATCACCATTCTAGTTTGGCATGTTGGCATGCTGACATTTGTTAACTATAGGCTACTTGAGGATGATGGAAAGGTCCTTAACTCTGTGTAAATTTGGACACAAACTTTATGGACAAATTTAAAAACAATCAAAACCAAATTTCATGGCAGAGTCGTTCAATCAACCTGATGTCTGAACTAAATCTATTTTTAGCTTTAAGGCTGAATACAACAACAGACACTGACAACTGATAGGTTCCTATCAATAATATACAGTATATTAAATAGTTTAGACTCTCCTTCTCTTTAGACCTTCGTCATATAGCCAGGGTATCCGACCCCAACGTTTTTGGATGATACTTCAAGAGGTAGGCTACAATAACAACTATTGCTATTACATTTTGGATGGTTTTTGGATGATACGAGGGGTCATCCCTTCCCCAGGTCCTATGTTTCCTGCTTTGTATGTGACATCGACATACCCTTTTTTTTTCAGAAAAAGGGTCCTTTGTTCCCTGCTTTTCCCAAAAAGGACCCGGGGAACGTGCAAATTTTGGTGCCAAAATCTGGCAGTGGAGTTATGACTTTGCAGATTTTGGGCTATTTTTGAGTGAGAAGTTGAACTGTCCCATTGGTTGGGTTTAGGCAATGAAGAAGGGAGTTGGTTAAGATGAGTAAAAAGACCAGGTAGAGGCTAGACAGGCCAGATAGAGTCCAGGTAAGTAGAGAGAGTCCATCTATTGGCAACAGCGGTTCCCCAGTATGTATTGCGACCGGGGAACATAGGACCCTTTTTGGGAAAAAAGGGGAACATAGGACCCGGGCAACATCGGTACGAGACGCCATATTTTTGTAGAGTTTCAGTGATCCAAGCTGCCGTGCATTCAAGTGACCATGCACATGACTGAAAACACTAGACGAGATAAATAAATTCCCTAAAGTCTCTCCACGCAGCTCTGACGTCCCGAGGGAAAAGCAGTGGGTGGTAAAAAGGTTAACAACACAGAAACAGGGGGAACCTTCCCCATTCATTTGACTCAAGGTACTTTGCATGAACGCACACAAAAGGCCCTGATGTATTAATCATGCAGCGAGTTGGACAGTGTTTTTTATCTGAGAGCGGAGGACGGAGGTGGCACTAATTATTGATAGTAGACTCCTAAGTCTGAAACTGAAACTCATCTTCGTGCTTTTACTTTGTGTTTTTGAACTTTTTCTCTTTTTTTTGCCTTATAAGGTCGTCTGTTCGGTGTGTTTTGGTTGGTTGGATGAATAGTTGACCTTTTCCAACATGGCCAAACTTGGATCCGAGGGGTTGTTTATTTATCGTCTTTCCTTCGTTTTCTCAGAGCGACATATTCCTAATTCAAACGCAGCAAGATGCATTCTGGGTATTTTTTTCTTATGATGGTGACAGTTGTTTTATTTGTATTGTTTTTTCTCCTCATTTTGTTTCTGTTTTTGGACATAAAGCAGATTTTTTATTCTTTTTTCTTCTTTTTTCTGGCCTGATCTCTACCTGCTGCTGCTGCTGCTGCTGCTGCTGCTGCTGCTGCTGCTGCTGCTGCTGCTGCTGCTGCTGCGTGTTTTCCACATGACGAGGTGCTGGGCCTCCAGATGCGTATGTGTGTCAGGTTTCCCGTAAGAGCACAAGACAAGACCCCAATGTGTGTGTGTGTGTGTGTGTGTGTAGCTGTGTGGGAGGCCTGGTGGTGGTGGTGGTGATAGGGGGGGAAAGTTGGGGGGTGGGAGGAGCTGGGAGTGTAGAGGGGGGGGGGGGGGGTATATCAGGCGTGAAAGCGTGGGAGGAGGAGACATCAAAGACGAGGGGAAATGGGCTCCCCTCGTTCAGACAAAGCGGCCGAGGGGTTCAGAGACAAATGAAACGCGATCTGCCATGTGGCCGTGAACGCCACGCATGCCTCCTCCCCCCCTCTCCCCCCTCTCCCCCCTCCCCATCCTCCCCCCTCCCCTCTCCACTCCCCTCCCCGTCTGGCTCCATTCAGCTTTTCACTCATTCAGCTTTATCCGGCCCCACGGACACTCTGCACCCACACAAACTTCAAATTGTCCTTCGCTTCATTTCTGGTGGTTTGCAGAGTGTGTGTCAGGTTTTTTTTTGTTTTTTTTTCCTACATTGTGGTTTTGTCTGTTGAGTCGGTTGTTGGAAGAGGAGGAGGAGGAGGAGGAGGGGGGTTCTTTGTCTGTCTTGCTGTGTGTGTTTGTGTGTGTGTGTGTGTGTGTGTGTGTTTCTGTTGGGATTGTTTGTGGCTTTTTCTTTCAGTCATGTTCACGGTTTCGACCAGACCTCCTTCCTTTCCGTTTGCAACCTTCCTGTTCACACCTGTGTTTCACTAATGCTTTTACAACCTTTTTTTTCTCTCTCTCTTCTTGCACTACATGCTGTCAATCAACAAGAATAATTCAATACAACTTTATTTATATAATCTATTTTTAAAAAAATGACCAAAGAATAGAACAGCTGGTCCGTCTGGGTGCCCAGGTCACATGACTTCTCTGTCTCGTTTGCTTTGAAAATAGTTCCCACTTGTTTCCAGCAATTTCAACTCTGACACACAGATTTACGTGGCTGACCAATAGGAGGCTGAGTTCACGGCTCTGACCTTTGACGCAGAGACTGTCCAACATGGAGGAAGTTACTGTGGCTCATTAGCGGTGCATCACATGATGCACGTGAGAGAAGTTCGTTAGAAACGCCGTCACACCAGTTTCTGTTCCATTATCCAGGAATCTGACCAGTACCGACCTGAAATATATGAATGAAGTATGAGAAAATGATAAGTTAAAGGTCCAGTATCTGTGGGATTATTTGATAAAAATATGGATGCAAAATTGATTTTCCACTTAATTATTTCAACTCTCTTGTTCTAGTTCAGTGTTTTCCAACTTTTTCTTGCATAAACATTTCAAAAATATCAGAAACTGTAATAATATGGAGGCCAAATGATGCCTTTTTACTCTATCTGCTCTTTTCTGTTGTTAACCAGCTGATTCTCCATTGATGTGATATTTAAATGATCACACAGACATTATAAGTGGTGCAGTTTTAAATTGATTATGATCTGCAACAACTTTTTTAAGACATGTTTTCTTTTTTTAATTCTTTTTGTCTCTAGTGTTTCCAGTGTTTTAAATTCCTCTATGTTTTTATTCTGGGGGGTGATGTTTGTTGTCTTGTTTTATTGTGTAAAGAACTTCTTTCTATATGAAACATGCTTCATGTGCTATAAAGTTTGATGAGTAAGAGTTCCCATATTTGGCTCATCACCATGATGGTTTTCAGCAGATTTAATGTTTTTAAAGATTTTAAAACATTACATTTGATATATAATCACATCTATTCACCAATTTTACACTGTTTTGCCAAAGATTTGTGGGCCCACTTGCAGACTTAGAAAAAATGTATGCCTTTGATGGTTCACAATTGGGTTTAAAAGAAAGCTTAGAAGGTCCCCTTTAAAATGATACCAAACACAATATTATTGAACATTGAGAAAACTCTTAACCATGAGGGTAAGACAGGCTATGCACCTGCATCTAACATGCAATTTTCCTTAGGGGGAAAGGAAAGGCTATCATACAAAAAAATTATCTTTCCAAAAAAATATAGGTAGCCTTCTTCCCTTTGAGTGATACCAAATAGTGAAAACTTGGGCTCCAGCCCATGGACTAACTGTTCACAGGCCCGTCAGTGGGCCCCAGACCACAGGTTGGGAACCACTGTGCTTGTTCCATTTATTTTTTTCCGAGTGTCAGTGGAAACAGTGAAGCCACTGTGTGTGTGTGTGTGTGTGTGTGTGTGTAGCAGTTTTACCATCCGGCCATTGGTCTGTAACACGTTCTGCTGTGACTGGACCTTTGTGTTCTGCATTTATGCATTTCGTGTGTGTGTGTGAGTCACCTCTGAGCCCACTGCATCCTCTGTGTGTTTACATAGGAACCGTCTGGTTGGTTGGTGGGAGATCTCCCCAAAGTGCCATGGCAACCTCGATGAGACATCATCAGTTCCTTTGTTTTTATCTTGTGATGGAAAAACTGAATGTTTAAATCTTTCATCTCACCTCTCTAATAGACATACAGTACGGTATGATCTGGCTCGGTCTCAGCGGCTCTGACAGGAAGTTTGCCAAATCAGCTGGTTGTCAAAATAAAAGCTGATTTCACCAGGTGACATCATCGACCACAGAAACTGTGACACACGCTCCCCAACGCTCGCTCCGCGCTCATGCATAGAGACATCATCATGGCACTTATTCGCCCCGACATGTCTCAGCTGGGCGAGTTCTTCCATCGCAGCACTTCACACCCTCAGCGTTGGTCGGCCTGTGATTTTCACGTGTTTTTTTTTCCCCTCATCACCAAAACGTCTGGAGGCCAAACGTCCTCCTGCAGCGTTTCTACAGTCACTGTTTATTTTCATCCACGTGAGACAAAGTGCCTCAGTGGGTTGGTGATAGGCTACTGGAGTTCAATCTTTATTTTTATATTTTTCACATAATGTTTAACTTGTTTTTTTTTCCTCCCTCTGATCTTTTATGACCTTTCCAGGCTTCATCTCCTGACTGTAAAAAAAGAAAAAAAAACACACAAAAAAAACAGTTGTGACCTTGGGCTTGAATCCACATGATCTGAGTGGTGCGAAATACCGGAACAGCAGCAACGGGAAATCAGCTGGTAGACATTTCTGATGAAAACATGTTTGGATACAGGAGTTTCTACATTTATACACAGATTTATATTTAAAATAATACATTGGAACACTTTTCATACATTGATCAACATGGCTAGCTCACATCCATCCCAAAACCTATCAATGTAATTTGATAAAATGTAAACATTTAAAGGGATAGTTTAACATTTTGGCAAATTGGCCCATTGCCATAATCCCTATAGTCGTAGCTGTAGGTTTGTTACCTTTAATTGTCGGTGCAAGCTATTTTTAGAACGGCGGAGCAGAGCCGCGAGCTGCTCAGAGCTACACTACGGAGGCTCATGGGATTTCTTGGTTTCCCTCATCAAACTCATCAAATACACAATCCAACAACTCCAAAACGCTGTTGTGGACACGTTGTGACCTGCACATTCACCACGCTATGAGATAATAACACAACGTTACCACACAGAGTTGTTTTAGAGGGAAATGCAGAGACTGCTTGATGAAAAACTGCACCCGATGTGAACGCGTATCAGCGGTTTTGCATGAATTTACGTTGCGTTTTGGAGTTGTTGGATTGTGTATTTGATGAGTTTGATGAAGGGAAACCAAGAAATCCCATGAGCCTCCGTAGCGTAGCTCTAAGCAGCTCGCGGCTCTGCTCCGCCGTTCTAAAAATAGCTTGCACCGACAATTAAAGGTAACGAATCTACTCCTAAAACTATAGGGATTATGGAGATGGGTCAATTTGCCAAAATATTGAACTATCCCTTTAACATATATTAAGACTGATAAGACTAATGGAGGAGATGAAGAGTTTTATGCATTTGAATTATCATTATTACATTATCAATAATCTATTGACAAGTGAGAGAAGTGTGTAGATTAAAAAAAATAAAAAAAAAGTATAGAAAAAGTTCAAATTAAAAGAATAAAACTGATTGTAAAATAATAATAGATCCATTATAGATACATTCACTGTTCATGTCTGTTGCCATGGTTTCACTTGTGCATTGGAAAGTTTATATCTTATTAAAGATATTTATATAAAACACAAGTTGTTTGTCCATGGTGGAGCAGCTCCACAGTCATGGTGAGTAATGTGGTGTGGCCTTTGGTCGCCATGGCGTCAATCTTAATGGGCACCTGGTGGAGGTGTTCCAGGTGTATCCCACACACACACACACACACACACACACACACACACACGCACACACACACACACACACACCTTCACCAACACCATCATTACACAGGGATTACAGCACTGAAGCTCCATCATCAAAGGCTCAGATGATGATGATTTGTCTTCTTCGTTTTCTGTCTTTACAAGTCAATCAAGAAAATCCTGACGACACCATTGGCCACACCTGGAGGTGACATCACAGCTGGGCGGGGCAGGCGCGGCAGCAGATACAACAGCTGATGTATGACGACATCCTCTGAGAGATTATTACCTTTAAAAAAAAGAAAAAAAAAGAAAAAGAGGTCACTGGAACAATGATGTTCTTAAAAAGTGTTTATTCAGGTTTAGTGACTCAGGTGGATTTATGTAACTGCTCCATATTTTAAAAGAACATTTTGTCACATTGACTCAGAGACGATTCAGAGTTTAAAATATCAAACTATGCTCTGATTATTATCTATAAACCATTTATAGGTGATAAATCACTCACAAACTTTGGAAGTTGCAGCTGACAGTTGCAAAAGTACATTACATTTCCTTTTTTTAAACTGAGCGTACGCAGTTTGAGTTTAATCACTGCAGCACATGCAGTAATGCTTTATTGGTTCACAGGTGTAAAGTGCATGACATCCAGTTTCTCAAAGATCAATAAAACATAATAAGAATACATAGAAAACTAGAATATGGTAATGTAAATATGAATATTAAGGTTGCACTGTGTCTTTTTTGTACGAATGAACAAACAAATAAATGTATAATGCAGGTAATGTTCCATAAATTCAAGGTCAAATTCATAATAAAACTTATTGCAGCCGATCACATGTTAAATTGAACCAGATGAGTATTGAATTTATATCCAATAAACCAAGTGTACCGGTGGTAACGTGGACTTGATCTGATAAGACTCAGATAAAACTTGACCTTTAGGTTCATTTCTATGTAGCAACTCGTCCTGATGCATAGTTACATGTCAGAGTTCAGCGTCATCATGCCACTGTGTAGCCTAGTCATTATGACATTCAGGGTGAAGGATTAAGTCAGCAATGTAGCACAAAGAGCGACTGATGGGTCAGTGACATGCAGAATGACAGTGTTGTAATTAACAATGTAACCATGGCAACAAAATTCTTCCAATCTAAACCTAAAATATGTAGGCTATAGCTGCAAACCTGCAAGCCTCCATGGGGTCCTGAGCAAACATTTTTATTTGGGGGCCCTCTATTTCTGCCATTAATACTGATTATTAATCATTTCCACACCCACTAAAAACTTATTTCATTTTTCTAATCTGTCATTATACGAAGCCTAGCATGTTTTTACCCATCTATGGATTCTAATCTGAAATGGTACCATGTAGAGTTCATTTACACTTAGGCTAATATTCAAAGTGGTATAGTAGCATACTGAGTGGGATACTGGATATCATCTAGGCCGACAAAAAGTAAAAAAAAAAATCAAACAAACAAACAAAAAACCAGTAGACAATGCATTTGCGCTAAACGCATCATCTGCTTTTTTTTTATTATTAGTTTTAAAATAAACTACTACAACAACAATTAAGGGTTTTTGTAATTAGCCTACGCAGGATTTCTCTAGGGATCGACAGAAGTTATGCACTGTAAAAATTTAAACAAGTGAATTGCTCTTTGGGACCCCCTAGTGGTCACAGTGCTGCACCTAAAACAAAAAAAACATGTAGCTGCTGCCACAAAGCGAAGCTGCAAGTCACTTTATTCTGTCCGTCATATACTGCAACCATGGCGATGAAGGTCCATTCCATGTATATATGTCTAGTTCCATTCTACTGTCGGTGCACCGCGACTCTTGGTTGCATTCTGGAATGTTCGTTGACATAACCATGGCAACGAATGTCCATTCCATTCTATTGTCGGCTGCATTCTGGAACGTTTGACGATGTAACCAAGGGGACCGAGGTCTGGTTGGATGGTAGCTTTGCCCTGCTGCTTCAAACAGGTTGATGAATCATCATAAAAGTTTATTATTAAAAGACAAAAGAAAAAAACAATGAATTAATTACATCAATTTGAAAAAAAACATCTTAATTATGAAGAAAAAGAAGTTGAGGAACAACAGTGACAGTAAAAGGGAGTAGGCTCTGAACAGGGTGTTGGCTCTTTAAAACTTTGAGCTCAGTGCAGCAGCTGATGTTATCAGACATAGCCTATGTGAAATAATAAACAAATAAATGTTTTTTTTTGTTTTTTAAAGACGCTGTAGATCAAATAAGTTATCAGCTACATCATGTCACCAGTTGACTCCGAACCCAATGATATCACTCTGCACATGCAGTGAGCACTTTCATTTCTCGTGCAGCCCAGGCCTGCTACTTAACAGTCACATGGGGGCAGTAAAAACCGCTTTAACCCCTTAAGTATAAATCTAAGATATGGAAAAAAGCCTTAAATTTCATGGTCAGAGTTAGGGTTGGTGTTTAAGGAAACCTAATGAGCAAAACTTCCTTTTATCAGACTCTACCAGTGCAACAGGACCAACTTCAATGGCAAAAGTAGTCTCTATCTTTCATATCATCACATACCTTCGACCTACAGTGTGATTCATGTGCCCTACCTACACCTGTTCGCTGCTGAAGCCACACCCACAAATTGCTTTGTCATGGCAAATCCGACCTTTCACCACATTTCAGTCTCACCTTGATTTTACCACGCTGAATGTCACTGTCACTGTAGGGTACTTACACCTATTTTATATCTTTATTGCATCTCGTTATGAGCAGAAGTTCCTGACTCAGATGACTTTACAACAAAGCAGCCTGATTATAGGACTTTTATTTTGTCGAGGACACGAAGATAGGCTCTTCTCCTCCTCCTGCAGCTCCATGTTGAGACTGGTCTGGTGGTTTGTATTGTATGAGTGTGTGAACAGTCACAGACGCTGAGGAATGTGTCTCATGTGGTTTTGTTTGATGCTCCCTCGGTGGGTTGGGATGAAAAAGAAAAAAAAAGCTGGGGACATGATGAAGAAAAGTGAAGTCAGTGAAGGACGAGGGCTTGTGTTTGCTGTCAACACAACCTCAATGCAGCTTGTACATCACGCTGTGCACGTAACACACACACACACAAAGCAGAAGTAGCAGAAGGGGGCTGGACTTTCTCACTGCGTGTCGGAGACAAAGGGCTTTTGTCTTGCTCGTGGAGGATCAGGTTAACACACCCCCTTGTGGTCAATGGTGAACAGGTTTACAAGAATCCCACCTATGTGTTTCCCTATTTCTCTGAAGGAGGAAGCTCGAAGCTTGAACGTCCGGTTCCTCTGTGTGTATGTGGTTGAAGCAGAGGAAGCACTGACGATAAAGTCTGGAGGAACTGAAGACGGATAGACAAAGGAAGAGATTTGGACACTAGAATAACAGTATATAACATCAAAAGAGGAGAAAAGAAGGAGCCTGTGTTGTTGATGAGGAGACTGTTGTAGTTTGAAAGCGAGGGGAGATCCCCGCCGACTTCCTGTAGAGGTGGGACAGCACCGCCTCGTTTCACCGCCTCGCATATTCAAATCCATCATTTGCTTGGTTGCCATCACCACACAAGTAGAAACACACAGAATTTCCAAAGTAGGAGAAGAACTCATATCCTTTTATTGAGTAAAAAATAGAAACACCACAAACTAAAAATACCCGACTACGTTAATGCAAATTTCTATATAATAATAATAATAATCCATCCATAAAAAAGCAGAAGTAATCCTCCTGTATGCAAAAGTATAATGTGTGTTGAATTCCCAAGCAGGAAGTAGATTTACATGTAAAATCAAACACTGGAACAATTTCATACGTTGTCATAAGCATATATTGCACGCATCCATTCAAATAATTATCCATATATGTTTGATATTTTGGAAATATGAAACATTATTTTAGAAAAAAACCCCACATGTAAACAAATAGAATTCGTAAGTTGTTCAAGGTGAGACACTACAGGTAAAAAAAAATGAACAGATTTTAACTTAATTTAACAGATATCACCATGAAACTTCCCAAGTTTATCACTCACATTGAGAAAATAAATTTTTGTATTACAAGTTTTGTCAAACTTTATGTTTAAATATGTAAATAAGGCAATGTCTAATTAAATATGAGCTCATTTGCATACATTCCCAGAACAGAATCTGAACAATGGATAAAGCCACTTTCAAAATTCTTGTTTAATTTTATTGACATATTGGAGTCAAAGGTTTTTACAAAGGGAATTTTGGATATCTCTTTTTATCAATCTGTAAATGAGAAAATACTGTCACCAGCCCTGAAAAATCTAATTTTTACCATGTTTTTAGAAATAAATTGTTGTGAAAATGAATGATATATTAACAAAGGGTTAGGGTTAGAAATCTACAGATGAAAGAAGACAAGATGAAGTAAAATAACCACCTTAATGTGTATTTTCTACCATTTCTTTCCTCTAGTCTGAAAGAAGACATGCAAAGGAAGCAAAATAGCCCAAAATCTCAAAATTGATCAGCGCAAGAAAAACTATGTTTTCGTTGTCGCCTTGAAGAATTTACAAACAAAAAGATGTTATTCCACATAAACATGGAGTTACGGAGCAGAGGAGGAGTTATTTTACCTTTAAATTGTCTTTAATATTATATCATTAATAATCAGTATATAATAAGATCAAATCTCCAAGAGAAAAACAAAAAAAATTCAAAATCAGACAAATTCAAGTGAAAAACGATGAGCAAAAAAGGTCAGATTAAATCACTTAAACTGTCTGTATGATCATAATAAAACACTATGTCTAGCTCATACAATTATATAAATATGTTTATACTGCACACATCCACCCCCAAAAACCTATCAATACATTTTGATATACCCGGTAATGTAAGAAATACACATTATATTATAAAAAAAACACATAAAAACAGAATTCATCATAAACTTACATACGTATATAACAAACAGGTACCTTTGATGGTTTTTATCATGTTATAAAGACTCTGTTTACGATTTCAGAAGAGAAAATGTCCAAGAGTATAATCATGATAATAACAATTATAAATCCATTTAAAGACACATTTACTGTTGATGCTTGTTGCCATGGTTTCACTGATGCTTCAGAAACTTCTGTGCATTTATTGTATACATATCTCTAGCCCGCATACACTTATGTACCGGTAAATGTATGTATATTGCACAGATCCACCTCCAAAAACCTATGAATATATTTTGATATTATGCAAATGTAAAAACATAAACAAACTATCAAAAACATCTTTTACCACATAAACGTTTCTAATAACATCCCAGTGTCGACACAGAGACAGATGTGTCATGTAATTACAGTTTTGCATGTAGAATATCCCCTCTCACTGTGATTTCACATATTACTGGTAATCATATTGTTTTTGTAAAATAACCAGTCACTGTCTTCATGGTGAATTCCGATCGAATTTCAATGGAGTAAAAGGTTTCAAACTCGAATAAAAAGAAAGGAAATACCCGGGTGAAGCACAAATGTCCGAGCTGAGGTAAAACACCTGCTCTGAAAAATGACATTTAAATCAACATTTTTTTGACATACAGGCTATTCAGCATTAGGAAGTAAACACACAGCTACATAAATGACTGTACCCTGTGTAAAGGGATGTGCAGCTGTCTCTTCTGACATTTTGGAAAATTATGCTTATCCGCCTCCTGAGGTCTGACTGAAACTACACAATGAATGTAAAGGTGAAGCAGTGAGTCACACTGAGAAATGAGAAACAGCTTGGCTCGATGTTGTTGAACAGGTTTTTATAGGTTGTGAAGTTCTGGCACCATTTTCTTTAGACTGTGTCGTTGCTTTATTGCTTGTATTTAGGTTTTCTCTGTGCAGCTGCAGCAGGAAGTGCCACTCGGCCTCTTCCTCTTAACTTAACTGACACACTTTTGTTTTGTTTTGTTGTATGTGTGTGTGTGTGTTTTTTTTTTTTTTTGGTCTGGGTTGCCATGTTTGCGTTGGACAGGCCTCATGTCCAGGTTGTGCTTTGCCAGGTGTTGATCCATGCAGCTCCTCTGAGGTTTACTTTCACTTTTTCTTATTTAGCCTCAGGGCTGATCTATCTTCTTTTCTTTCTTTTTTTTATCCCTGCTTCTGCTCTGCAAAAACTCAAAATCTTACAGAGAATATTTGTCTTATTTCTAGTGAAAATGTCATTTCTAGTCAAAACAAATCTAATTATACTAAAAATAAGACTCATCACATAATAAGTAGCTTGTTTTTTAGACACTTTTTACTTCTTTCAAGCATATTTTCACTTGAAAAATCCAATAGTTTTTCTTTCTTATTACAAGCACAAAAAAACCTGCTTTCACTGGCAGATTTTTCTACCTATTTCAATTGAAAATGTGTTTGAAACAAGTGAAAATTATCTAAAAACAAGTTAATTTTTAGGCGACGAGTCTTATTTTAAGTGGAAAGAGATTAGTTTTGACTAAAATTGAGACATTTTGACAAGAAATAAGACATAATATATTCTTGGAAAGATTTTGAGTTTTTACAGTGTATTACAGTCTGTGATACTGTGTTTGGTCCAGGTGGTGGCGCTGTTGCTGCTGCTGGTGATGGTGGTGGTGGTGGTGGGGTTGGACATGGAGTTAGGGTGGGGGGGTTCTGGACCTTGTCTTTTCCATCTGTCCCTCAGTTCTGTACCTCACTCTGAGTCACTGTTACTCACACCTCCCCCTCCCTGCCAATGACTGACTGGAAACACCCACGCACAACCAAAACGAGCACACACACACACACACACACACACACACACACACACACACACACACACACACAGAGAGAGAGAGAGAGAGAGAGAGACACACACACATAAACACACGGTGCATGCATTCTTTTTTAATTTTTTTTGGAAATTCCATGATCATTAAAGTTTTGCTGAATTTCTTTTGGACTCAAACTCAAAACAAATGTTGCTGAGCTCAACACATCTATTCACATTATGACCCTGAACGCACCACTGATATAAAACAATATACATTTTTATTGACTTTTATTGACAATATAGATCCAGGTGATTGTGTCTTTGTTGTTGTTGTTTGGTGAATGCCTCGCTTAGTATAAATATAAAATGATGTACTTGAAGAAGCTCAAGGTTTTAATATTACATATAAATATAGGTATTTTATTTCATATAGAAATACACTGAACACTATCAGTTATTATATAGCCTAAGTTGTTCCATCAATAAGATGCAAAACCGACCTCACTGACATGTAGTTTTATCTGTGTGCAAATACAATATAGCCTATTTGCATGCAGGTAATCTCCATTATGCAATATATGTATAAAATATATTGATATTTATAAATAGTCTTTGCAACAGGAAGATAAACAGACATAAAGATTGAGAATTAAAATGAAACACACAAGCTTATACATACAATATATACATATGGTTGCAACATTTTAAACCATCTAAAAACCAAGATATGGATATTTTTAATATGTTCATGCACACATTTTGTGCCGTCTGTTATCTGTTATTAGATTTTCCCCTGATGTGGAGACATGTAGGTCATTTATTACATTTCTGCATCAGGCAAAACTTTACAGGAAATCTGAAGATGAATTGGAAGTTGTAGTTTAGGTGTAGTATTATTGTAAGTAGTAGTAGTAGTAGTAGTAGTAGTAAAAATCCCCACTGCCCAGAGAAGTGGAGCGTGATGTTCGGGGATTAACCAGAGTAATAACTGCTGCTGCTGCTGCTGCTCGCTGCACTCTTCCTGCTCAGCGCTGCTGCTCTTCAGGTATTTGTTTAAGAAGCAGAGCTCCTCTCTCAGGTAAAACTGAAACCACCGGTGAGAATAATCAAGGGAGGCCATTGTGTTTGATCATTTGCAGATTTGATCATTAACCTGTGCTGCAACCTTTTTATCATGTACAAACTATAATGATTGCATGATTGGATTTTCCCCCTCTCGTCATGTTTTGTCTGAACTGCAGGAGAAAAAAACAACACTCAGTCAGTCACTCATAGAGAAAAGCTACAAGTGCAACAGAGATCATATCAGGACTTTGACAAACAGGAATGTGCAGACTTGCATAAGGAAAAAACTGTGTCTGTGTGTTGTTTTTATGATGATGGAGGGAAAAACAGGTATGAGCAACCGCACCAGCAGCAGCAGCAGCAGCAGCAGCGTGGGAACTCGGGAGTTGACCTGTTCACAGTCTGGATTATCTGGATCGGCGAAAATAAAACTGAATGAATGCAGAACACTCCCGTCTTTGTTGTTGTGTGTCGCCCCCATGGTATCTGTGTGAAAGACAATATAGAGGAGAATGCAGTCAGGTAGCATGTCTATAGCTGCCTGCAGTCCAGCTGAGATATATGAGAGCTATGTGAGGTATTAGTGAAATGAAAAGCATGTTGTGTTGAGTTACGTTGTGTAATAATAAGGTTTGGTTTGTATCTTTGACAGGTGAAAGAGAAACACGCACTGTTCCTCTTTCCGGTTTTCACAGCGCTGCAGCTCTGTGTTTAATTCATCACCAGACATCTGCTGATCAATTAATTATCATGATGAGATTTATCTATTCATCTATTCCTTCCAATAATGATGAGTTGCTCACTGTTGCTCTTGTTTTTTTCCTCATTAATAGCCATGTGCAGCACTGGAGGGCACTGCACACAGTGTTGCCCATCTCGCAGCAATGATTTCATAAGATGCTGTAACTGTCAGTGTTTGTCTGCTGCCATCTAGTGGTCGAAGCGGAGGAATGTCAGGTTGTGAATGTGGACAGACTGGATCAGAAAATGTTTTTGGAGCTGCAAAAAGATGTGTGATCAACAGGGCCGCTGTGTAGGGGAGAAAGGTGATGATAATTCTAGGGGCCCAGCGCCCAGTGGGGCCCATAAAAGACCCCAGTAGTCTAATCTTTGTATGACTGAATTATTCTGCATAAGACCCTGACTAATACTCACAATTTTACATACAACAAATTCACAATAAATAGAAAAATCTGCCAGTGAAAGTAAGTTTTTTGTGCTTGTAATAAGGAAGAAAAACTTGCTCCACTATCAGATTTTTTCTACTTATTCCAAGTGAAAATATGCTTGAAAGAAGTAAAAAGTGTCTAAAAACAAGCTACTTTTAATATGATGTGTCTTATTTTAAGTATAATGAGATTTGTTTTGACTAGAAATTACATTTTGACTAGAAATAAGACAAATATTCTTGCTAAGATACTTGAGTTTTTGCAGTGTAATGCTGCATTAGAATCAAAACAAAGAAGGCTAAATAAAAAATGATAATACATAAGTAGTCTAAGAATAAAAAGTGGAAAAGTCAGGGGACAGGGGCCCACTTTAGTATCCTTTCCGGGGCCCCAGAATTCCTAGCAACGGCCCTGGTGATCAATAATTTATTCGAGATTTTAATATAAAAACATTGTAAAACTAAACGTTTATTATATTATGGTTATTTAGGGGGAATTACAATGATAACTTTCCCATTATCTTGATCACGTGGGACCTTTTTAGATAACCAATCGGGGAAAATAAAATAATACGTAATGCTGTTACTCAACAACAGAGTGAGTAATTCACAGCATTCGGTATTTTTCCCACACTGTTTCACACAGTATTTCCTATACAGCGAGAAATTTCCCACAAAATGGGAAATGAAAGACCGAAGATGTCATGTGAGACACAAACAGTGAACTGAGATAAAACAAGACGAGGAAAGAAGAAGGGAAACTAAAAGACCAAGACAGTTTAATAACGGAGTTCAAGAAAAGAAGAAGAAAGAAGTGAGAGGAAAGTCGCCCACAGATTATCAATACATATCAATAGCTATAGAAACAAAGAAGGGGGAGAAAAAGAGAAGTGGATGAAGTCAAAGAACAGAGACAGGTGTGAATGATGATGAGTTATTTGTATGTGCATGGAGCCAGTTTCAACCTGACGGATTAAATCAATCAGGTTGTGCAAAGTTTAAATGTCAAAACTAATGAAGGACTCTGTGTTCAGAGACGCCCTGCTGCAAACTGACTTCTTATTGTAGCCTATAGCTCTCCCTATAGAATGAATGGGAACAGTCTGATTATATGCAAACCCAGCTGGCAGCCTTTTGATTCTTTGTTTAAGCTACATGGACATCCCTATACCTGCTCTATAGCCTACCTGCAATAATATCCTATTTTTAAAACATTGCACCTCCTCTTTTTTATCTTTAATGGTAAATCATTTAGTAATTGTCTTTTATATACTTCCTCTTTGCTCAGTTATTGTAAATCGGAGTCATTTATTGAACTGAACTTGTTCTGCACAAACAAAAGCTGCATCTTCAAAGGAAGTGTCGGTTTTGTCCGTTGGCTCACTTCGCAGCCTGCAGAGTTAGTTATTCATTGACAGTTTATTGTCTCTCCACAGTGTATGTGTGTGTGTGTGTGTGTGTGTGTGTGTGTGTGTGTGTGTGTGTGTGTGTGTGTGTGTGTGTGTGTGTGTGTGTGTTGTGTTGTGTGACCTGTTTTCATTTATTGATGTGTAAACTTGTTAAACAATAACCAAACAGATAAGTGAGTATAAGGTTAACACAGATCTGGTGCAGCTGCCTGGCAGGACGCAGGACGGGAGTTTTTTTTTTTAGTTCATGAGTCATTTCAAGTTTTGGTGGAGAAATTTACCTAAAACTACAGAGACAAGACCGAGGGTTCCTTCCTAGAAACGGTGCAGGTGTTTTCCAGCTGTTGCTGAACACAAATAATCAGAGAGATGATCAATAACAAGAAGAGAAACTCCAGCCTCATTGTTTACATGTGGTGGGTGTTGCACTGCTGTAGTTTGACCACTAGGTGACGGTAGAAGCTCACAGCTCGGACATGTGGCCGCTGTTGTGTTATTAGCTTGAGGGTCGTCTGTTGTCCACCTGAGCCATGTAAGTCCAGTGTTCATCGTCCTCACAGCTTCACTTTGTCCTCCACTCACCTGTTCCACCTGATGATGCTAACCGCTTCAGTTTCTCCACCGTCTCTAACTTTGTGTGTTTGTTGTTTTAAAAAGTCATTGCTCAGCTGTGTAGTGGTTTACACAGGTTACTTCAGCATTAATCTAGAAACAAGGCTGTGACTGAAACATAAAGTGAACGAGGCCTAATAAAGAATAAAACGCGGAGCTAAAAGATGAAAGGAACCAAACAACAACAAACTGAGTTAAAGGTTTGACGAGTTAAAGCAGATATCAGTGGAATGTTTTTGTTAATATAAGTCCTAAATAGTCCTATTTTCCGTCAGCAATCACTTACATGAAGTATTTCAGCCTAAACACGAGTCTCTCCGTCACTCTGCTCTGCTGTAACCCGAGGAGAAAATTTTCCTTGTGGGATACAAGTGTTATCCAATGAGGGGAGAGAACGGCACGAAGGGCTGTGTGTGCAGCCAAGGGATGCGCGTGAATGTGGTGACGTAGCACGAGGACCAATTGATGCCTGACAAGGGCGGGGGCTGCTAACTCGTGGTGCGTTCAAGGAAACTCGTACTTTGTGTTTTTCCTTCCTGTGAAGTCATACCAGTTCGATCTGGTACGAGTTCACGGGTCGGAAGTTACGAGTGGCCGTTATAGGGAACTTTCACAGACAACAGGACGGTAAAAACACGAGCTACGGGTTACCTGGAACGCTACCAAGTCGTAGTTGTGACTTGAAGCTGTAACTTACGGTTTCAAAAGCCTGCCTTGAACACAGCATTAGCCGAAACGGCCGTGCCCCTGATATCTGCTTTAACTGAGTTGACCATTTTCACAGTACGTTAGTCATGTTAAAATCTCTAAATCTACTTGACTTTATGTTCTAAGATATGCTAATTCATCCATCCTACTATAAACAGAAACAAATTAGTTAACAAATTAGAAGATGGACGTTGAAAAACCTACATTACTGTACATAACCAATAGGATAAATTATTTAAAGCAGAAGTAAGTGATATATTTGTGTTAATATAAGTCTTAAATAGTTCTATCTTCCGACAGCAATCACTTACATAGAGTGTTTGGTCTGAAACACGGGTCTGTCAGTCTCTCTGCTCTGCTCTGAGCCCAGGAGAAAACTTTTCTCGTATCCTACAGTTTTTATCCAATGAGGAGAGAGAACGGCATGCAGGGCTGTGTGTGCAGCCAAGGAACGCCGTGAATGTGGTGACATAGGGACGAGGACTGTTATGGTGCGTTCAAGGAAACTCGTAACTCGTGTTTTTCCGACCTGTGAAGTCGTACCAGTTCGATCTGGTACGAGTTCACCGGTCGGAAGTTACGAGTGGCCGTTATAGTGACTTTCACCGGTAAAACAGGTCGGAAAAACACGAGTGGGTTGCCTGGAACGCTACAAAGTCGTAAGTTGTGACTTGAAGCTGTAATTTACGGTTTCAAAAGCCTACCTGGAATGCAGCATTAGCCAAAACGACCGGATCACTTACTTCTGCTTTAAGCATGTAAATCAAATCTATAAATCATCATACATGTCAAAATAAAATCAATGTGTAGATATTTCAATACACGGCCATACAATTTTTAGCCATGAAATGAATATCTTCCCTGTCGTATCATATATCCAGAAGATGTATCTGGCCTGTGTGATGTATGACTCATAATTATATATGTGGTCACTATCCAAAAACAAAAACTTATTAGTCACCTAATGGTGGCTTGAGGAAGATCTTTACTCGATTCCAGAAGAAGAAATATATTTATTGTAACAAAAAAGGTTATTAATAAAACAGAAAATGACCGTGTAGTGGATGTGGACTGGAGCAAAAACAAAGATCACTGGCTTTCCTCTGGCTGTCGGTATGAACTACTGTATGAGAACCCACCACCATCCAACTCAAACTAATAACCCTTCATTTCACGCAGCTGCTGGGTGTTAAGCAAACAAAATGAAAAGGTACTTCACCCTTGTGGTCAAGGTAAAGTACTTGCATAAAACACTTTCTAAAGAATGGCTCCTACAATATACATATACAGCAACATTAGTCTTAAACTTGATAAAGGGACATAAATACAGAATATATGATATTTTACAGCTCTGTGTTTGAAATCCATACATAAAATCCATCATGAACTACTTTACAAAGAAGCCAGTAAAAATCTAATTTGCATTTAAAAAAAGATTAAAATGATGAATTAAAGCAAAGTGGAATAATTTGAGTAAAAATAAACAGTGACAGAGTTTCAGCTTCATCATTGAACCACTAGATGTCAGTGTTTCTCTTTCTGTCTGACTCTGCTCAGTTTTAATTGAATGACTGATGAGTATGAGTTCATGCCCCACTTCCCTCCCTCTCTCTCTCTTTTCACTCTCTCTCTCTACCTCCCCCGCCCACTCACTCTCTCACAGCCAAAATAATAATATGCTGACTTCCAACGGAGTAGGTTTGATTTTGACATTGGTGGAACTGGGGACATAAAAGTTGCCCAAGGCAGCCCTCCTGAAAGTTGATGGTGTTTTTTTTGCATTTCCAATCAATTTCACGTCATGTAGAGCTGATCAGGCAAACAATCATAATCAGAAAGAAAATATCAGTTATTTGACATGTTTATATAATGCATATTATCTGAATATCCAAAGAGAATACAAGAATTTAATGCCTTCTGTAATGTTATAGGTTAAATAATCATTGACTTAACACTATGCAAAGCGTTTGTATTGACACGGACTACACAGTAGTTGCTGGATATTGGTAGTGAAGGGTCCCTACCGCCCCTACCAAATTAAACAGACAATGAGTCAGGAAAGGCAACCGTGAAATCACAAAAATGTCCTGGGCAAATATGTAACCATGATACATACATCATAACACATCCTAAGTGCTGTAGACAGAGGTTTAACGTAATACTTCTGCAGAGAAGAAAGATCAATAAAGGGACCTTGCTCCATTTAATGTTAGTTACATCTTTCCAACCACTAGAGGACACTAGACAACAGGACAAAGTTTCCTCATTGTGACTAAAGAGAAACGTCTTTGTTGCAACAGCTCCTCTTTTAACAACACCGTGAGAGTTTGGAGCCTGTGAGACCAACTGCAACTTTCTGACACATTATCTTAGACATTTATACATTATATTTACATATTGCACCATCACTCAGCTTTGACATCAGAGCTGGTTGGATCTTGTTGAAAAGTCTTCAAGGATCAAAAGTCACTGTCAGAAATGTGCAACTTGATCTGGAGTGAAAAAACTATGACTGCAGCAGTGTTTGGTGTCCATCTTCCCTTGGGGATTAAAATGTCTCATACAAAGTGACTCTGCTGCTGATCTGTAACATTTGTGATCCAAGTTATTCTTTCCGAAAATCAAAACCAAAAGTGCCCATTAAAAAAAGAAAAGCCAACAGTTTTAACAGGTGTCATTTAAAGTCATCTGTTTCCACCAAAGGGATTAGATCCAGTTTTTGAAGCTGTGGATAAAGGAAAAAGAGCACATTAGTTTTTTAAAGAAACACAACTAATAAGTGAGTAACATAATCAGGAAATAAAAAATAAAAAAAAAACTTCATTCAGGAGATGAAACCTTTGTGAGTTTCCAAATAACTCACCTTCTTTCAACCGGGAGTTGTTGTTTTGAATCCTCAAACTAATTTGAAAGATCCAGGACAGTGACATGTACAACAGACTGTGTGTTTAGGACGACATCACACTCCACATCCTGGATGAAGAGAGATCCGATGTTCATCCATTAGTCAGAAAGATCCCAGACAAGTTTGACATTACAGGAATTGACAATGTTTGTTAATTTACTTACATGTTTTTGTGCTTGTTTTTGGCGTTGTCGCTTAATCAAGAATCCAATGACAATCACAGTTGAGACAAATAATAATAAGGAAATCACAGGCACGACCCGTCTTGTCTGATCAACTTCTGTGAAAGAATGAAACAACAGCTACAGTCACTGACAGGACAGAAAACACTGCATTGTCTGAAAATGAGTCTTATTCCAGTCGGACTGTTTCCTCACCTTTATCGTCCGTCTTGTCTCTTTGATCAGGAGTTTGGAGATATCCGGAGTACGGTGGCGTCTCTGTCGTCCTGGTTTTGAAGGCTGGGTCCAAAATTTTAACAACACAACATTAAAAGAAACACAACATGAAAATCAACTACAATACGACTAAAATCGTATCAAATTTGCTCACCAACAACAAGTTGAACAACTGCAGGCTCTAAGTTTGGGATGAAACACGTGTATCTCCCTGCATCTCCAGATGTTACATTCAGGATCTTGAGTGATATGTTTCCATATTTCAGTTCCTCTGTGAACAGCTGAGTCCTGTTGATGTACGATGGGATCTTCAGCTCCAGGATCTCTCGCTCATCATGGTACAGGTGCACATAGTGATCCCAGCTCAGACCTTGTAACGCCGCAATATGTAATAATGACGCATTATGTAATAATGTAATAAATCTTCACGTCATTATGTAATAACGCCGCATTTTATAATAATCTGCCGCATTTTGTAATAAAAATCTTGAACGCAATATAAACTTCGCCGCATTTTGTAATAAGTTGTTACATTTTGCATCACTTATTACATATTGCGGGTGTTACACTTTTTTATGAAAAAAATGTAATAATTTGGTGCATTATGTAAACCACCAAAATGGATGTCTTAATTAGAAAAAACATTAACAATAATACACGCTGCTCCTCCTCCCCGCTGAGCAGAGCGGTCTCCTCCGACAGCGGGTCCCACGCGGATGGTAACCGCTCCGCGTCTCTCCCTCCCCCCTTGCCCACCGACAATAATACGCCCGGGTCATGTTCGTCTGTGGAGGGATGACATGGACCACGGTCCGACTGGAGCTCCAGGCCGGGTCCAGCTCTGCTCCAGCAGCGGCAGGGGCGGCTGGGATCACCGCCCCCGGAGCCGCAGCTGGGGCGAGCTGGGGGGGGTCGAGCTGTGGGATTTCATCGGGCTGATGATGCTGGAAGTGATTTTGCCTCTGATTTTCACCAGATTTAACATTTTATCAAAATGTGCCCAGCTGATCCATTTAAATTACTGAAAAATTATCATCATCTGCAAGCAGCAGCTGTAAAACGAGAACCAGTCCCAGAAGCTCCAGGCCCGGAGAACCAGAGAGGGGGCCCTGCCAGAGCGCTCCCCAAGAATGGTGCATCGCCGCCCGGGTAAAATACGTGAGGGAGAGGGCTGGATGATTTGACGCTTTTTTCAAAACTCCGATCTAAAATATCAGATTATACCACTTTCCCTTGGTCGATTGAGGTCCAGTAAAAAGTATGATAGTCTTTTAACTCTCCTCTAGCCATGTGTGTATTATGATGTCATGTTTTTACACAGAGTAACGTGACCACGCGTTTTTTGTCACAAAAAACTGTATGGTAGGACATGGCCATATAAAATGAAAAAAAAAAGGCAGACATGTGACTGTTCTCATAATAGTTGGAGGAAATAATAATAATTATTATTATTTTTATTTTATTGCAGTTTTTCAACATTTTTATTAAGGATATTAGCGGTCCCTCGCCAAAACAGGCCATGAAAGGGATACATTATAAAAAAATATTGATGAAATTTACACATCATTCATTAGAAGACAACTAACCCTATGCACGAAAAAAATAATAATTGTGATACCTATTTTTACTAGCAGAGGAAGAAGTGAGAGCTGTCTGATAAAGTTTGTGTTATGTTGTTGTATAGTTACGTTGGGTCGGACGCTACAATATCAATAAAAACATGTGCTTAACATAGACGTCGGACGCGAAATAGCCGCGGAGCGGAGCCAGTTTCCTTTAACAGATTGTGCCAGATGCGCCAGAGCGCGCACCTCTGTGCCAGGCTCGTGCTCTGCAGCGATTTGTTTATTCATCTTAACAGAGCGCGAGTGAGATTTAACACACACATTCACACAGGCGACACACACATACGGGCTACACATGATACACATACCCACACACACACACACACACACACACACACACACACACACACATCTGAGGGGCCGAGGCGCCAGCCGAGCGGCACGGAGAAAAGCGCATCTGGTGGATAGATAGATAGATAGTTAGATTTGACCGTCCTACTGGTTTTAGAAATTAATTCATATTTATGATTCATGCATGCTGGTATGCTTAAAGTCAGTGTTAATTTTTTTCTAATTAAGACATCCATTTTGGTGGTTTATTACATAATGCACCAAATTATTACATTTTTTTCATAAAAAAGTGTAACACCCGCAATATGTAATAAGTGATGTAAAATGTAACAACTTATTACAAAATGCGGCAAAGTTTATTACATATTGCGTTCAAGATTTTTATTACAAAATGCGGCAGATTATTACAAAATGCGGCGTTATTACATAATGACGTGAAGATTTATTACATTATTACATAATGCGTCATTATTACATAATGCGGCGTTACAGACCTTTTGAGGGATCGGGTCTGAGGTCAGGTTTAGACCACTCTACAATAAAGTTCTGCGCGTTTATTGCAGGGTCCAGTTGGCACGGTAAGATGACATCATCTCCTGGCTCTGCAACGATTGGCTGAGATGAACAGATCATCCTAACCTCACCTGGAAAATGGAGATAAAAAACTTGTACAGTGAGGGAAGTCTGATATTTGATCGATTGTATGTTTAATATTTCACTTGTGAATCCAAAAACTTTGAGGTTCACACAGCTCTGTAGCAATGACTGGACTAGACATCAGTCATAACTTGATTCTTGTTTTATTGATATAGCGACTTCAACCAAATGAGCTGAGAGGCTAAGACTGTCCAACAAAAGAAATTCACTGAGATTTCTGTACTTAAGATCAAACTGTTAACAATTAACAAAAAACCAACAAGATCAACTCATAATAAAGTGTACAGACTGAGACTACAGATCAGAAAACCCAAATCATGGCTCCTACAACAAAAATTTGAAAATAGCTGATAAATAGACCTGTTTTGGGGGAGTTTATGTGTTGATAATGTATCTATTTACCTGTAACGGGTGAGCAGGAGACAAAAGCCAAGAGGAGAATTAAAGTCCAGAGAGAAGAGGTGTTCATGAAGTCTTCGAAGTTCAACTCCAACTCCAGAAACTAGGCTATCTCAGGACTGCAAGTGGTGACAGTGCTTTTCTCCTCCTCCTCAATATTCTTCTTCGTAGGAAATCCTACTTCCACACAAAAGTCCACTCCCATGCTGCAACTGCAAGCACATATCATCACAAAAAAACATATTTTTTTCTTTCTTTCTTTCTTTTTTTTTTTTTAACTTATGGAGCAAAACACTTATTGTTAAAAACAAATAACCAACACCTCTATGCTGTCAGGATGCAATATATGTATTATCAGATTTTTTTTTACAGTTTGAGTTTGAAATCTTCCTTGACAGCTGCTGTCACCATAGTAACTATCATAAAATATTTATCTGATACATTTTTACAGCCGTTGTTTTTAGTGGCTGTTTTCATCCTTAAGGTAACGAAAGGGAGTTTTTTCCCCACAGTGTATTATTAACCATACATTTATTATTATCAAAAGTTTCAGCAAGGGGCTACATTTAGATGAAAGTTGCAAAACTGTAGCATGTAGGCCTACCGTTGGTTTGGAGAGAAAACACTGCACATCTTGCGATGTGACCAAGGGGGCAGTTGTCGGTCTGAGAAGTGAAGCTCACTTCCGCGTTCAAAAAACTGCAATCCCCTGGGCTGTCGCTGGGGGCTGGCTCCAGAAGGGAGCAACTCCAATTGAGCCCCATGTTAAAATAGCCGATTTTACAGCTTAAAAAAACATATTTACAGCCTGGTACATTTCATTTTTTTGGTCTCAACCGATAGTTTCTACCCCCGCACACACTCTGAGGGGGGTGAATTTTTTTAAAACTCCCACCGCTCCAAATATGGCAAGTAGAATCCAACATGGTGCGGCTCAAACCCCCGTAGTAGCGGCACAAAACAGACTCCCCCAAACCAATGGGTGACGTCACGGACGCTACGTCCATTCTTTTTACAGTCTATGGATGTGACTAGTGCACATGGCATATTGCGATGGAGATGCTCAAACGATATTGTGCAGCTCTAGTAATCTGGTAGGCTAAGTAACGTATCTGTTTACCTTCACCGAGTATCCAGCAGACAGAGATCCAGAGCAGACTGTAACTGAAGCCCTGACAGTTCATCACCTGGGTGTTCGGGTTGTGTCCAGACAGATTCAGTCACTGAAGAAGAGTTTCAAACGTTACTTACACAATATCACTCCTTCACAGTGAGATTCGGTCACAAACTCAGACTTGCTCACTTTATAGTTTCACTTTAAGCCCCGCCCACAGTATGTCTCTGGCAATGATCCACGGTCTGGGCTCTGGCGACGCTGTGAGTGGAGGAGTGTAACCTGAGTGCAACCTGAGTAACCGGTTTAGACTGTAAAAGCCCACGACAGGCCAGGCTACAATCAGTTGTTTTTGTTGCTTGCTCCTGGTATTTGTGTGAAAGTCAGAGAAGCATGCAGTCAGGTAGCATATGCAGTCCAGCCGAGCAGTTAGTTAAAGCAGAAGTAAGTGATATATTTGTGTTAATATAAGTCTTTAATAGTTGTATCTTCCGACAGCAATCACTTACATAGAGTGTTTGGACTGAAACACGGGTCTGTCAGTCACTCTGCTCTGCTCTGAGCCGAAGAGAAAACATTTATCGTATCCTACAGTTTTTATCCAATGAGGAGAGAGAACGGCATGCAGGGCTGTGTGTGCAGCCAAGGAACGCCGTGAATGTGGTGACGTAGGGACGAGGACTGTTATGGTGCGTTCAAGGAAACTCGTAACTCGTGTTTTTCCGACCGTGAAGTGGTACCAGTTCAATCTGGTACGAGTTCACGGGTCAGAAGTTACGAGTGGCCGTTATAGTGACTTTCACAGGTAAAACAGGTCGGAAAAACACGAGTGGGTTGCCTGAAATGCTACAAAGTCGTAAGTTGTGACTTGAAGCTGTAATTTACGGTTTCAAAAGCCTGCCTGGAACGCAGCATTAGCCAAAACGACCGGATCACTTATACTTCTGGTTTAAGTATGGGTGCTTAAGCGTCAGACAGAAAGCGCCAGACGAGAAGTTGAGCCCTGGTAGAGTACTGGAAAAGAGAGTAAGGACCATAGACTGTGGTAACGACACACATTGGTCCAATGGAAGCGCCTCCTGATGGCGGAATATGGGTATTGCAAAAGCACCCAAGAACTGACATCTCTGCATTGTTGGTGAATGAGCAAGTGTGGTGTTTTCAATAATTTAAGGACATTTATAGATCACCCACGTTAATAGCATCATTGAGGACCCTTTACAGATAAACATTAACACATAGGCGAGTAAAAAACAAAACAAAAAAAATAAATAGTTGTCTACATTAATGTTTCAATCTACATTTTGTAATAAACAAATTATAAGTATAATTTGATATGACCAAGACACCTAAAAACAAAAACACGGCCGTTTTCATCAATTTACAAGCAAGTGGGCAACACACATACTGTACATTGGAGTGAATGAGTTTTCTGGGCGCTTTTGCAATACCCATATCCTGCCACTCGGGGCGCAAAACCCTTATTACCACGGGAGTCAATGGTGGTGTCGTTACTCTCTTTTCCAGTGCTCTAAGCCCTGGTTAACTTTAGGGTAATTAGCTATGACGCGGTTCGGCGGCAACCTGTCAGATTAGAGATGTCCGTCGGCTGCCTTTTTTTTTGTATTTAGGCTCTTTTCCAGTGCTCTAACAATGACCAGCGCGATCGAACTTTGACGTCAGTCACGTGACGAGCGACCAAAGCCGTTTTGGGAGCTGTCTTGTCTGACGCCCACCCTCGAGCCTTTTTGACGCTTTGGAAGCTTTTGGTGTGAACGCAATAGATTTTTTTTCACCATACATAATTTCTATGAGGTGTCCAGAACAACATACTAAAAGTCCTAAGAAATCCTAGTTGGGGAAATACACTATATTACCAAAAGTATTCGCTCACCTGCCTTTACTCATTCTATGAACTGAAGTGCCATCCCATTCCTAACTCATAGAATTCAATATGATGTCGGTCCACCTTTTGCAGCTATTACAGCTTCAACTCTTCTGGGAAGACTGTCCACAAGGTTGAGGAGAGTGTTTATAGGAATTTTTGACCATTCTTCCAAAAGCGCATTGGTGAGGTCACACACTGATGTTGGTCGAGAAGGCCTGGCTCTCAGTCTCCGCTCTAATTCATCCCAAAGGTGTTCTATCGGGCTCAGGTCAGGACTCTGTGCAGGCCAGTCAAGTTCATCCACACCAGACTCTGTCATCCACGTCTTTATGGACCTTGCTTTGTGCACTGGTGCACAGTCATGTTGGAAGAGGAAGGGGCCCGCTCCAAACTGTTCCCACAAGGTTGGGAGCATGGAATCGTCCAAAATGTTTTGGTAACCTGAAGCATTCAAAGTTCCTTTCACTGGAACTAAGGGGCCAAGCCTGGGGCCAGGCCAAGTGACAAGGACACCTGATTCTGATCATTTGAATGGGTGAGCGAATACTTTTGGTAATATAGTGTATGTTTAATTCTCATTAATCCAAGATTGATGTATAAAGTCTATGGTGCCAATAAGGCCAGAAAACAATACACCCCAATGGGGCTATTTTTTGTTTTTGTTTACTCCTATCACAATGAAACTTTACACAATGAAAGTATCTATGAAATGTAACATTTTTTTGTATTACAAGTTTCTTGGAAAATGAATCTGAATATGCAAATGAGCTCAACAATAATTGACTTACGGTCAAGAAGCCATAAAGCCAAAAGCAGCAAAAACAGGGGCCAAATAACTTAGTTCTTAGTTCTTAGTCCCGCGAGTCCTCCGTGCCTTCTCGGAGTTACAGGGGGTCCGCGCAGCAGTACGACATGAGAAATTGTTCTGCCGGTCAGTGCACTGACACAGGAAGAGCAGTGAACTGAGACACTGGGAGCTTCCGCTACAAACAAGCTTGAAATATAGACTTACTTAATTTTTTTCGGAACAATTTCTCATGTCGGGGCTTCAATACAAGAGGGACATTACAGACATGGAGGTATTTGGATGTTTTTGGTGTGTTTTTTTGGATGAAGAAAAGTGAGCTCCGTTCACATCATTATATGGACCCCCCTCCCCCCCCGTAACCCTGAGAAGGCACGGAGGACTCTGAAAAATCTCCTAGCCCTTAGTCGACATGAGGATGAGTAGATAATGAGTGAAATTTTAATTTTGGGTGAACTATCCCTTTAAGGTCAATATAAGTCTTTTTGTGGCAACTAGGTAAGTGTGGCAAGTGACATCAAATTGTATGTATGCATTAAAGCAGAAGTAAGTGATATATTTGTGTTAATATAAGTCTTAAATAGTTATATCTTCCGACAGCAATCACTTACATAGAGTGTTTGGTCTGAAACACGGGTCACTCTGCTCTGCTGTAAGCCGAGGAGAAAACTTTCCTTGTATCCTACAACCTTTATCCAATGAGGAGAGAGAACGGCATGAAGGGCTGTGTGTGCAGCCAAGGGATGCGTGTGAATGTGGTGACGTAGGGACGAGGACCAATAGATCCATGACGAGGGCGGGGGCAGCTAACTAACAAAGTTAGCCAAAACGACAGGATTGCTTACTTCTGCTTTAATCCCCTAATACCAAGCGTAGCGTTAGTTCTGGCAGGCCACGACGTCAAGAGCTAAATCAGCATCAACAGCTCTGTCAACACCGAGCAGATCAGCCTATAGTAAGCCTTGTGCTTTTTTCGTCTAGACAAAGTGTGTGTTACACATAAGATGACACCCCTGCTTTTATTTTGAAATCGTCGTCAGGCGTCAGGCGTTAGGCATGACATGACATGACTCTTCACACAGGTGACTGTATGTTTTGTGTATGTTTTGGTTTGTTTTTGGTTTGTTTCTGGCCTCATCATGTCGTCATGTTTCTGTCTCTGCAGGATCTCAGATGAAGGTGCAGCGATGTCTGACAGTGTTTTGAAGAGCTTTATCAGTCTCAGCGCCTTGTCAGCATTTTTTTTCTTCGTCCTCACTCCTTCTTCATTGCTCTTCCTTTATTTCTCTCTTTCTTTCATCTCATTTCTTTGCAGGAATCATAACAAGTTTCATTCCTGCTTTGCTCCAACCTGCAGGCTTCTTTTTTTTTCCTTCTCCTGAGCGGTTTTCAGACGTTTGCATTTTTGAATTGAACTCCCCGACAAGGTGGTTATCACTGGGCTTTTTATTTGCCATAGCCTGGTACATTAGCCCTTCTGCTCTTTGTTGTTGCCTCCCTTCGCTTTCATCACACTTTCTCTTTCATTTTGAATCAGCCTTTGATTAATCTGACATGCACCATACTTTACCGACTGCAAAGTCTCTTTTCACTCTCTCTACCTCCCCCGCCACTCACTCTCTCACAGCCAAAACAATAATATGCTGACTTCCAATGGAGTAGGTTTGATTTTGACATTGGTGGGGACATAAAAGTTGCCCGAGGCAGCCCACCTGAAAGTTGATGGTTTTTTTTGCATTTCCAATCAATTTCACGTTATGTAGAGCTGATCAGGCAAACAATCATAATCAGAAAGAAAATATCATTGTCCTGTTGTAGTAGGCTGACAACAGAGTGCGAAATACGGGGGGGTTTGGGGGGGTCGGACCCCCCCCGATTAACCCCTTGAGACCCCCTGAAAGACTCAAAAGCAAAATCTGAGGGGGGTCTCAATCTGTCAGTAAAAAAAATATATATTATGGACGTGGCCGTTCTCGGCTTCCGTAGAAATCAGCATTTGTGTTGCAAAGTTTATCAAGGCAATAGCAAAAAAAAACATCTATGAGGGGAGAGTCGTGTGTTATATAAAATATGATTAAATATAGTTACAAAAAAAAGAGGAGTTAGTAACAAAGGCCTGATTCAAACTTGACTGGAGGTAAATAAAGGTCATACACAATTTGCAGAGAGTTTGCATAATATAAAAAGAATCCATGTGAACTCATATTGTGGTTAAATTTATAGACGTGATGACAGACCACACACTGTCTGGATGTGACCGGGTTGAACTGAACTGAGCTGAACTGAACTGTGAGCAAAACAAACAACAACAACATATAAAGCTCCTCATTGGGCTTCTATACCTTCTATACATATATATTATATATCTGTGAAGATGGTGTTTAAATGTTCTCCTTCTTGCTGTGGTGTGTCATCAGTCATGCTCTGGAGCCGAGCCAGCCTGTGACCTCCTTCCCATCCTGTGTGTTGTCTCACGTCTGATGAGATTACATCCCATAGTTCTGCTCGGCTCGTATGTAATAAAAGACCTCAACAAGTCCAGACATGCACCTTTTCTTTTTTACTGGAGATAAAAGCATGAATCAGCTTCTTCTGATCAGCTTGGGACATAAAACCCTTAAAGCAGATATCAGTGGAATGTTTTTGTTAATATAAGTCCTAAATAGTCCTATTTTCCGTCAGCAATCACTTACATGAAGTATTTCAGCCTAAACACGAGTCTCTCCGTCACTCTGCTCTGCTGTAACCCGAGGAGAAAATTTTCCTTGTGGGATACAAGTGTTATCCAATGAGGGGAGAGAACGGCATGAAGGGCTGTGTGTGCAGCCAAGGGATGCGCGTGAATGTGGTGACGTAGCACGAGGACCAATTGATGCCTGACAAGGGCGGGGGCTGCTAACTCATGGTGCGTTCAAGGAAACTCATACTTTGTGTTTTTCCTTCCTGTGAAGTCATACCAGTTCGATCTGGTACGAGTTCACGGGTCGGAAGTTACGAGTGGCCGTTATAGGGAACTTTCACAGACAACAGGACGGTAAAAACACGAGCTACGGGTTACCTGGAACGCTACCAAGTCGTAGTTGTGACTTGAAGCTGTAACTTACAGTTTCAAAAGCCTGCCTTGAACACAGCATTAGCCGAAACGGCCGTGCCGCTGTTATCTGCTTTAATTCTGGATATGTTCTTCAGTTGATAAAAGGCTGATTTGGTGACTGATTTGATATGGCTGTTGAAGGTCAGATCTGAGTCTATCAGCACGCCAAGGTTTCAGACTTGGTCTTTAGTTTCTAAAGACAGTGACACAAGGTGTTTACTGACAGCAACCCTCTTCTCTTTATTTCCAAAAACAATGACCTCAGTTTTTTCTTGATTTAACTGAAGGAAATTTTGGCTCATCCAATTTTTGACTTGCTCTAAACAGTGACACAATGACTCTATTGGACTGCAGTCATCTGGAGACAGTGCAAGATATATCTGTGTGTAATCTGCATAACTATGATAGTTGACATTAGAGTTCTGTAGAATTTGACCCAAAGGCAGCATATACAGGTTAAACAGAAGGGGTCCAAGGACTGACCCCTGAGGAACTCCACATGTCATAGCCACTCGATCGGATTGATAACTACCAATTGTCACAAAATAACTCTGTTCCTCTAAGTAGGGCCTGAACCCTTTTAGGACTGTCCCGCTGAGTCCTGCCCAGGTTTCCAACCGGTCCAGCAGTATACTGTGATCCACAGTGTCAAACGCAGCACTGAGATCTAACATGACCATAGAGAGCTGTAGAGAGCAAAAGGGGAAAAAAAAAAAAAACATGCCCGCCCACAAGCTGTTGGCTCCATTCAAAGCATTTGAAGCAATAATAGAAAAGAAGAAGCTTGTCTGATCATGATCAGTATCAGTATTTATTTCGCACAACACAAAATCATAGCTCAAGGGTGTGAGGAGGGATTTAAAGGAGGTGAAGGATTGTATGAAAGTGTACGACAACGCGGTGCAGCGTGGTGTTTAAAGTCAGGATAAAATCCGATTTACATTTGTATGGAAACATCCAGGAGAACAAAGAGCTGAGGAGTCGAGACGTCCACCTACACAGACCAGAGGCAAACGTCTCTGAACCCCCCCTCCATATTCCTTATTCTACAACACTGAGATCAACTAGACCTTAAGTTAATATTGTTCCCCATGTAAAACAAACAAAAAAAAAAAAACACATTCATATTCAAACAGAAAGTACGTGAAACTTTATGGACACACAAAATCAAATACATGTGAGGTCTGAGAATAAAAGAAGCAGCTTCACACACTCACAAAAAACAAAGAAATTAAGATTTTTGTGCCATAAAACGTGCAAAAAAAAAAATACATTATATATCCACCCACCATCCCGCAGAACATCTAAACATCTGGCTGGTGTTTGAGAGAGAGAGACAGAGAGAGAATAATACTCTGGAGCAAAATCCTTCAATTTCAGAATAAAAATAAAACTGTAAAATATTTATATAAAGTACAAACACAGCAAAGCTTTTTTATATCCGTCAGTTTGTTGTTGTTGAAGCTTATTTTTGTCGATGAGGCGTTCACTGTCACATAGAAAAGTTGTGATTTTCCTTTAATTCTGAATAAAAATTACATCTCATATCAAGACGTTTCCCACAAAATGAGAAATGAAAACAGTGAAGTGAGCTAAAACAAGACAAGGAAAGAAGAAGGGAAAGTTAGAAAAGATCCAAGACACTTTAATGACAGAGTTCAAGAAAAGAATTAAGACGAAAGTAGCCCACAGATTATCAATACAATAGCATAGAAACAAAGAAGGGGGCAAAATAGAGAAGTTGATGAAGTAATTAATAATAATAATAATTTTCCCAAATTAGAAGATGGACATTGAAAAACCTACATAGGATATATTGTTTATATTTATAAAAATAAACAAAAAGCATATAAATTAAATTTATTAATCATCATACAGTACATGTCAAACCATGTATAAATAAAATCAGATATTTCAATTAACGACCATACAATTTTTGCCCATGAGTATTTCATATACAAAATGAATATCTTCTCTGTAATTTCATATATCCAGAAGATGTATCTGGCCTGTGTGATGTATGACTCAGTCTGGTCTTGATAAAGGGACATAAATACAGAATATATCATATCTCTCAGCTCTGTGTGTGATACAGTGAAATCCACACATAAAATCCATCATGAACTACATTACTTAAAAGCTAAAAAAAAATGTAATTTGCATTAAAAAAAGATTTTAAATGATGAATTAAAGCAAAGTGGAATAACTGGAGTAAAACCAAACTCTTAACCCTCCTGTTGTCCTTCTGGGTCAAATTCAAATTCTGTTCCCTTCCTCCATCCTTACTTCTTTCCTTTCTTTCTCCCTTCCTTCTTTCCACAATCCTTTTCCCTTCCTTCTTTCCTTCCTTCCTTCCTTTCGTCCTTACTACTTCTTCCTTCCTCTTTTGATCCAATTGACCTGATCTGTTCTCTCCCTCCATCTTTATTTCTTTCCCTTTTCCCTTCCTTCTTCTTTCCTTGAACAAATCTGTTCCCTCCATCTTTCTTTCTTTCCTTCCTTTTTCCCATCCTTCTTTCCACAATCCCTTTTCCCCTCCCCTCCTTCTTTCTTTCTGTTCTTCCTTCCTTCCTTCTTCTTCCCTCCTTGACCCAATCAGTTCCGTCCCTCCATCTATCTTTCCTTCATTTTCCCCTTCCTTCTTTCCTCCCATCTTTCTCTTTGTCCTTTCCTTCCTTCCTTCCTTCCTTCCTTCCTTTCGTCCTTACTACTTCTTCCTTCCTCTTTTGATCCAATTGACCTGATCTGTTCTCTCCCTCCATCTTTATTTCCTTCCCTTTTCCCTTCCGTCTTCCTTCCTTCCTTGAATGAATCTGTTCGCTCTATCTTTCTTTCCTTCCTTTTTCCCATCCTTCTTTCCACAATCCCTTTTCCCCTCCCCTCCTTCTTTCTTTCCGTTCTTCCTTCCTTCATTCTTCTTCCTTCCTTGACCCAATCAGTTCCCTCCCTCCATCTATCTTTCCTTCATTTTCCCCTTCCTCCT
This sequence comes from Trachurus japonicus, assembly GCF_045865225.1. Taxonomy (NCBI): domain Eukaryota; kingdom Metazoa; phylum Chordata; class Actinopteri; order Carangiformes; family Carangidae; genus Trachurus; species Trachurus japonicus. Next base: position 30,190,354 of record NC_140922.1, on the reverse strand, counting down.
TTTAAATCCAGGTTAAAAACATTTCTCTTTTCACGTGCTTATAGCTGAGAACTTAAAACTTTATCTATTTTCTTTTATTTTACTTTTATTTGCTCTTGCTTTTAACTCTGTTTTTAGTGTTTTGTTTGTTTTTATTCTGTCTTATGCTTCTTTTTTTAATGTTTTGTCTTTATGTAAAGCACATTGAGTTGCCTTGGTATGAAATGCGCTATATAAATAAAGATGCCTTGCCTTGCCTTCTTTCCTCCCATCTTTCCCTTTGTCCTTCCTTCCCTTCATCCTTCCTTCCTTCCTTCCTTCCTTCCTTCCTTCCTTCCTTCCTTCCTTCCTTCCTTCCTTCCTTCCTTCCTTCCTTTCGTCCTTCCTTCCTTGACCCAGGAGTTTCAGCTTCATCATTGAACCACCAGATGTCAGTGTTTCTCTTTCTGTCTGACTCCGCTCAGTTTTAATTGAATGACTGATGAGTATGAGTTCATGCCCCACTTCTTTCCCTCTCTCTCTCGCCCCTCTCTCTTTTCTCTCTCTCTCTCTCTACCTCCCCCGCCCACTCACTCACTCTCTCACAGCCAAAATAATAAAATGCTGACTTCTCAAAGTGCCATCAGTTTGCCTGTCTCAGCATAGCAGCTCTGACGCCCGACCTGAGAGAGAGAGACAGACATAGAGGAGTGAGAGAGAGAGAGAAAGAGGGTGGGGGGGTGTAGAGAGAAAGAGAGAGAGAGAGAGAGAGAGAGAGAAGAGGAGGAGGAAGAGAGGAAAGAGTGGGGAGGGGAGAGGAGAGGGGGGGGTGAGGTAAAGAAAAAAGAGAAACAACTTTCTCTGGTTTCTAACTGCAGACTCTGCTCTGCCTTGACGAGGGGCTTCAGCACTGCTTCTGCTTCTCTGAAGGTAGGTCCTCCTGTCTGCTGCTCTCAGTGTGTGTATGTGTGTGTGTGTTTGGTGGTGGGGGGATCCATGCGGCATGTCGGGGTGATCCCAACTTTAATCTATCTGTCCCCTCGGGGGTCGATGAGGGAGGGTGGATGGGGGGTAAAGTCTCTAATGTGACTTCGCTGCATGTGTCAGTGTCACAGAGGCGTTTTATTTTGAAAAGTCTGAGCTTCTTTTTCTTCTCTCGTTGTGTCACTGTGTTGTCGTTGTCATTGTGGTGAAAAGTGAAATCCTGTCACTCACACATGAAGCCATCATAGTGGCATGTGGGGGGGTTAAGCCGTCCATTTAGCTGCCCGTCGCTCTGCACTGAATTGGGGATTGGGGATTTAGAGATGTTGTCCTATTGGGGGGCTGGTAGTGGTGGTGGTGGTGGTGGTGGGGGGGGTTGTACAGTTTGGACACCGTGGTGGGTTAAGTCCGGCCTCTGATAGGATCTGTGACTGTCTGACATTTGTGTCTGCCCCCTGGATCAAAAGTGTCTTTTACTGTATACACTACAAAAACTCAAAATCTTACCAAGAATATTTGCCTTATTTCTAGTCAAAATGTCATTTCTAGTCAAAACTAATCTCTTTCCACTTAAAATAAGACTCATCACATTAAAAAGTAGCTTGTTTTTAGACACTTTTTACTTCTTTCAAGCAGATTTTCACTTGAAGTAAGTAGAAAAATCTGCCAGTGGATCAAGTTTTTCTTTCTTATTACAAACACAAAAATCTTGCTTTCACTGGCAGATTTTTCTACTTATTTCAATTGAAAATGAGTTTGAAACAAGTGAAAACTGTCTAAAAACAAGTCAATTTTTAGGTGATGAGTTTTATTTTAAGTGGAAAGAGATTAGTTTTGACTGAAATTGAGACATTTTGACAAGAAAGAAGACAAATATTCTTGGAAAGATTTTGAGTTTTTGCAGTGTAGGATCTCATCATGGCTCAGATGTGGTGAAAAGGGGGGAAAAAAGAAAAACACAGATAGATATAAGAGTCTGAGAAGCTTTTTCCACTTGTTGCATTTCAAACTGGCGCTGGTTAGATTGAGAAAAAAAAAAGAGGCCTCATGCAGCCAGGTTGCTCTTCTTCAAAATGTCTGTCCAGAAGCAGCAGCAGCAACCCAACGCCCGCCTGCCTGCATGCCTGCTGGAAGTCGCTGACTTGTGAAGCTAAAATTAAGCTGAGGGCTGATTCGGTATGTCACACTTGGGCGGTAAGACGTGGAGAAGATGACCCGAGGATGGCGACAAACCAGTCGGTCAGTCGTTTTGGTGGCAGCAGCAGACGCTCCACTCTGCTACTGGTTAAAACTCAGGTCTTAAGTTAAACTAAAGAGAGAAGTGACCTCAGAGTTTATTCTCCAGTGCAAAAAAACACACAGAAGCAGCGGAGGAGTGTAAATCAATTTGGAGCATTTATGAGAGTATAACCTTTGTCACTGTGTAATCTAAACCCTTGTAATGGGCTCTGACTTGTAAAACATGCAGCAACTCTGAGGAGTCACCTGAGCTCCTGCTGCTGCACATTAATAAGGACAATCAGAAACTGCACCAGCTCCAAAACAGTATAACAGCAGCAACAGTTGGCGACGTCTTCGTTAAATGTACATGCTGCTCCAGATACTCATCCTACAGATGGGTGGAGGTGGATGTGTAGACTAAGGACCTGTGAGCTCATCACACTTCCTGGCCTGCAGATATTTTGCTCCGTCTCTCTCTCGCTCTCTCTGTTCGTGTGTTTGGAGCCCCAACAAGAACAAAATTCAAACATGTGTTTCCTGTTTTGGTTCAGACTCCACCTGGTTCAGGTCAGAGATCAGAGGTCAGATTTGTTCAGCTTTGTTCAATTGGCTTAGTCAGCCAATAGCGATGCAGCGTGCAGAAATGTAATATATGACATATTATGTGACTATATCAAGACTTATTACCATATAGTATGTGGAAATATGTTATTGTGCATGTGAGGATACAACTATACAGACAGTATATTTGAAATACCTCAATATGTGTGCATATGTAGGCTACATATCATGATGCTTAAACAGGTTTTTCCAACTAATTTTGATCTTTTTCAGATGTTTCTGTTTCAAATATTTTTAACAGTGTATCAGTAATACATATTTCTTTGAGACATTGCCTCATTTCAATTATAGCGCTTCACAAGTGTAAGTTCAAAATGTTAAATTGGTTTCAGACTTTAAGACAAATGTTGACAGACTTACCATATGTGTGTCCACATGTCTACAATATAAACATAAATAGGCCACTTAAACTCATAATAATTGGTTTTATGTATGGGTTTTATGTTTTTTTCATAAGAATACATTTTAAATACTATGAATCTGACATGAAAAGATAAGTAAGTATAAACATTGACTTTTATGTGTAGGCTGCTTTGATAAACTGTACATTTTAATATAAAAATATAATATCTCTTTATATAATTTTATTTTTATCGTTACACTTCTCTCTGGGTGGAAACAGTGCATGGAATCTGCACATGACCTGTAAACATGTGTTTGGTTGTTGTTGAACTGTGAGTTTGATTTATCTGATGATCAGTTTCTGGTCCAGTTCCAGGTCGTTGTGCACGAACGTGGGTTTTAAATCTTGTTCAGACATAATAAGTGTTTGGATAAGGGCCTGAATGATTCAGATTTAACTGGTCCAGTATTTACCACAAGCTAAAAATGAAGTTGTTGATTGGATTTGATGCAAAGTTCAGATTTTATTAAACGTGACCTCACTTGTTAATGAAATGAAGCTGCCAAAGAAAAAACCAACAGGTGATTCAATACAACTTTTATTTGTCCAAACTTTTGGAAATCAGCAGTCATTATCTCCTCCTTCTTCTCCTTCACCTGATATGATTTATGTAGGCTACATCCCATCCTCCCCTCTCACTGCAGACTAAAATAGAAGTCCCAACTTTCTGCTGAGCATATTTTAGTTACATAATGAGCCCTGGGGTTTTAATTAAATCTAAATGAGTCTGTCCCTTCTTGTGCCTCGTCGTCGTTGTCCCACATTAGGGCGTTTATTGTAATTATCACATCAGTCTCAGGAGAATCCTTTAAAAAAAACTTTTTACTAACCGTCGAGAAATTCAGCCCTGGCTTGTAAAAGGAGAAGAGCTCACAGGTTTGGTTTGACAGCCTCTGGATTCAGATTTGTGTCATACGGCTCCGGCTCGTGGCACATATAAAGGAGAAATTAGACTGGTCAACGATGAGACAATATGGCAGCTGTCATCAATCAAACCACAATAATAAAAACCTGGACGTACGTTTATGACCCGGTGGTTCAGAAGACCGGTGTCATTCAGGACTTCCCTACAGGCAGCAGCTGCAGGTGCAGGGCATGGTTGAGATTCAGGGCTGGAAAAAGAAACGTCCGGACGGTGGCCAGCTGGCAGCGGCAGCAGGTGACCGCCACCGCTCCCTCCCTCCCAGCTTGGTTTGGTTCATATAGAAACCCACTGGGACTCTATCAAGGGGACAGATGCACATTCACAAAACATTCAGCCTGTTTTCCATTCAGAGCAAATCACAACACAACGTTGCACTGCAAAAACTCAACATCTTACCAAGAATATTTGTCTAGTTATTTCTTGTCAAAATGTCTCATTTCTAGTCAAAACTAATCTCTTTCCACTTAAAATAAGACTCATCACCTAAAAATTAACTTGTTTTTAGATCATTTTCACTTGTTTCAAACACATTTTCACTTGGAATAAGTAGTAAAACCTGCCAGTGAAAGTAAGTTTTTGTGTTTGCAATAAGAAAGAAAAACTTGATCCACTGGCAGATTTTTCTACTTACTTCAAGTGAAAATCTGCTTGAAAGAAGTAAAAAGTGTCTAAAAACAAGCTGCTTTTTAATGTGATGAGTCTTATTTTAAGTGGAAAGAGATTAGTTTTGACTAGAAATGACATTTTGAGTAGTAATAAGACAAATATTCTTGGTAAGATTTGGATAAGAAAGAAAAACTTCAGACTTCAAACTTCAAAATCAGATTTTTGTACTTATTTCAAGTGAAAATCTGCTTGAAAGAAGTAAAAAGTGTCTAAAAACAAGCTACTTTTTATGTGATGAGTCTTATTTTTAAGTATAGGCCTAATTTGATTTGTTTTGACTAGAAATGACATTTTGACTAGAAATAAGACAAATATTCTTGGTAAGATTTGGAGTTTTTGCAGTGTGGGACTGTTTCTATTTTAGCTGCTTATAATTTCTGCTTTTCCGTACAATACAAGAAGAAGAAATAATCTGTCTTTCTAAAGGCTCTCTGGAAGACTGTGCAGTATAACTTATAATGACGTCCAGTTCCTTAGCTGGCAGGCTGGTGGTATGCAGTCGTCTGAGCCGTCGCTCTTAGCTCAAGTGTCAGAAAACAGCCGTGTATTTAACTCAACAATAAGCGAGGCTCAAAGGCTTCACTGCAGGCAAATCACATGAGCCTTGTTTGGAGGGAACCCGGGGGCCACATTCACTTCTTAAGTCACAGACTGACAAACTAGAGTCGATACAGTAGTTAGTCGAAGAGGTAGACGTTTGTATTAAAGCTCCATACAGTATAAAGGTAGATGTCCATGTGTAGTGTGATTATAAAGCAGCTCTAGGTTCTATATTAATACTGTGAAAGTATCAAAGCCTCAGTCCACAGAGAAATGCAAACAAACTGAGCCTTAAAACCAGCCGTCAGGACTTCCTGTCACTTTGTGATGTCACAATGAAGCAGTCAGCAAGCCCCGCCCACCTGGACCCACCATCCAAACCTTGCAGGATTTGGTTTCCACCTGTAATCGGCTCTATTTTTATATCCAACCTCAAGCTTTTTCTTTATTTATTCATTATTCAGTCACTCAGGAAACAGCCAACCTGTTTTCTTTAGACTTTTACAGAGCGGAGATGCAAAACTCTTCTTTATTTTGGTTCTTAAAACCATATATCCTCTGGAGATCAAAACTTTGTAATAAAACACAGGAAAAGTGTAAAATATTGGACCTTTAAGACAATAAAATCTCATTTAGCCCTCATTAAGCTATGATTAAGATGTATAAATCATTGCATGACAATAAAAAAAGAGTTGTATTTATTATTATTGACTGCTTTTAAACCTGTGCTGCTGACCTTATAAAAAGACACCTTAAGAGTGTGATGTAAGTGAAGCTGTCGAGACTTAAAGGCTGTTTCTTTTAGCTTGTTGGTGTTAAAGAGTAAAACCTGTTTTATCCCTGATAAAAGTGAGTTTAGGTAGATTTATCCTCCACCTGATTCTTCCTGAGCTGCAGCCTCCTTCCCCCCCTTCATCCTCTTAAATCTCCTCCATCTTCCTCCGCTCTCAGCTGCGTGATCCGCTGTTTGTGTCACTGGCTTTACGCATTAGAGCCACGCGGAGCAGCGGCCCAGTGACACACACACACACACACACACACACACACACACACACACACACACACACAACCAGGAAGTAAGTTTGAGGTCTGCGTGTTGGTTTTAGTAGGCCTAGCTGTTGCACTGTTTTGAACTGGATGAAGGAAAAGAGTTTTATTTATTTATGTGTGTGTGTGTGTGTGTGTGTGTGTGTGTGTGTGTGTCACTGGGACAAAACAATAGAACGAATCACCTTGTTGTTCACAACTACTTCCGGGTAGAAAACCAGCACGTAATTTGAATGAGAACAGTTAAGAACGAGAGTTTAGCTATCATGTTTTTCACGTCACTATCACCGTTTAGACAAATCTGAAATGATTGAAGAAACTTTACTGTCTCTGTGTGCACGAGCAAAGCAGTTTTGTGTTGCTATGCGTGGTATTTATTCAGTTTTGGGGAATCACAGTGTCTAGAAAGCATCAGTGGCTGCAGGGACAGCTAACGGCGGTAGCTAAGCTAACAGCAGGACGTCAGCTGTTAAAACCCTCCTGTTGTTGGACACGACATGAAACTACTCCAGTTAGCTCAATCATGTTGTGACTAAGATATACACTGGAAAAAAATATTTTTACATGGACCGTTTATTGAGTCACTGGGTTATTAAAGTTAAACAGGTAGCTAACCGGTTAGCCCTGCCAATTTACAATAACCATGACTGATTACATAAACGTGCACAAAGAAATAGTTGTTTGTTCAATCATTGGTTTTACAGACTTTACAAACATCAGATTAGTCTAAAAGGTGATATAGCCTAGTGTCGTGAAAAATGAGATGATAGCGAAACTCTCGTCCATCTATTGTTCTCATGCTGGTTTTCTACCCGGAAGTAGGCTAGTTGTAAACAACAAGGCGATTTGTTCCTCAATACCCGGAAGTAGGCTAGTTGTAAACAACAAGGCGATTTGTTCCTCAATGGAACACTCCAGTTCTGTTTCCGTGGCGACTGAGGTTGTCCTGTTGTTGTCAAGGAAACCTGATCGCTTTAATGGCTGTGGTTTGTCAGGATGGCACCACAGACAAACACAAAGTTACACTGTAAACAAGTTGTTTCATCGTAAGCTGTGTTTCTGAGGCGGATGCAGGTCAGGCACTGTGAGTTCTTTTGTTTAATTTATGTCATTATTGCTGCTAAAAGTCAGAGCCATGCTGTGGTTTTAGGTTGTTTGTCCATCCTGTTCTTCTGGATAGGCTATGACATCTGACAAACACTGAGATTGCAAATTCAGCATTGTATTTCCGCCTGTGAACGCAGCATCTCCATCATCCAGCATCGCAATGTCTTTAAATTAAATGTTCAACTGGATTCAACCGCAAACTGATCTGCTTTTGTCCCTGTGAACGACGCACGTTAACTTACTTTCATGACGCCACAATTTTTTTGGCACAAACCTTCAGTTCGACTGGACTCAATGATCTCAGACACAAAAATTATGACAACATTTCACACTGGTTTAAGAACTGGTGGAGGGATACGACCATGACGTGTTTTTACCTTTCTACTTGTTTGTTTATCAGCAGGATTACTTAAAAAACTATTGAACTGATTTGCGAAAGCAATGAAGACAGGGGCTATAGGACAGTTTGTCACTTATTTGATTAAAGTGCAGATCCAGGAATAGCTTTTTTTTCAATCTTCCAGGAAATAAGGTTTCAGTTTTGACAGTTTCCTCATAATAATCTGAATCTATCTGACGTGTAGGAAGGTTTAGGCGGAGGTACGAGCTCTGTTGAGTGTTTTCAGTGTGTTACGTAAGACACTTTAAATTCCCTTTGTGTATAAACTTGCTAACACTTAACCTACAGAGGCTTTTTACCTACAGAAAAGTGCAGTGTCATTACCTGTTACCTTGTTCCTGGCATCTCTGCAGTCTCACTGTGCCTCACCGTTTTAATGCAGGATACAGCTACAGCTACGACCCTTATCCTTGTCCATGTGCAAGGAAAAGTTGCATTTTTTCCCTCCTTTTTCATTTCTTCCCTGAGCATAAACACGATCATATCCTGAAGCGTAAAGTAAAACTGTACGATACTTGAACCCCGTGTTGCCATCACAGATCCCAGATGTTAATGCTTACTGACATACTACAAGCAGAAACTGGCTGAATGAAAAAAAAAAAAACACATCTGTGACCTGAGGAGGGGGGTGGGGGTTCTTCTCTGGCCAAGTTGGGATGAAATTTGGACTGAAAATTAAAAACACTGGATCTCACAAACCCGATAGCTGCATTACTCATACTCTGACCCCGGGTGGGTGTACGTATGTTATCGTTGTGGTATTTCCTCGTTTTTTTTTGTGTGTGTTTTTTCTGTTTTGAACTTGCTGCTGTTTGCTGTATCACACAGAGCTTTGTGTTGTGTGTGTGTGTGTGTGTGTGTGTGTGTGTGTGTGTGTGTGTGTGTGTGTGTGTATGTGTGGCTCTTCATGCTGATATGTTTCAGGGTGGGTCCCCTACTGTAAGAAGGAACGAATGTCTGTCAATGATAAATAAGGGATTGCACTTTCCACCCTCCTCTCCTCTCCTCTCTCTCTCTCTCTCTCTCCTCCATCCTGCTATTCTTAGTGTGGTGAGCTCAGGGTTTAGAGTTACAAGGTCCTTGATTTCTCTCTCTTTCTCTCCGTCGCTCTCTCTCTTTTTCACTTTCTTCACTCCTCTCTCTGCCTCAACGCTCGGCCTCTCTGCCTCTCAGACTGCAGCCGGTGGCATCACCTCTCCTCTGTTTTGAGGTGAAAATGAAGCTTACGTAAGAAATGTGCCCCCCCTCTCTCCTCCTCCTCTTCCTCCTCCTCCTCCTCCTGAGGTTGAAGCTGAGGCTGCTGCAGCATATTTACCCCGACTGTGCCCTCCTGAGTACTGCACCTTTGTTATTGGAAATGCAACTATTATTATCATTGTCGCAGTATTGAAGCGCTCGGCGGAGGGCAGCTGATAAGCCCAATGAAGATCACTGGAATTGTTGGGCAAGGACAGTGGGACAGTGGAGGGTCTCTGAACTGAACCGTTTATCATGTGATATACAATAATCTATAGAAAAAATAGAGTTTTTTCTTCTGAGCAACACAATTTAAAGGTCCAGTGTGCAATTTATGTCAAGGTTTATTAGGAAAATCTTAATATACTCCATGAATAAATTTGTATAAGTGTATAATCGCTATAAAATAAAATTCATTTGGTTTTTGTAGCCTTATAATTATTCTTTATTATCTACATAACTCTTGTTTTTAACCTATCTTTCTTTTTTTTGGTTGCTGTTGTAGCACTTTGAGATTTTTTGGTAAATATAAAGTGCGTTACAAATAAAATGTATTATTATTATTATTATTATTATTATTATTATTATTATTATTATTATATAGCAAGGGTCTTGCTTTAAAGAGCATCGCCATCTTGCGCCGCCATGTTTGTACGGCAGCCCGAACCGAAAATCCAGCCAACCAGAGAGCACGTTTTGCGAGTTTCAAACAAACGTTCATGAATAAACCAACAAAGACGAAGGCGGAAGGAAAGAAGAACAGCAGACATATCGTAAAATGTTTTTTCTCGGAGGCCATCGTCACTTTGCCAATGAGAGAGGGGTGAGTGCGAGTGAGCACTGCAAACTAGAATCTGAACGCTGGATATCACGGTTTTCCCCCCATTTTACAGACTGGACCTTTAATTCTTCAGAAGTTGTGTTCTTGACAATGGGAGACAGATTTAAGGACAAAGCAGTGAAGAGTTTAATAATAATAATAATAATAATAATAATTAAAAAAAGGTGTCAAGTTCTTGATTTATGACGAGGTCACAGTGATCTTGACCTTTAACCTTTGACCACCAACTTCCAAATTCAGTTCATTACTGAGTCAGTTTCGACTTTGGAGCCAGATGTTTTTCTGTAATTCTGTCCAACTGTTCCTGGTGTATCGTGTTCACCGGAGCGGGACTGAGGCATGAGGTCACGGTGATGTTGACCCTTGACTTTTCACAACCAAAAATCTGATCAGGGGTTCAAGGTCTCTGGTTCCAGTGAACGGCACGGACGCCTTCGTGTATATACAGATCTGAACATTTACAAAATACAACACCTTCAGCTCCAATTGTTGTCGTCACAGAACAACAATATTTCAGCCAACTTTATCGACATTAAAGGGATAGTTCACCCAAAATTGAAATTTCAGTAGCAGTGCATGTCCATATAACGGTTGCAAATGGATACCAACTGTCTTCGTAACAAAAAGACACACCAAAAAACATCCAAATACCTCCATGCTGCTCGTATGTAATGTCCGTCTTGTATTGAAGCCCCGAAATGCGAAATTGTCCCGAAAAAATAAAATTAAGTCTATTTTTCAAGCTTGTTTGTAGCGGAAGCTCCTCTTCCTGGTCCGTCCAAATTTGACGAACCGGGAAGAGGAGCTTCGACAAGCTTCCGCTTCCAGTTGGTATCCATTTGCAACCGTTATATGGATGCACTGCTACGCCGAGACCCCCTGTAACTCAGAGAAGCCACGGATAACAATTTCAATTTTGGCTGAACTATCCCTTTAAATATTTTGCAAAAGACAAGATCAAAGTTCAAAGAAACCATAAAAAAAAACCTCACTATGACCTCCACTTTCTCTCCCCCTTCCCTCTTCTCTCTCTCTCTTCTTCCCCACCCAGGGGTGTGCAGTGGTGTGTATGAGTGAGTGTGTGTGTTGTTGTGTGTGAGCCGAAGCCTCAGGAGCCATGTCGGACCCCAGGGACATCGACGAGGATGCCATCCTCAAGGGCCTCAGTGCCGAGGAGCTGGATCGGCTGGAGTATGAGCTGCAGGAGATGGACCCTGAGGTAGGAACCAGGTTGACTCCTCTGATTGGCCGGATGGTGCCACAAGTCCACAAGTCCTGCAGGTTTTTGTTTCTCCAGGTGGTCGATCAGTGTGTTCCTAGAAAACTCCGTAGATTCATGACTAAAATAATGTGCACACATAAAACTGGACATATTTTTTGCACTTTTCCAGTTTATTTCTTCTCCCACAATTAGTCATAACTGAATGAAGATGCATCCAGACAGGCATCTACAACTGTGATTAGTGCCATGTGCCATACTTCACTGAATTTAAAATAAGAAGATGCTGAAGATCTACAAGCTCAGTGACCTCTGTTGCTCCTGCACTCGTCAGGTCACAGTGACACATTTGTCCCATTTTCTTCTCAGGTTTCATTGTAAATTTCGTTGTGTAGTGCAAAAGCGTGCAGCGCTACACAGCGTTGTGTTGAAATGCATGAATGATTTGCTTGTAAATCCAAGAAAAATGAAAAATAATTATAATTTCTAAAGGAAATTTGTCTTAAAATGTCCTCCTCTCCTCTCATTCTGTCCATCCAGACATTTTAGCAATCATTCTAGTCTTTCTGTTCTACTCTGCTCCTAAGGTCACATCAACATAACCTTTCACCCCCTGTTCTCCCAGAATGCCATGCTTCCCGCTGGCTTCCGGCAGCGTGACCAGACGAAGAAGACCGCGACGGGGCCGTATGACCGCGACGCCCTGATGCAGCACCTGGAGAAGACGGCCATCGAGCACCCGGACAGAGACGACCTGGTGCCCTTCACTGGGGAGAAGAAAGGTGGGAGTGTGTGGAGGAGGAGGAGGCTCGATATTTACACATACACAAAACACATAAGAATCTAAAATAATCATGTTTGCATGTGTGCAAAGGAAGATTATAAGATTAAAGGGATAGTTCACCCAAAATTCAAATTTCAGTCATTATCTACTCACCCTCATGTCGACTAAGGGCTGGGAGAAGTTTCAGAGTTATCTGTGGCTTCTCTGAGTTACAAGGGGTCTCGGCGTAGCAGTGTATGTCCATATAATGGTTGCAAATGGATACCATGTTCTTCGTAACCAAAAGACACCAAAAAACATCCAAATACCTCCATGCTGCTCGTATGTAATGTCCGTCTTGTATTGAAGCCCCAAAATGCAAAATTGTCCCCGAAAAAAATTAAATAAGTCTATATTTCAAGCTTGTTTTGTAGCGGAAGCTTCTCGAAGCTCCTCTTCCCGGTTCGTCCAAATTTGACGGACCAGGAAGAGGAGCTTCCGCTACAAACAAGCTTGAAATATAGACTTATTTAATTTTTTTCGGGACAATTGCGCATTTTGGGGCTTCAATACAAGACGGACATTACATACGAGCAGCATGGAGGTATTTGGATGTTTTTTGGTGTGTCTTTTTGTTACGAAGACAGTTGGTATCCATTTGCAACCGTTATATTGACATGCACTGCTACGCCAAGACCCCCTGTAACTCAGAGATGCCACAGATAACTCTGAAACTTCTCCCAGCCCTTAGTCGACATGAGGGTGAGTAGATAATGAGTGAAATTTAAATTTTGGGTGAACTATCCCTTTAACATTGTAGAAAATGTGTCCAACCAGCACAGTGGAGTCATCTCTGTGCAGGGTTGTCACCATTTTTGCATTATTAGGCATCAGCAGAGATGTAATGATATAATTACCACAGCTCTATACACTGGATATAATGGTTCAGTAGGTCTTTACCACACATAACAATTCATACATACATACATACATGCCTTCAGTCTCCATAGACGCCAGTTCTCCTCCTCCTCCTGACTCCGACAGCTGCTCTCTATTGTAGTTTGTGATGCACCGGTGCACAGCAGCAGCTTCAGCTCTTATACTTTCAGGTTATGTGTGTGGTTTTTTGCAGCTCACTGAGTTTCAGGGCCATTTTCATCGAAGTCCACACACACACACACACAGGCCGACACGTCTTATTACACCTACGCCGGGAAATGACTTCTGTAGTTCCAGTGCAACAACACACACACATCTCTGTGACAACGAGAGATAGGTTTAGACTCCAGTGGAAAACTGGGTTTATTAGACCTATAAGCCCCCGGTTTACTCGTGTTTTGGGGAAACATGATCCGAAGAGAGCTTTCACCGCAAACAGAGACACATTGACTGTACAATTCGGTACAATTCGGCCATTAACGCTGCATGGGAAATTTGGTTTTAGACACTAATGCATTCACGTGGTCAGGTAAAAGATACTGTGGGAAACTGTTGTTCACACAGTGTCACATTTACTCGGGTCTCTTTGTGTATGTCACCAGGGAAGACCTTCGTGCCAAAGAAACCAGCAGAGATCCCCGAACACGAGCAGGTGATGCTGGAACCGGAGCTGGAGGAGGCTCTGAAGAACGCCACCGACGCTGAGATGTGTGATATTGCAGGTGAGACAAACACTGTTACTAATACTATTCATAAGTCTAAAATATCAAGGCTAACACACATTCACTAAGGACAAACTGTACATTGTAAGCACAAACAAACATAACTTGTGCTTCTTCTGCTGTGACATCTCCACTTCTGTCAATCATTGAATGAATATGAAAACATAACAAGTCATCACAAACACTTCTAAAATTACTACAAGGTTAAAATCTACCAGCATCTTCTGTCTCAACAGCCAAGCCTCTTAACTTTCCAAAATAAAAGTATCTAGGCCTACATTAAAAACCACAAATACAAACAAACTTTGTATCTGACTACCTCAGTTCTTAACTGAGCAGTGTTGGGAACGTTACTTTTAAAAAGTAATTAGTTATAGTTACTAATTACTTCTCCTAAAAAGTAACTGAGTTAGTAACTCCACTACTTCACTATAATAGCAACTAGTTACCAGGGAAAGTAACTATTGCGTTTTTCTTTTTCTTTCCAAGGGCATTTTTAAATTGTATTTTATTGTTTTCATATATTTCACTGATCGCAATTATAGAATGTGAGTGTGTGTTTTATTGAAAGCGAGGCTGGTGTGCCTATGAAAATAGGTTACAGTGGGTTTTTTAAGTGCTGTGGCTACAAGCAAATCTCATATTGTCTCTGTACAAAGACAACAAAGACCTTTTTAAATGTGAAAACAGTGGAGACCTATTCAAGATTTGCGTTTGGGCAACAATAACAGGAAACATCGAAATTAATTTATTCATGGCCACATTAAGTGAAATTATTAACTTTACCGATTATCCATCTGATTATCTGTCCTGCTGCGAGCGCACAACTTCTCAGGGTATCCGCGGATCCTTAAAAAGTCTTAAATTCATGTATCTAAAATTAAGGCCTTAAAAAGTATTACATTTATTAGAAAATTCAAAGATGGTCTTAAATATATAATATATAATACACAGCATCATAAAATATGTATGCACTTAAACTTTTATATGAAATAACAGGGTATCCGCGGGGTCTTAAAAAGTCTAAAATTTGAAAATCTAAATTTTAGGTCTTAAAATGTCTTAAATTTGTTGAATTATTGTGTTCAAGTCTTAAATAATTTTAGTCTCGCATTTGCCCCTAAAAAAAAAAAACATGACGTGTAAACCGGGAAAATCACAAAAAAGAAAGAGCACAACCTGTGATTGGTCAAAAACTACAAATCCCACAATTCTCTGGCCTCAACAATAACAGTAGTTAGTGTAAGTAAGTGAGAGTGGAGCTGTCGGTGAAAAGAGGAAACAACGCCACGTCTGGTCCTGTTCTATGTTGTTCGTTCACACCGTCACCGTTTATTCGTTACGTCCGCGGTGTAAAAGGCCGTGACGCAAAGACGCGATTAGGCGCGAGACGCGGTAGACGCGACTTTTTTTTTTTGCGACGCAATACACCCGATTCTTTTATGGCGACGGGACCTTCGCGTCTTCGTCCTTTTCATCGTGTTTGCCAAACACGAGGAACGCTTTTTTTTCGCTCGAGTTTATACGCGCGACCAAACGCGAGATACGCGAGAAATGCGATTTATCGCTCGTTTTGACTTTGTGTAAATTCGCGTCTTCACGAGCCCGCCCATTTTCACTACAACAACAACATTTCTGCTCTCACCAACCATGGTTGAGGTCACAACGCTGCTGTAGCTGCTCTGGAAGAGTTCCAGCTGATGAGCTACAGAGACTTTAGAGTCTAAAGGAGCAGTGCGTCGCTGTGTCGGACTGTTTGGATTTAATGAAGAAGCTGCACAGAGTCAGGTGAGCAGAAGCTCAGGACAAACACTTCGCTCCGGGACATAATGTAGCTACACCTCACATGTTCTTGTCTTTTACCTCAGGGAGATTAAAGTAGTGTCTGTACTTTCCCTCCGATCTCGGCAGCTTCCCTCTGCTAGTTTGTGTGTGTGAGGCTAAACTGCGTGCGTGTGTGGTTTGTGTACAAACTGAACACTGCCTCTGATTGGCTTAGCATGAAACCTTACTCTGCCTCAACCAATCATCATCACTTAAGCGGTTGTCTCGTCCCTCCCTCCTCCCCCCTCCCCTCACCAAAGGAGAGGAGGAAAAAACAACAACAGTTTAGCAGCTTCTGTGTCTGAGATGAGCCAAGTCGGAGGACAACAGCTTCACTGAGTAGTTTGTAACGTGCCTCGTTTAATTGTAAACGGTAACGGCGTTGTAACGGTGGAAATAGTAATTAGTTAGATTACTCGTTACTGAAAAAAATAACGCCGTTAGTAACGCCGTTTATTTTAACGCCGTTATTCCCATCACTGTAACTGAGCACACAAAGACTTTTGCATTGCCTGCAGATTTAATTGCACATAGCCTATGGCTCTGTACAGTAATCATATTTAAGTTGATTTTTAACCTTTGGTTTCCTACACATTTCTTGTTTCTACTCTTTTTTTATAAACTTTTTTTCTGTTAAGAAGTTGTTTTTTATATTGCACTGCTTGTTATGTCCAAATATGAAATTCTCACGTGACCTCTCGCGTCCAGGGATTTGATTAATTTGGAAATGATAAAGAAACAGTAGTGGTTCGAACAAGGTTGTGAAGATTCAGGTTTGCAAAATTAGGGGCAAAAAAAGGAAAAGAGACAAAAAAACTGATTTTTATCAAGCAGAAACATCTAGATTTTATTGTCAATATTGCATGAGAGATTAAAATTGGGTAAAAAAGTAATGCAGTCATACTTCCAAATAAAGACATGTCAGAAAATCACTGAAATTCATAATCATAGCAACAGGAGAAAAAATCACGTTGCAACAAACCAGCTTCACCACCATCATATCCAACATGTTTTAACTTTGAAGCTATGAGCTTATATCTAGTGAGTTCTTCATTATCAATTACACCTGTGCTTTTCCCAAAACGTCTGTTCTCCCTATGAGGTCATCTGTTTGCCCTCACGCTGTTTCCCAGCAGCAAAGCGCTTATTAACCTGGTATGACATACACAGCATAGTGTGACCTCAGTGTTTTCATCACAGTGGCTCTGACCCACATAGTTTTTTATTATACAGACCCAGTTATCTCCTCCACTGCTGCTGCTCCATATTGTTCCCTAGTCTGAACACTGAGACAGTCCACCGGTCCCAGGCTAACGGACATGGACAGACATGCAATGGGGTCCGATTCCCCACACTCAGCAGCACAGAAATAAATAAGCCTGTCCAACCCCCACTCCACTCCACCCCACAGGCCACAGACGGCAGGGTGGAGTGGATGTGTGGACGGTGGAGGAAAAGATACTAGGCTGTATCTCTTTAAAACAGAGAGTGGGAAGGTGTTGTCCTCTGAAGCTAAAGATCAATATCAACAACCAATGTTCAGACATGCGAAGTGTAAATTTGACATTTTATTAATACACTATAATTAGTTGTCTTAGCGACATAACACCATAAAAGTGTAGCTATGCTGTCTGACAGTACTAGGCCTAAAGCTGTTGCACTGTCTGCTAGCAATAGTGTGCTAATTAAAATTGGATGAAAAACTGTTGTTTTACTAATGACAGACTTGTTTTCACGGGAGCCTATGTTCCCACAGCCCTATTTTCCCTCAGCCCTATGTTCCCACTGGACTCTCTCTACCTATCTGGACTCTATCTATCTGGCCTGTCTAGCCTTTTTACTAAACTTAACCAACTCCTTTCTTCATTGCCTAAACCCAACCAATGGTGGGACCAAAGGGCTGTGGGAACATAGGGCCTAATTTTCAGTGACAACAAAAGTTAGAAATGTGGGAACATAGGGCTGAGGGAACATAGGAATGACCCCGTTTTGACAAACAGGCTAATAATAATAATGAATAATAATAATGAAGCTAAAGCTACATGTGCTAATGTGTAGGCTATATTTTGACACAATTAAAGCGTACCCTTAACCAAATTAAATTCCTAGCCAAACACTTATGTCCTCTCAGCTAGCAATAGCATGCTAATTCAAATGGATAAATTATTGGGGTGGGGGTGCATCTGGTTCTTTATTAATGTTTACTGTAGTTTTCATACAAATGACATCAGGCTAAAATACTGAATAAGCTACATGGCCTGCCAGATGAATTTCCCATGGGGATTAATAAAGCAATTCGTATTTGTATTCGTATTTCGTAATGTAGGTTGTAAACGTATTTTGACACAATTGAAGTGTACCCTGATAACCAAATTAAACTCTTGGCCAATTCTCAGGTTTGTGCGGCCTCAGGTCCTGCAATAGCGTGCTAATTAAGATAGCTAAAGGAGTTGGTTGTTACTATAATACAAATGTGACATCAGGCTAAAAGACTGAAGCTAGAGCTACATGTCCTGCTAATATTTTGACAAACTTGATGTGTACCCTAGATAACCAAATTAAACTTCTAGCCAAACTTGTACTCAGGTCCTCGGGCCTGTACTAGTACTTCCACATCTGGGCAGAATCTGGCTGTTGTCCTGGTACTGGCTGAAAGTCGACAGGTTTTCCATTTAAGCGCCAGAACTGGTCCAGATGTGGTCGTAGCATCTGACAGTCATGCTGTATATGGGCCAGTTTTGGGCCGTGGAACCAAGTTTATACATGGGTCAAAAGAAAACAACTATGTGGCCCAAAACAGGCAAAATAAGGCAAACACTTCTGTTTTTGGTGTTAAAAAGGTAAAGAAAGATACAAAAAAAAAAAACAACCTAGCTGCACCTAGCTAATCAATGACTGGACAGCAGCCAGTTGGAGATGGGGTTAGCGAATGGTCAGTTATGTCAATGAATGTGAATTTTCCTTTAAAAATAAATACTGAACACTAAAATAATCAAAAGAAATATGTAGTGTAAGATTCATTGAAATATGATATCAAGGCCAAATTGAGTTGTAAAACTTTCTCACATAGTGAACACCCCCCTGTGCCGCACTGCTGTGACAGACCAAACAGGCAGGCATCCGGAAAGCCAGAGCAGGGGAGTCTGTTTGTCCGGCTCCATCGGCCTGTCAGAGGGAGAGACCCTGGACCGGGTCCAGCGGAGGATTAAACCTCAGTTAGCCTCTGTCAGTCTTTTGTTTGGACTTTTTGGCAAACGGACTAAAAGGGGATGAATAGCCTGGCCGAGCCGCTCCGTGAGCTCGGGGCCAACAAGTCACCCTGGAGACTTAATTTTCACGTTATATTTATGACATTAACACGTTGCTATATTGAGCTTTTTAGTTATCTGCAGCCTAGTTTGTTCTGTAAAGCTACTGTGGGTTATTCCCAGGGCCAGACCGGATGACGTCTGGGTGTTTGGGGCTGATAACGCCCCCCAACGCCAACACCAACACCAGAGCAGGCAGCTGTCTCCCTGGCCTGGTCTCCTCACAAGGCCCCCTCTCCTTTCCATGGTTTCCCTACACCGGGTCAGGAGGCTGGTGGGTGGGAAGGGGTTGGTGGTGGTGGTGGTGGGTATAGGGGGTGGGGTGGGGTGGGGTCGCTGTCACAGCAGTTGGCTCGTGACACAGTTTCTGAGAGGTTACAAAAAAAGGGCAAGAAATGAGCCAGCAGGTCTGCCCCCTGCTGGTCATATGGATGAACAACAGGAGCTGGAACAAGAGCAATGTGTCGATGTAAACTGAGTTCTTCTAATACTTTATTATTAGTTTATTTAGGGGACATTGTGCAATAACATTAATCATTTACAGAAAATGAAGAGATGGTTGCACCAGATTTAGCTCACAGCTAATTTCCATCTGCAGTCCCAACATGTAACATATAACAAACAGACAAGAAACGCAGACCACAAACAAATAGTCAGTAGACAGCGTATAGACAATACAAAAACAACAGTTTCTACATCTAAAAAGACCGGGTCAGCTAAGTCTTACAAGATACAAATATATATAAAACGTTTTAAATTTCCACAATTCATATTCCATAAGATTTTAAGATAATTCCAGGGATTGGGTGCATTGAGAATACGTTGAATACGTTGTCATTCAATCTCCAAATCAATGAAACTACCAGAAGTACGACTTTTAGGATTTTTAATGTCTTTTACTCTCTCTCAGAGGAGAATAATGTAAATTTTACTACACATACTTCAGCTTTAGATGTTCAAAAGATAGATCCATATAAAGTATTCTTTGCTGTTGACTCTTGATACATGAAAGTATCAAAATGCATCAAAGGGTAATTTATCTTTCTGAAGGGTGGACAAAATAACTAGATATAATATGACTTGTAGACTTTGTGGTGACAAACCCTCTGAGAATTGACATCCAACTCTGCAGTTGTTCTCAGCTCAACAAAGGATTGTAGCACCTTTCGGGCTATTGCTTTGGTTGGTTCCAGTTTTGTTTTTATAGTTACAAATAAACGCATGATTTATCACCGGCCTCTGCTCAGCGTCAATCTGCAGACAAGACCTAGTTAGCGACAAGCTAACTTTTCTCCCATTTCAAGGAGGCAGATGTTTCCCTCAGGAGTTGATGGAGATCAAACTACAACTGTGACTCTTCACTTTCTGATTTCTGACCTTCATAAACATAGATTGGCAGTCCAAGGTAGCAAATGTAAATTGGATGTGTTCCTGTACAACTAATTCAACATCAACAAGAGAAACATTGAGAAACTTGGAGGCCCACCACCACCACCTCATCCTTCTGTTACTTGTGTTTTTTTTGTGTCGTGTGGGGAAACTGTGATAAGACAGCCAGTGACCGAGTTTCCTGCTGAAATAAGACAACCATATCTTTATTATCTCAGCAAACAGACAACACAGAGCAGAGCCAAACATGACGAGATGGTAACACACCTCACTCACTCTGTCTCTTTGTGTTCTGCACTCTATAAGTCAGAAACACTTTGGGTGATGATGTTCTCGACACGTATTTGTCTTGGGGATATCAGGCAGCACTCGCTGTAAAAACAAACACGACAGAAGCAACAACAACCCTGGACACATGAGCTTCTTCAAATATCACGGAGATATTTTTATCTGAATCGCCTCCCTGACGTGTATTCATAGTGATTGTTTTCTTGTACTTGCAGCTATCCTCGGCATGTACACGCTGATGAGCAACAAGCAGTACTACGACGCTCTGGGCACCACAGGCACCATCGCCAACACAGAGGGCATCAACAGTACGTACAGCATACGCCATCGTCTTCACTTGGCTGGAAAGATATTTTGGGAAAGTAGCTTCTTGTCAGCGTAGTTTTTTTATTTATTTTTTTGACGTGGTATACTGTCTGGCCCGTTCAAGGTGTGGTGAAACCAGATCCGTTCAAGATCTTTCCCGATGAGCCACCGAACCCCACCAACGTGGAGGAAACCCTGGAGAGGATCCACAACAACGACAGCGGCCTGACAGAAGTCAACCTTAACAACATCAAGGTCGGTCCGAAAGCAGAAAAACTACTTTACTGGAGGGGTTCTCAACTAGTCTCACTCTGGGACCCACATTTTCCCATGGTCATTAAGTCGCGACCCACTTTTATAGAATTTTTTTTAAAGACTTTAAAAACTCATTTTGCTCTTTATTGAGCAAAGTGGACTTCAGAGCACATGAATAAAACTGAGGACCATGACAACTGCATGTACGGAAGTGAATAAAAAAATATCAAACTGCACAAAATGGAGACCAACAAAACGATATATTTGACTTCTAATGCATCTCTGCATTCAGAGCATATTCACAAAAGTGAATAAATATCAAATTGCACAAAATAAAGACCCACAAAACAAGGTATTTTCTCTGCATTCAGGCCACATTAAT
This sequence comes from Trachurus japonicus, assembly GCF_045865225.1. Classification (NCBI taxonomy): domain Eukaryota; kingdom Metazoa; phylum Chordata; class Actinopteri; order Carangiformes; family Carangidae; genus Trachurus; species Trachurus japonicus. The sequence continues at coordinate 30,169,010 of NC_140922.1, read as the reverse complement.
AAGAAACTGATATCTTTGCATTCAGAGCAAATGGAGCAAATAATAAGAAACTGAGGAGGACAATTAGAACTGCCCACTTTTGGGTCCCGACCCACCAGTTACGAACCACTGCTTTACTGTATTGATCAGGTGGAATATAATATAAAACAAGCAGATGTATCTCCAATACTCCAATAAAGACCACATCACTTTATCTTTCCTGCAGGACATTCCCATCCCAACACTGAAAGAGATCTTTGAGGCGATGAAGGGAAACTCTCACGTGGAGTTTCTGAGCATCGCCGCGACCCGCAGCAACGACCCGGTGGCCTACGTGAGTACACTGTCTCCAGCAAAACAGATTTTTGTATGTTTCAGGTGTATTAAAGGTTCTTGTGTATTGGTGTAATCTAAAACACATTAGAGGTTAACTTACATCGCCAGTGCCAGTTTGTGATGTTTCATGTAAAAACATCCATTAAACTCAACCCTCTGACCTACATTGAAGGATTACAGGTGTCTCTAAAGGCTTTAAAAACCTGTGTATGGTGTCTGGTGGTGAAGATAAAAAATAAACCAAGTTCTTTAGAAGATGCTTTGGAGATATGAAGCTAAGGAAGTAAATATCTCCTTCTCTAAAGCCTTGTTCCATTAAACCTGGTGATGAGGCCTTTTCACAAAAAGCTGCTTTGGTTGTAAAATGTGGAATAACTTGTGTATGTGTGTGTTTCAGGCGTGTGCTGAGATGCTGCAGGAGAACACCAGCTTGCAGAGTCTTAATATCGAATCCAACTTCATTACTTCAGACGGCATGATGGCGATCATCAAAGCGATGGCCAACAACGCCACGCTGGTGGAGTTCAAGATCGACAACCAGGTGGGACGGAGCTTATTGCACAGATATTACAGATACATAAAAAATACAAACATCATACCACTATTATTTTGTATAATAGTGGTATGATGTTTGTATTTTTTATGTATCTGTGAAGCACTTTGTGAGTCTTCTCTGTGAGAAGTGCTATATAAATAAAATTTTACTTTACTTACTTACTTATTGTCCTGTAGATAATGTGCTGTCAGTTTAATACGGTGAATGTTGATGTGGTTTTCCTTCTCTCCTGGTTACAGAGGCAGAAGCTGGGAGATTCAGTTGAGATGGAGATCGCCTCCATGTTGGAGAACAACTCCAGCATCCTCAAGTTCGGCTACCACTTCACCCAGCAGGGGCCCCGCGCCAGAGCCGCCATGGCCATCACACGAAACAACGACATGAGTGAGCAACACTCGGAAAATCAATTAGAATTTGCAGCAATGTGGAAAAGAACGGCTGCCGTTAAAGGGATAGTAGCATTTTTTTTTTAAAGTGGGGTTGTATGATCTACAAATAGCCCCTAAGTACTTTAATTGCAGTAGAAGACTCTCTGCACTCCTCCCGTTAGCAACGCCAGCCCATAGCCCTGCCCAGAGATTTACAACATACAGTGTTGTGAACAGACCCAAAGAAACGGCCTATTTTCACGGCCTAAAAGAGGTTTTACCTTAAAAAAAAATACACAGTTCCATTGTTCGCTATAACAAAATTTTTTCCAGCCCTTCAAAGTGCAGGAAAAATACAGTTTTTATTTGGACCTAACCAATTCACGTATCCCTCCGCCCAGGGTTAGCGCCCGCGATCAGCAGTTGGTTAGGTCCAAATAAAAACTGTGTTTTTCCTGCACTTTGAAGGGCTGCAAAAATAGGCTGTTTCTTTGGGTCCATTCACAACACTGTATGTTGTAAATCTCTGGGCAGGGCTATGGATTGGCGTTGCTAACGGGAGGAGTGCAGAGAGTCTTCTACTGCAATTAAAGTACTTAGGGGCTATTTGTAGGTCATACAACCCCACTTTAAAAAAAATGCTACTATCCCTTTAAGAGCCGCCATGTGCAAAGATGCTCAAATTAATTGCTTCATAATTCTCTCTTTCCTCCTCATTACAGTCCGCCAGCAGAGATTAAGATGAAAGCAACACGGAGCAAACAGAAGATCAACCAGTTTGGGCCGTCACGGCCTCCAAAGACAAGCCAGCGACAGCCGCGTGCCAGCTTTCTCAACGTGGTGCACCAGAGCTGAATCAATGCTCCTGAATCAAGTCATGGTCAGCGTGCATCCAACTAACGAAGCATCCAGTGTCCAACCATTTCATATCATTTACCGCGGCCAGCTTTTTGTAGACTGCTGAATTCATCATAAAGGCATGTATAGGTCACAAGCAACAATGTGAAGTGTCTTTTTTTGTGCTTTTAGTTTGTTGCATTGCCAACATCAACCCCGTCCCCCCCAACCCCCCAAAAAAAGGTCAACTCTTTTCATCTATGAAAAACACTTTCAATGTGGTGCTATCTATCTATGGTAAGACAACAATCTGTAAATACTTTAAATAAAAATATATATTCAAGTATTCTCTGTAAATGTTTGGTAAGTTTAACTCTATTGTTTCTACTACACCTTATTTAGATGTGGGTATCTCATATTGGCCATGTGAACACATATTACCATAATATTGGATAAAATGCCTCAAAACTGCTCATATTCTGGTACATTTCAGTGTTTACAGGTAGAACTGGATCTTGGGGAAAGCTCAGAAACCTGCACGAATTTACTTCAAAGTTCAACTACAAACAAGTTTTTAAGTTTGTATCAGTCTTTCATGATTGATATTTTGATTTGACCTTGTTTTACCTGATAAAAGGTTGGAAATAATAGGTCTGGAAACACATTTATGCTTCTGATCCGCCAAAATCAGGATGCTTGGTCTCAGAGAGACAAATTTATGATTCTTCATTAGCATCTTTTATTTATTTCGACCTTCTTTTGACTGTTTGTAACTTGCAGCGACTAGCACCGTGTTGGTGGCTATGCTAATGCTAACTCTTGTTCTCTGACAAGAGTTTGGGTTTATTTTGTCAAGTTTGATTCCTTAGGTTATAACTTATATCATATATGAATGTCTGAATTCATACTTATCGGTCCTAAGGAGGAAATACTCACTCATGATAGGTCTAATGGACATAATAATAATGTTAAACACTTGACCTTATTGGTACCTTCATCAGGTGAGGATCACTTGATGTCCCGGTCCTTTGTTTACAAAATGTTGATATCGTCAAAAACTATATAGTAATTAATAAAATTATTAAAAATTGAACATATACTACAGTGCTTTTAGAGAGGAACTGTTCACAGCTCTTTAATCGCTTAGTCTCCACTGATCCTCTGACTTCCCCCAAGCACCTGAGCTATTTTTAACCCCACCCACACACCCACCCTCACGACCCACCCCCACCCCCCCTCCACCGCCAAACCCTGATGGGAAACGTAACCTAGTCCACTGGGCTTGAGTTACCTTGTTCCAAATATAAGAACCAAGTTTAAGAGGGTTGCACCTGTGTGCACCCGTGGAGATTTATGAACAGAAACAGCTGTTAACCTCTGAGGATTTTGACAGCATTGCTCTGGTTCCTTCCCCCTCCGTCCGTGTCTTTACTTTAACCTATTTCCTTGTTTTATTTAAACGCTGTTTGACTTAATGTCAAGTCTGACATAACACCAACTGATTTCTAGACTTCTCCAAAGGTCATGTTTTTGTTTTTTTCCCCTCGAAGCCGTGTAGACTCCTCCACTGGCATCTGACATCTTGAAATGATTTAAAGTCAGCGGTGCCTCCATGGCCACGGTCTATTCTGAGTTCCTCTCCCCTTTGATTGGTGTTTAGCAATAAAACTCAGGTGTATTTTGGGATTGAAATGCAGGATGCCATGCGTACTACTGTGACAGACGTATTCACCATATTGTATTCCAATTGTTTCTTCTCCTTTTCTTTTCTTTTTTTTTCTTCTTGTTGTCATATTTGCGTCAAAGGACTGTGTAAATTGTACCATTAAAAAGGTCAGGCCTGATATTAAAGGTCATCACAATGTAAAACGTCGATAACCATCTCACCACTGTCTCTATTTCATCCTGACATGACACGTCTCCATGACGAGTGACAAAGATCCTTAACTCATACAGTATAATAAGTGCGTCCCCATGTGGTGGTGGTGGCAAAATAATGAAGTGAGCTTTCGACACATATTAGCGGCGTCATCAGAAACTAACCCATGTTAAGTCCCTCAGCTCCATCCCCACTGACCCTGATGGTATTATCCAATTTATACCAACTGTGTGTGTGTTGTGGAGAATGCTAACCAGTGGCTTCTCCGCCCAGATTAGCACCGATACTGCTGATTGAGTGAGGATTAGTCCGTCCAGATCGAGGCGATTGAACTCCTATTCAAAGGAGTAAAACAGACAACAAAGGGGGATGAAAATGGCTTTTGGGAGACGAGAGATATTCAGCCCGAAAATTCAAGTGTTTGTTCAGCTCTCAGTGCTTTTCTTTTTGATCCTGAACGAGACAGGGGGCCGATGTCGGTGTGTGGTCAATGTGATCCATTCAGTTCAAAAAGTCAAAACAGTTCAGTTCAGTGATGCTTAACTGTGATGTTTCCTGTTGAGACGAGATGGTGCAGTGTGGGAGTCGTTGCATCAGTAATAACATCTGTTCTCACAAAACGAATCAGTGAAGTCAATGCAAACACAAGCAGACATGGTGTAAACAAACATCTGATGTAATCCTAGGTTGCACACGTTCACCACATTTCACACACAACTTCCTGACTCAGGGTTGTGTACAGTTTCCTGTGCAATGAGAGGCAACACTTATGCAACATCTCAGGAGATCTTAGAAACTACTCCATCATCATAACCAGTGAAAATTATGGTGAAAACTATGTAATCCACAAGCAGCAATAAACCGGGATTATCCATGAGTGGAGCTTTTTTGGGTGGATACAGAAAAGAAAGACACAAAAGATACAAAAAGCTCAATGATTTCTTTTGTTCAAATCTTTAATTCTGTTTTACATCTTTTGTCGTAACAAAAATAAAACATTTTCAGCAAAATAGTCACAGAAATTTGATATCAGCTGACAAAAAAAAGCAGCAACAGTAAGTTTGTGCTGTAGAATCAACACAAGGAAATCATGTGATTCAATGAAATGCACAAATCTGTTACATAAAGTCTTTGCACGTGGAGCTGTGACTGTTTCAAACAGCACCGGCGCTCCTGAACGCACCACCGTGGTACAAGCCTGATCCTCTCAGTGACTTGTGGGGAGGCCGGAGACTGATGGAGGCTCCTCCTCGTCTGAATCAAACTCCACATTCTCGTCTTTGATCCACTGGCCACTGCGGTCCTGTACCCACCCATCACTATGAAAGACAAAAAGATGAAATGCACTGTAAATATTGTATCGTCAAAATGCTTAAAGGGATAGTTCAACATTTTGGCAAACTGGTCCGCTCCCATAATCCCTATGGTCATAGCAGGAGGTTCGCTACCTTTATTTGTCGGTGCAAGCTATTTTTATAACAGCGGAGCAGAGCCGCGAGCTGCTCAGAGCTACGCTACGGAGGCTAATGGGATTTCTTGGTTTCCCTCATCAAACTCATCAAATACACAATCCAACAACTCCAAAAACTGTCCCTGAAGGCAACACGCATCAGCGGTTTTGCATGAATTTCCCTCTAAAACAACTCTGTCTGGTAACGTTGTGTTATTATCTCATAGCGTGGTGAATGTGCAGGTCACAACTTGTCCACCAGAGCATTGTGGAGTTGTTGGATTGTGTATTTGATGAGTTTGATGAGGGAAACCAAGAAATCCCATGAGCCTCCGTAGCGTAACTCTGAGCAGCTCACGGCTCTGCTCCGCCGTTCTAAAAATAGCTTGCATCGACAAATAAAGGTAACAAACCTACTCCTAAAACTATAGGGATTATGGCAATGGGCCAATTTGCCAAAAATGTTGAACTATCCCTTTAACTGTCTTTTAATAATCGGGATATTCAGCAGCTTTCTTCCTTCTTCTTCTGTACCTTTTCAGTTTGAGGTAGTGCTCCAGCTCCTTCCTCCTCTGGGCTGTTATTGGCTCCGCCTCCTGTGACACTGTGAGCTCAGATCCTTTTACATCTTTTGATGGATGTGACTCTTCATTGGCTACAGGAGACAAAACATCCCCAGAATTATAAAATATAATAAAATAAAATAAAATAATAGATTTCCCTTCACAGACTTTACCTGCTGCATGAGCGCTGCTTGGTGAGACTCTGTTTGAAGCGCCAGTTCTCCAGTGTGCGTGTTCTTGCTCAGATGATGATTTGCTGCAGGCGCTGCCACCACTGGGAGTTGGTCCTTTCTCAGATTTTGTGCTTTAAAAAAAAATCACAGGTTTGTGTTTAAAATAGTGTTTCCCTTCATGTCTTCTGTGGTATAAAATATTGGGGGAATGTAAATTGTATTTTAAACAAGCGTCTCACTCACCTGGTTTTTCGATGGCAACTGTTGTACGGTGCGGTCTTCAATAAAGCGTGATGTGTGAGCTTCCGTGTTTGTTCCAGTAAAGGTGCTGAACTGGAGGGTTCCTAAAATCACAAGAACAACAACAAACTTAAAGGACAATTCCGGGCAAATTCAACTCGGGGCTGTATTTTCCGAACATTTTAGGTCTAAATTTTAAGAAGGAATCCGAAGATTTTCAGTTTAATCGCTCCTGTTTTGCGGTGGTTGTGTCTGTCCCATAGGTCTGTCCCCGCATCGCCACGGCAGCAACGGATGGAAGTTCCGCTGCTTAGGCTGTTTACATCCCTCAAACCCGCAATTTTTTTCCACAGACAGCGTCAGATGGCGACTCAAACATGCACCGAGAAGTTTATTTACTTCAAGCAAGCCGACATGTTTGTAAAACTAGATCTAATTCAAACCCAAAGTTGACGCGCTTGGTGTGTTCACGTGCAGTTGGAAGCTCCCGTTTGTGTCATAAACACAGGAAGATCAGCTCTTGACTTGCTTCAAGTAAAAAAAACTTCTCGGCGCATGTTTGAGTAGCCACCTGATGCTGTCTGTGGAAAAAAATTGCGGCTTTGAGGGATGTAAACAGCCTAAGCAGCGGAACTTCCATCCGCTCCCATTCATCGCTGCCGTGGCGATGTGGGGACAGACAAAACTACCGCAAAACAGGAGCAATTAAACTGAAAATCTTCAGATTCCTTCTTTTAGACCTAAAATGCTAGGAAAATACAGCCCTGAGTTGAATTTGCCCGGAATTGTCCTTTAACGTCTGTCTGTGTGGATTGCAGAAATTTCTCAAATGCTACTCGGAGCCCACTCACTCAGTCGTCAACTCAATTAAATGCTCTTGTCAATCGTTGTTTATATTTTCCACAGGGGAAAACCACCAGAAATTGGTTTGTAGGATGTTGTGCGTCACGGTCATATGATGGTCACATCACTGCTACACAATGACTGTGACGCCAGACAACAACAACATGGCCTGATTCGCTCCATCAGTGAAAGAAAGACAGAGTCTGTTCAGCTCATGTTGTTGCTCCTTATTACTTACTAAAATAATTCATTGACCTTCTCCTTGTTGAATGACAAGAAGACTGATTCATATCTGTTGTTGCTCCGATCCACAATCTTTCTGAGATTCTGAAATATTTATGGAGTCAACTAGACTGGATGAGTTTGTTGATAGGTGAAACACACACACACACACACACACACACACACAGTGACCCACCTGTCCACTGTCTTCACTTTGGACGAAGTTTTCTTGTTTCCTTTTTGTTATTTCATTCCTCAGCCGTGCCTTCTTGCCATAAAATGCTTTTAATCCTGAGGAGATAGAACATAAAAAAGAGATATCTTCATTTTCTAAGAATTGCATGAGTGGATTGTGAAACATTATTCAACACACCAATTACGCCAATCATTTGGAGTACCATAGGGATCTCTGTTTGTAAAATGACACCCTGGGCACGACAACATACAAATGAAAGTTTATAAACCAATGTGCTTGATTTAACGGATGGTGGAGGAATCTAGTGCTGTGATCACATTATACTCCTTAAAATTTGTGTATCATAGTGATTAAGTGACTTGTGACTCCAGTTTACATAGACAGTTTGTCAGCTAATACAATTTCTGAAACAATGTAGTGCATCACAGTAAAATGACCCTATTAAATGTAGGCCTATTCATAAGTAATAACACAGTTGAAAATTGCAGTGAATTTACAGTAAATTGCACACAGTTCATTTTAATGTTCATCAGTATTAGTGAGTGCACTAAAAGCTGCAATGAGTGTATGAGAACATAATTGACAGATTAATAGTTAATAGGAATTGATTGTTAAATACCAATTGAGTACCAATTGAGTATATATATATATATATAGGAAATGTAAATCAATGTAAATCACTATCTAAATGTAAATCAATGTAAATCACTATCTAAATCCACAGTCCTTGTGAAAAAGACATAAACATGGGGTTGGCTTTTATTCTCTCACCTTCTAGATGTCTCTTCCCCTTCCTGTGGACGGTCAACATGTCCACTGTATCAAAGACAGGACGGTAGGCGCACACAAGGCAAGTGTATCTGCAGAAATCAAATACATAGGATGAATTTCAGTCTCTTCCCACTAGTTACTATGTGTTTACAACCTTTTACGTCTTCAAATAACAAGTTCCTCCAGAAAAACAAAACAAAACATATCAGTATTATAAATTAAACCTACCTTCCATTCTTCATAAGAGCTGCTTCATCTTCTGGTATAAAATTTGACAAAAGATCCGCCACACGTCGTTTCTGGAATAAGACAATACAGTAAAGTAGTTCAATCAATTTGTTTCCATTCGTTTGGCTACACTAGTTTGCTACTAGCTAGCAACATGCTAACGACAACAACACGTATTATCTCAGTTAAAGTGTCCCGTAGAAAAGCTAAACAACGTGTTACCTTCAAGATATTCAACTGACTCTTGTCGTCGCCTTCCCTTTTAAAAGACATGATAGTTTTAATTGATCATATAGAAGTGAACGGCTATGACAGGTTAGCTCATTAGCTCGCTACTTCACAACAACAGCACTGGCGATGCAGCGTTCACTGTGCACCGGTGAAACTGGGAAAGTACAGTACTCAGCTCAGTTGAACGACAGTACATACAGTCTATGTTACTGCCACAAACTTTGGTGATCAATATGTATTTATTTTTATTTTACTTTGTTGAGGATAGTACACACAATAATTCCAACGATATGGCTTAGCTCAGGTGCGTACTATTTTTTCCATTTTATTTGATTAGGAAGTTTGAACTATCTCTAAACGCAAAAAAAGAAAATTGAAAATGCTAATATACATGTATAACCTGTACAAGATGTGGAAAGTAGAAGAAATATTCAATCACAAAGCGTCGACATACTGGTTCAAACCACGACTGGATAAAAAAAAAAGTATTCAGTATGATTTCTTCCAATTGTCATGAACGCATCGCATGTGACTCGGAACTCCATACGGCAGCCATGGCAACAGGCAGCTGACCGCAGGAGACATGTATGACATGAACGTATTTCTCAGCAACTTTGATTGAGAGATGAAGCGGTTTAAAACTAAAGTTAGGTAAATTATTGTGTTTTTAAAAGTTGTGTCAGGGACCAGTTACACAAACTCCAGCAAGAAACATCCTCGTAAGCGGTTTATTTATGCTACTGTATGGCCATGTCCGAGGCACAACATGGGAACGGTTTAACTTTGCTCCTCGGGAACCGCACCAGATCTTACGGCAGCTTGGTCCGCTCTCCGCCGCAGTCCCCGGGTCAGTCCCCGGTTCATCACCACCGCCAGAGACGGATTGAACACATAATTCAACCAGGAGAGACTTTACAAGGCCTGTCCCTGAAATATGGAGTGTCTGTAAGTAATTATGAACCTGTTGGATTTTAATAGCAAAGTCCTTATTGTTACGTCTCTGTTAATAGTTAACTTCTGCAACAAGTTGAGTTTTGTCTTGTATCTTCTAACTTAGCAATCAATTTTAAACTTTTACAGAAATGCATTATCTTGTAAAGTTTGTCCGTTTTGCAAAATTATTTCAAATAATTCATTGTTTTTTTCTATTTGTCTTTATATGACGTTTTTCTGTTTTCCATCAATCACGAGGCAGTATACTGTGTAATTGGTTTAAGTCGGGTAATTTGACAAAACAAAGCATGTTAGGAAGTCATGTAAGGATGTGGGAGGTTTTTCACTTGACAGTTCGTTTTATTGCTAGGAGCAATCAATTTTAAACCTTTACAGAAATGCATTAAGTTACCTTGTAATGTTTGTCTGTTTTTGCAATATTGTAATGTGTGAAATAAGTAGGCTATATTTGATCATTCTGAGACAGTAAGTTGATCATATTATTGTTCATTGTTTATCTATTTTTCATATAACTGCCTTGTTATCTTATTTATTTATTATTTATTTATTGAACAGGGACAGAGTTAACTCACTAATAAAAAAAAACATTGAAGAAAATGGATGATAGTATATTAATCATTAATCATTGTAGTCCCAATAATTGATTCTTATTTTTAATAATTGTTAATATGTGATCTGTTCTTGTGTATCAGTATCTTGGAGGTGACAATAATGGATCAGGGCATTCAACTTCAGGAGGCCATGTGTTAAAGATGGATAAATCCTAAGCAGAAAAGAGCAAAAATCACATGCAGGATAACCTTTTAGTTTAATTGTTAATCAGTTGTTACTATGGAAAGGGTATTAGAGGAAAACATCAATGCAAGAGAAGATAATTTTAATGCTTGTAGAGTTAAGTGAAACAATCTTTAAATAAGTTTACAAAAGGCTGACGAGGTCATTTTCTTACAGATGGAGCAAATCAAAAGGGCAAACAGACTCTACACCAATGACTCCATATTCCTGAAGATGTCTCTATCCATCCCAGTGCTGTCGGACTTGGACGACCGTAGTAACGGGCGGGCAGATTCGTCAGAACTGGATGGTGAAGAAAAAAAAGACAATGGCCACACAGGGAGCTCATCTGGGAATAAACAAGATGACGACTGTAATGAAGAAGAAGATGATGAAGAAAGGGCATCGGACTTGACTCCTGTGGATTTTATGAAAAGGTTGGATGACTTGATACACCAGTCCAAGCAGGCCGCTGTCAGAGGCTGCGAGGAGGGAGAGAAACGGTACGACTCCTATGCGGCTTTCACTGTTCACTTGGGTTTTATTCTGTGACAGAGTCCCAAAGGCTTTTTATCTGCTTGACCTATAAAAGTATTGATATACTGAATTTCCACCAGGTACTTTATGAATCCCAATGATAAACATGACAGTGTGCCTTTTAGAAATTACATCCATAACAGTTTACTTTATGGAAAGACATTGCATGCTCATACTTTTAAAGGGATAGTTCAAGATTTTGGCAAATTGGCCCATTGCCATAATCCCTATAGTTTTAGGAGTAGGTTTACCTTTAATTGTCGGTGCAAGCTATTTTTAGAACGGTGGAGCAGAGCCGTGAGCTGCTCAGAGCTACGCTACGCTAATGGGATTTCTTGGTTTCCCTCATCAAACTCATCAAATACACAATCCAACAACTCCAAAACGCTCTGGTGGACAAGTTGTGACCTGCACATTCACCACGCTATGAGATAATAACAGAACGTTACCAGACAGAGTTGTTGTAGAGGGAAATTCATGCAAAACCACTGATGCGCATTTCCATCGGGGGCAGTTTTTCGGTAAGCAGTCTCTTGTCCACCAGAGCGTTTTGGAGTTGTTGGATTGTGTATTTGATGAGTTTGATGAGGGAAACCAAGAAATCCCATTAGCCTCCGTAGCGTAGCTCTGAGCAGCTCGCGGCTCTGCTCCGCCGTTCTAACAACAGCTTGCACCGACAATTAAAGGTAATGAACCTACTGCTATGACCATAGGGATTATGGCAATGGGCCAGTTTGCCAAAATGTTGAACTATCCCTTTAAAGCCACCAATTTCAATCTCTAGACTCACTGTATCTTCTCATTCTGTTTTCATCCTCACAGGGTCGCCGACCTAGAAGCAGCGTGCACCGGCGGGGAATCAGACAGGCGGCCTCTGACACGGTCACAGAGCGTCGTCATGTCATCGTCAACGACACACAGAGCAAAACCCCTCACCGTCACCAAACTCACCACCAAACTCAAAGACAGGGAAGATGAGATCTTTGAGCTGTGACATGTAGATAGATAGATAGATAGATAGATAGATAGATAGATAGATAGATAGATAGATAGATAGATAGATAGTACTTTATTGTCATTCAGTTATACACACCATGGTGTATAGAGAACGATATGTCGTTGCGCTCGCTCAGACAGATAAAAACTGACCTAAAAACAAACCAGAATGAATATGTAAATATAAAATATGCACGATACCTGCTGTTTCACTTCGGACATTAAAAAAAAAAACTTTCCCAGAAGGCCTTGCCCCTGGGTTTGGGCCTCCTGGACACCAGAGCATTACAGAGAGAGGAATAGTTTGCTGCTGTACCGTCTATTCATAGCACCGTTCAATATAGATGTCGTAATGGGAAGTTACTCTGTCTTTATCATGGATCTATTATATAAGACATCCATGGTCTTTACACAAGTATTTTAATCGATTATTGCACTTTTTTTCAGCCTTGTTATTTATTCAGACACACACTCTTTGTTCAGATAGCTGTGTGGTTTTTCAGGGTTTCCTTTCACATGTAAGTAATTACAGCATGAAATGTTAAAAATGAGAATTTGCCTTCACATGTTTTAGTCATATGACTGATCAGTGGGTCATATGATCAGCGTGTGGTTGTGTGTGCAGCTATCTCACAGCCTGGTAAAGCAAAGGTGACCACGTTTTCTAAACTAAAACCCATTAAATATGTAATATAAAGGATATTAAGCATGTTCCCTTACTATAATACTCAGAGCACAAAACGGCTCATAAATGGGTCGCACTGTCTGTCACTGCTGAAGAATTTAAAATCCCATGGGACCAAACTTTTAAAAAAGAGACGTGTTTTGCAGAATATATTTTGACAGCTATGGGAATGTTGATCCATTTAAGTTGTGTACAGTTCATTTAGAAATAAAGAAGACGGTCTGATCCTGTGTTTAGGTTCAGATTTAAATATCTTTGTCTGGTGTGATCATTTCTTAGAAAAACATCAACCAAAGTAGTAACAATGCGGCATGTTTTTAAACTGCACAGTAATGGTGAGTGTGATTGTCTTCAGTGAGGACAGTTTTTTTTATTATTGGCTGTATTATTGTCCTTCTGGATGTTTCACTAGATGCAGGGCATCAAGTTGCTGTTATATGATGATATGATTTTGACCAGCAGATGTCAGCGTTGTGTTAGAGTGATATTGTCCACTGGACTGTTCTCTTGCACTTTTTTCATTCCTCCTCTCTAGAAAACGTAACATAACATCATTAGTTATGAATAAAACATTTCAAATTGATTGTATTGACATTAAAATAAATGCTTTTACATTACATCACTGGTCTACTCTAAACTGCTGCTTCCAGCCCTGAGAGTGCTGCTGTGGTTTCTCCTCCTCCTTCCTCTTAATGGCAGAAATGAGTACATTTTTAAGTGCTATTGAATGAATGTAGGGGAAACACTGTTGATGATATTTGGCATATTAAGAAATCTGCATTGTACATTGGAGGGACAACAATGTGAAAACTTGCATCTTTTTTATACAGTTTGGATTTTTGAATGTAGAAGGTGGATTTTCACCTGGTGCAAAGTATGCTTACTTAAAGGGCGATACATAGTTTTTGAAGTGATTCAAGTAATGAACCATCTTGCAGTTTGAGTGGAATCAACATTAATTTCCAAAGCCCCAAAATTCGTTAGGTAATGTGTTTTATCTGTCAAACAGTTGAACAGTCTTTGGTTATTGAGCATGAGGCAAATCCTTAATATGTCTAGTGTAAGGTTTGTTTTACATTCTGATCTGTGTTGTCCATTCAAGTCCAACCAGGAGCAACAGCGCCTTCTAGTGTTTACGAAGGGAAGTGAAAAACCTTACAACACCATAAAGATAATGATCATCAGAATCATGAACATTGTTATGTGTTTATGTCCAGCACAGGTGTCTTTCTTTCGGAGAATGCTGATGCTGTTTTTACTTTGTACATGATTCAGTCTCTTAAAAACAGCTGATGAATGGTTTTTTTTTATCAGTGTTAAGTATAATAAACTTTATGAATAACTGCTATTTGTGTCTTTATATAACACATTTCCAGTTGTTGAAATTCATTCAGCGTTTATTCAGCTTTTATTAACTCACACCGTCACACTGGAACCTTTATAAATAAACTTTATTTATATAGCACATTTCTCGAGAACATTACAAAGAGCTTTTACAAAAAGAAATAATTAAACGGGGCCCTGATCCAACAACACAACATCAGACCGGCAGTGATGATGACGATGATGATGAGACAGATGCACAGGGTGTTGATGCAGCTGAGGAGAAACAGTCTGAACCATCTGAGCTTCAGTTGAGTCTGAGGTAAATGAACAACCAATAAAATAAAAAAAACGCCACAGTTCTGGCTCACAAGTCATTCTGGGAAGTGGAAGTGTAAAGTTCAACAGACTCATCACTCATCAGTGCTTAATATCAAACTTTAAAACGACCAACAACTACACACTTTTAACATCATCCATGGGTTTAGATCAAGTGTCTGGTCGGGTCGAGCAGTAGCAGTAGCGGCAGTACCATGAAGGTTTTATTTAATTAATATCTGATCAGTGCTCATCAATAGATATAAAATAAGGATAAAACTCATTTGCTTATTTGTTTTATTAAGTTTTCGGTGCATAAACAGCAGCTGTGTGCCGAAGAAGAAGCAGCAGCAGCAGGTTTTACTATGATCATCCAGTGCTACACCACCTCCACTTTATACCATGTTCATTTGATTTGACATCATTTGTTCATCATAAATATATTTGCTGGGTGGCGTTCAGAAATATTCAACATCGGTAATTATACCAATTTGCAACCACGTTTTTTTCTTGCTACTAATTTCAATATCAAATCGATTTAAACAGCAACTAAATGACAGTACAGTACAGTAAATTTTAGTTTTAACGTTAGTCCATAAAGTGGCTCATTTCAGTGTCTATAAGGCGACAGATGCAGATTTCAGTCTGTGTGTATCCTTCATAAGAGCAGTCTTATTCTAACTCTGTCATTAATTAGCTTTTATAAATCTGTAATATGACACATTAGATAAGAAAACTAACAGTTGTTTTCTCTGTTCTCCAGTTGCTTCAGCACAGATTCATCTTAAAAGTCATAAAGTTTAATTTGGCAGATCAAATGATGACATATCAAATGATGATATTAAATTATGGCAGATCAAATTATCATATCACATGAGCAGGTTTGTGCTCTAAGGCCTCGGCTCTAGTGTTTATCTCATCTACACAGTGGAAATTAAAGGAGTTGTTTTTATTTTATAGAGATATTTCTCTTCAGGCCTTTAGTTTCTAAAATATAACACAGTTGGTGATCTTCCTTTACTCTGTGGCCCCTTCTTTATCTCATCTTTACAACCATTTATGAGTTTATAATTGGTCAAGAGGCTCAAACATAATAATTTATGAATGAGTTACTATTATTTATAACTTGTAACTCAATCAGTAGATTAAAAAATATCATTAAATGTTCATTTATGATTTTTAACTGAATTAATAACCCATTCTGAGCCTTTTATGAAGCCTAATTGTAACATGGTACCAGGTTTACTAATGAACTGTTTAAAAAGTTCAATCCTCTGCTGTTGTTGCATAATCTTGTACCGCATCATCAGTCTCTACTTTCTCTCTGTCTCCCGTTTATATCACTGATTTGATTTGATTTTACACATTTGCAAAAGGTTGAACTCATCTCTTCTAATGAAATCCATTAAATAAACTCCTAGATGATTAAAATGACTTGTTTTTGCTGTGACCAGGGGGCGTGTCGGCATCGTCAGCTCCTCTTTGTGCATAGAAATACAGATTTTACCTTTCATGTCTCACAGACATTGATTCATAAATTAGGCTTAACCGTCTCTCTCTCTGTCTCACACACACACACACACACACACACACTCACAGACACAGACACACTCAGTCTCTGCAGGGTGGAGCTGAGCTGGGTGGAGGTGAAGCTCCTCAGCCCTGGAAGGCGTGGAGCTCCGTTTCACTGAAGCCCTGCTGCTGCAGTAACCTGAGACAAAGGACAGGAGGTCAGTTTACTCTATTTAACAATTATTTACAGTAATGTGCACATAGTACACGAGAAATAGTAAATATTCAATCAATTAAAAGAAACATACTACAATTTATAGGTAATAAACCAATTCAAATTGATGCAAATAGAAATTAAAATGGTAAAAAATCAAGAATTGTTCTGCAAATTTTTGGACTTAAGTCGTTTTTCAACACAGTTTCTTAAATCTGATCAGTCTGTTTTAATGCAGTAACAGCAGTGTAAGACCATGTCACACACACACACACACACACACACACATACCCTATAGTTAGTTCAGTGAAGGCAGTGGGGCCGCAGACACACGCGTAACATTTGGACCCGTCCGGTCTGTCGATGAACTCCTGCAGCATGGACTCGTCCACTCGGCCTCTCCGTCCCGACCAGCTCTCACAGGGCTCGGAGAGGACGTACTCCACCTGGAACCTGACACACACACACACACACACACACACACACACACACACACACACACACACACATACACAACGCATACAATAAGCACCAGAAAAACTCAGAATTATATATTTACATGCATTTCAATCAACTTCAGTCTTACTACAGATGTGCTCGTCTTGAAACCGATCGTCTGCCCCCCCGATTTTGTCTTCCCACCCTGAGTCTGGTTCTGCACAAGGAAGTTTTTCCTTGACATGTACTGCGTCACATACTGGGATGGTAAAACATTTTACATACTGGGATCTGTCTCTATTGCTATTGTAAAGAGCCTTGAGATTTCGATTTCAATTTCAATTTCAAAACTTTATTATCCACAGAGTGGAAATTCCTCTTTGGTTTCACCATAGACATGTCTCACAAAACATCTGTTGTGATTTGGTACTCTTTTAATACAATTGACTTGACTTAAAGAGGGACTATGCAAGATTTTTACCTTAATTAAACAGCTTCAGAGTAATTGTGATGGTTAAATAAATGACTTTTAACTTGTTACAGGGAGAATGGAGGCTTTACTTTAAAAAAGTTGAATGTGCATGCGCCGTCTGGTGTCTCAGCAGAGTCATGAGAAAAAACTGCCATCAGTTAACCCTATTTTCAGTATTTTCCGATGGCCGATGGCAGTCAATGAGGTGAATATAGGCCGATACTGATGTTAAGGCGATGCATTGGTGCATCCTTATTTTCAAAATGTGCTGACAATACAAATGTATGTAGGTCTCACACGACTTCACATGAGTAAAACCCTGAACACATGCAGCAGTCGTGTGTTTTTTCTATAAAGGAGCCCTTGCAGTACCTTTCATTATCAGCAGCCAGTTGGTCGAGCTCGCAGCGCCACAGAATATCCTCCTCCCGCCGGTTGAAGAACAGCAGCTTGATGCTTCTGGAAACAAACAAACATAAATGTGAACTTTGCATAAAAAGTGATACAAATCAAATCAAAACCTATTGGAATTTTTTATTTTTTGTCTGCGGCTGCGCTCCAACCTGACGGTGTCGATGTCCTGCAGGGTCAGACCGATGACACGAGCCATGGGTGTGAAGCCTGTACCTGCTGCCAACAGGTAGAGGTGTGTGACATCACGGAGGGGGCGGGGCATGAACGCACCCTCTGGACCGCTGACAGATATATGGTCTCCTGGAGAGAGAGTGAACAAATAGACAAAATATGAAATTTTACCAAATATATTAAGTTTCATCACTTTATTTATCCACCAAAATCTAATCAGTTAATTATCGATTCCCAATAAATGTCTGTGCCAGATGTGAAGATGTTCCTCTAAGGTGACGCAGACATCGTCATGGAGGCAGAAAAATCTCAAGTCACCCCAAGACTGTGAAATTTAACACTGAACATCCATAAATCCACAAAAAAACGAATTATTTACAATTAATAATGATCCCTCTCTGCCCCATTTAATCTTACTTTAAACACCCCATTTAATTTCTATGTTTTTTTGTGATTTCATTTCTTTTCCATTTCTTCTAAAGTTAGAAGACATTAATTGTTTTATATATTGTTAAACTCATTGCATTTTGATTCGGACATCAGACGTAGCCGTGCATAAGAGCGGATTTAAGGATTTAAGAGGTGACTGGTTGTGGAAAATGAGGCTTTTCTATTTTTTGTTTTCATTTCTGTTGCTGTTTGTCGTGTTTCAGTGTGTTTTTTTTGACCAGTGGGAAGAAGTCGCTGTATGTAGTAACACAGAGGGTGGGTGTGGCTGAGTGTGACTGACCGGTGCTCAGGCTGTGGAGATGTTGGGTGAGGACGCCGTCAGGATAGACTTTGATCATGAGGTAGAGGTCTGACTCCTGAGAGGAGCGATGGGAGGAAGCTGCCAGGCTCTGATCCACCGGAGTGTACGGCCGCACTACCTCTGCATCTGGACGAGGACAAAACAATAATATATATATATAAATAATAAAAACACATGATCATCGTAGCAGACTTCATTGAGCAAACCAACTTCCAATTTCTTTTCTTTTCTGTTCATTGGCTCTGAGAGCTTAACACACCACAACCTCAAAAATAAAAGTGATAAACCTGCTGAAAGGCACCTATTATTCAATATTTTTAATTTCCAAAGTTACAATTAGGGCCGGACCAATATGGGATATTTGTGGCTGATATTTTGATACTGATATCAGGGAGTATAAACCAATCAATTGCCTAATTTTCCTCAAATTTACATAAACACACATTTTTTGGTATGATGCAATTCAAAGACTTGTGACAAACATATTAACGTTTTGCTCTTGAACCCTTTATTGGGAAAGTTACCACATTTGGTAACATGCTTTTGACAAGTAAAATAAGTCATTTAAGTTTAAGTATTTGCCTTTTTTCCTTGTACATTTTTTTGTTTTATTAAATATTCAGTTAATTTTATCATTAATTTTGAAGAGTGACGAATCATATCTGGTAACTTCAGTTTGGTTGAAAATGTGAATTTCCAAGTATTTAAATGAGCATCCTATAAAGGGTTAACAATGAATAACTTTTATCATTCTAAATGACCTCAGTGCAGAACTGCAGTCAACTCTTATTTTTATTATTGGCTGTGTGAGATGTGCGAGATTTGCTGCCAGGTGTTCATTCGTCGTTGTAAACCATTGGATGTATGATGTAAACACAGAAGAACATCTCGCAGCAAATCTCGTGCAGCCACTGGGAGCTACTGCTACAACAAGGATAAAACAGAGATCACATTATTTTTTTCCGAACAACTTTTTCATGTGGCGGCTTCAGGACACTTGGGTCAGTACAGACGAGCAGTATGGAGGTATCTGGATGTTTCATAGTGTGTGTTTTGGACCATTCAAAAGTGAACTCTATCCGCCCCCCCTGGAACTCCTAAAGAGTTTTGATGACTCTGAAAGTTCTCCAAACTCTTCCTTGGCATGACGGTGAGTAGAGGGTGAAGTATCCCTTTAAGTGTTTGTGCTGATGCTGATTGGTTCCTACCTTGAACGAGGGCTTTGAGGTAGACGTGTTTTCCTACAGGCACATGCATGACGGTCCCGCGTGGGAGCTGCAGTCTGAACACGTGTGTGTTGTGGTTCACCTCCGTCTTCGACACCAACACACAGTCCCGATAGAACGGAGCTGAGGACGGGAGATCACGGTCATGATTTAATTCTGTCCACATGTTATGTCCAGTAATATGTGATAAAAAACCTGCTTAGTCCACGTTTGTGACGTCTTTGATCTCACCTCTGTCTTTTTTGCGTAGAAACGTGTTGTGGTTTTCCAGCGGTTGACCCAGACTCGGCCATTTTCCCTTCACCTGCTTGCGGATGCTGAGCTGGATCTTTCCCACGGAGAACGCAGTGTGAACTGGTGAAGAAGGTTCAAGAGTCAGAACGAGCCAAAAAAAACTTCAACATTGACCTTTTTTTTTTTAAAGCTTTTTTCTCACCAGAGACGGTTCCCTCGACGTCCTCAGCGAGACCTGAGGGAACATGATAACATAAATCTGATCCTATAAACAAAATCCTGTGTTCATCGTTATCAGTGGGCCATTGTTTTTATTGCAGAAAAGAGCAACAAGAATAACACACAATGTTGTTTGCAAAGTCAAGGCTGCTGAAGCTCATAGAGGGGACGCTGTTGGTTGAGCACAGAGCAAAAAGGTGACTTTTACCTGCAAATTTACAGAAGTTCAGTTTCACAGGATGACAACCACAGAAGATAATTTAATTTCAAGCACCAAATTGCAAAGACCAAGTTAAAACATGTGTATTTCTGTGGTTGGGCGTTAAATATGGAATTCCTTAACAGTCAAAACAAAAAAGCTGTACAAATATTTTCCAGTTGAAGAGGATGTATAAGCAAAAAACAGGGAAATTATATAAAAACATGTAATGAAAAAGAATTGTTATGAAACGGTTCATTATTATGGGATTTCATCTGATGGAAGCATTTTTTTTGTTTTAAGAAAGGAGTTGGTATTATAAGTTTTCTTCATCCTGCTCCTTTCTAATCCCCAGGATAGGAATCAACAAATAAAAAGAAATGAAAATGAAATCATGTTGCTCCTCCTGAGATTTTTTTCTGAAGAGTTTTTTCTACTTTGAAGATCAGACTATCAGAGTCTATCAGGGAAGATACTTGGACATGTAGACTGAATCAAACCACAAAACCTTCTGATCAGCTCTTCCCAAAACAGAACATGGAGTTAAATGAGACGTGCTGTTCTTTAGAGTTTCACCTCAGTTGTTGTGGAGGACGGAGAAACCAACATCTCTACTCACTCAGATGTATCATGTAGGACATCTTCCCCAGCAGGACCTCTAGTCGGAGGACGCCGGCGTCTAGGTCGACGGTGGTGCAGCCGGAGCTCGGGATCTGACAGGAAAGTAACAACAAAAAACATGTAATCAACTAATGATTTAAAAAAAACCTTCATTAAAACCAGAATAAATCATTATCGACGAGTTCCAGTTACGATCCTGTTTATCCACAGTCAACAATTGTGTGAAATGTTATCATAAATGCTGTAATGAGTTATGACTAAAAAGTGTTTTCTGAGGTCATCGTGACCTCTGATCAGAGTCCTGCACGGGTCCAATTTTGGAAACCCGCGCCCGCCCGACCCGTTGGTTTTTAAGCCCGTGTCCCGACCCGTCACCCGTGATTATTTCTGAATACAACCCGGATCCGACCCGCCCGTCAATATTAAGACCCGCTGCCCGACCCGCTGCCCGTTAGATCGCCGTCATCACCGGCGATAACGGAGGTACAGCCGTACTCTTTAGAAAAAAGAAAAGAAAAGAGGGAAGGGGGGGGGAGCCGTACTCTTTCGCGGCTATTTCCGGAACAGAGAATGATAGCGACGTAATTCTTTTTTTAATGAAAGCAGGACACTTCAGCCTTTACATTGATCCCATCAGTGTGTTTGTAGCTTACCCAGAGGCTGAGCAGTCAAGCCATGACAGGCTGAACTCCAGGGAAAGCTGTGAGCGGTCACACGAGCGGCCAAAGATCGTTTATTTACATCAAGATGCTGCTCTGTTGTTGCCGTGAGTGATAAAAAAAAAAAGATTTGCTACGCTGGTTCATGCAGCTGCGCGTGAGTTTTCCTCTGTAGGCCGACACATACACCCGCGTACCCACCCACGTTCATTTGAGTTCCGCCCGTGCCCGACCCGTGAATTTTCACAAGACAGCTTATCCACCCGTTGAACACCGTTTTTGCGGGGTACCCGTCGGATACCCGCGGGGATCCGACCCGATGCAGGACTCTGCCTCTGATCAAGGTCTACTTAGTCTAACTATGGCTGTCTCCTTTATATTTTTATGTGTGTGTGTTTGTCTCTTTTTAAATGGACCTAGAG
Source organism: Trachurus japonicus (assembly GCF_045865225.1). Lineage (NCBI taxonomy): Eukaryota > Metazoa > Chordata > Actinopteri > Carangiformes > Carangidae > Trachurus > Trachurus japonicus. Next base: position 30,146,999 of record NC_140922.1, on the reverse strand, counting down.
TCTAATAATGAAGTCCATCTATCTATCTATTAGTTAATTCTTGAATCCAAGGCCTCGCTGAGACACTGTGTCCAAGAGAAAGGGACACACAGACAACCTAAAGACAATATTACATGTCTGAGTTAATGGCTTGAGAACAGATGGATGTATATGTATGTGTGTGTGTGTGTGTGTGTGTGTGTACCTTTCTTTTGGCATAAATGACCAAATTAACTGTGACATCAGTCTGGAACCAGTCGTACCTGCGTCACCAACAGACCGAAGATTATTATCATCATCATGTGACTGTTTACACACTGATTCATGCAAACAATGTAACACATAGTAGCTATGGATGATAAATCAAACTTAAATTAAGACAAAACAATAAAGATAATATAATACAATGCTGAGAGAGGAGAAAATGAATAATAATACTAAAAGAAATGAATCCAGAAGGTAATCAAGGAATAAAAAGACAAACCATTAAAATAGATTAATAAATAAATAAATGTGTATTTTAAATGTATTATCTGTTATACCGAGGGTTGGAGTCTTTGTCTCGGGGCAGAGCCACTGAGGTAGGAGGGGCGAGGCTGGTCAGCGGGGGAGGAGGCGCGATGGCTACGGAGAGAAACAGAGAACGTCAACAAACCACAACACATCAAGGTGTGTGTGTGTGTGTCTGTGTGTGTGTGTGTGTGTATTTTACCTTTAATAGCTGCGGGAACCTTCGTTGCCATCCTTCCCACCAGACACTCTTTCAGCATGGACTCATAGTTCACCCATCGATGTACCTGCACACAAACACAAAACATTACACATTATATTATTATACAACCACAGCAGCTCGTATGAATCATTAATTCATTTTTTTTTTCTATATTTATTAGACCCTTGATCCCCCTACAGTATACTCCTCTGTATTTTACACCGTTTTATTCTATTTTATCATTTGTGTAATAATTATTGAACAGCCCCATCACTAAACTTATGTATCATGTCCTGGGTAGGTTGTACAGTGTGGGAATAAAGGTTGAACTGTCACAACATTAAAATTTATCGTACTGATGGAAATTTGCTTGGACACACTTTATGCATCAGCTGCTTGAACCAGTTACCCCTGGTGGGATTAATAAAGTTGTATTGATTGACTGAAAATCATCACGTTTCCCCAAGTTTGACACCTGAAGAGCAGGACTCGACCTTCACAACCTCTTTAAAACACTGATCTGACACTCACCTGATCAAACAGGTCGGTGCCGTCGATCCCGGCCGCCTTCATCAGCTCCTCCTCCCCCCCGGGGTGATAGTCCATATAGGGAGTCACGTTATACACCAGACCTGAGAACAGAGAGAACAGATGAAGGGGACTTTAAGTGATTTACCGGAAGCTTTTGACTCCAGACAATCACTGTTAGACCAAAAACACTGGACCACAGCTTGTAACAACAACTGAATTTGGGATTTTCAGGGTCAATACCGATTATTAGTAATCAAGAAACCGATATTTAGAACGATATTCGCCTGCAAAAAATAAAAATATTCTGTTGTCAGAATTTAGAATAACACATCTGGGATTAGACTGAAATTTTTTGTGCACTATAAAAAGACCTTACATCGTTGTAGAATAATACTAAAACTCCAACACAGATCTTGGTTCAGTGAGCGGGACATTGTTATACAGCTAAGAGTCAAAAAAATAAATTTATTTTATTGGTTATCGGTGGAAAAATGGCCCGAAAACCGATTATCAAAAAATGCCAATATTATCAGCCATGTCGATAATCATTCTATCCCTGAGCTGTTTATCACTGTGTGAGACAATGATGCTGATGTTGTCACCATGACGTCTTCTCTCCTGTTGTAACATCTCACTTCCTTAATTGTGAGTAATGTTGACTAATGCTGATTACGAGAAGGCTAATCTACGTTAACAACAAGACATTATGTCGTCACCTTGAAGCTGCTTTACAACAGAGAGCTGAGGAGTTTAGTAGGATTATGATTATAACCTTCCTTCCCCACAAAATTCATGTATTCATCCATTTTTTTTCTTTTTCTTTGTATGCGTTTGTTTTTTGTTTTGTTTTTCTTTTCTTCTCTCCTCCAGGCCTGTATAATCTTTGACTCTGTGGCTGCCAATAAAAGTTTAAATGACAAAAAGAGAGGATTATGATTATAATCAAATCACAGTTGAGCAGTCTGAGATCCAATGTGTTTATTTCTGAAGCGAGACCCAAACAAGGGACCAAAAAGCTCAGGAGACCTCTGATGCATCTGTGGCACAGTGAGCATGTCCGAACAAGTCCAAACACATAAGATCATGTCCAAACACAAGAGCATCCTGTCCCAGTCTGATTGAAAAGAAAAACTGCTTCTTGCACTGAGCTACAAAGAGCAGAGTTTATTACTGTAATGCCCCTAGAAGACAAAAATAAGCTGGACTGAAAACATGTCAAGTGGTTGCCAGAAATGACTTTAAATTTTTATTATAAGTTTACAATTCCCTCAAACACTTGGCTTGTGACCTATGAGTAACTCACCTAAATTTAATTTAATCTCGTCTGAGTCAGTGAAAAACCATCAGCACTGATGTAAACTAAACTTTTCCAACAAACAAAACATAAATCACCATGGACCGACCCCTACATTTTGTAAAATGTTATGTCCAGTACTTTTTTTTAGTTTTGCAACTGAAGCTGTGACCTGCCAAATGCACGTGAACGCATTATGCGAAATTAAAGGAGTAAAACAAAGAACTTCAATCCCTTGTGACCTCCTGCACTTGTGAACTTTTGTAACTCGGTGAGGGTCCAGTCTTCCTTCCAGTCTGGACACTCACCTCTTATACAAGTCCAGCAGTCCTCTCTCTTGTTGTGTTTCTGCAGCTCTTCCTGGGTGACTTCGATCAGACGTCCTCTGAGCCCCGTCAGGTCTTTGCCGCTCTTGGAGAAACGGATCCAGTCCATCAGACTGTGGCCCGGCTTTAACGCCACCTGAGGACAGACAGACAGGAGCAGGAGTCGCACAGCAAACGATGAGCATGTTGATCTACAAAGCTTTTATTTTGAAGTAATAATAACCCACTATAATGGATTTTTATCTATCTATCTATCTATCTATCTATCTATCTATCTATCTATCTATCTATCTATCTATCTATCTATCTATCTATCTATCTATCTATCTATCTATCTATCTATCTATCTATCTATCTATCTATTTGTTTTCTTGTCACAACTATGTTTCATCATCTTTAATATTTTGAAAGTATATTGAGAGTATAATATTGGTGTTGAAGTAAGCCAATGTAATTATAACAACAGAGAGGGGCAGGTACTATAAGTTTTCTTCATCCTGCTCCTTTTCATTCATGGTGACAATGTGTATATTATGTAAATATGTGCAACCATGTGTAGAATGTATACCATGAATGGAATAAATCAAATGAAATGAAATGAAATCTATCTATCTATCTATCTATCTATCTATCTATCTATCTATCTATCTATCTATCTATCTATCTATCTATCTATCTATCTATCTATCTATCAATCATTTCATGTAACAAAAGATGACAGTTACTGAAAAATCTCAAAGAAGAAGAAGAAGGTGACAGAGGAGAAGGAGGAGGAAAACTAGCACTTTTACACCTTTTTATTGTGTATGCATGCATTTTGTGTCTGTGCTTCTGCTTTGCATGCTGTGGTGTGATGTGTCTTGGCGTCATGGGTTTTTGTGCTGCATGTTTTGGGGATGTCTTGGATGATGTTTTCTGATTGATGTTAGGCCCTATATGTTCTTTTGTCATGTTGTTAATGGGCTCTATGCACAGCTCCACCACTTCCTGAATTTAAGGCAGGTCCTTCATTTCCTGTCTTACATTATTGGACAAACTGATTAGTCCAGGTGTGTCTGAGTAGTCACCATGGTCAGACACACCTGGATTAATCAGTTTGTCCAATAATGTAAGACAGGAAATAAAGGACCTGCCTTAAATTCAGGAAGTGGTGGAGCTGTGCATAGAGCCCATTGCTGTGCATGTTTTGTAGATTGCCTTGGCTAATAACTTTGTAATTTTAGTCTTTAGTTAAGTTTCTAGGGTGACTTTTAAACATACAGTACAGGCCAAAAGTTTGGACACACCTTCTCATTCAATGTGTTTCCTTTATTCTCACTGAAGGCACCAAAACTATGAATGAACACATGTGGAATTAACAAAAAAGTGTTAAATAACTGAAAACATGTCTTTTCTTCTTCCTCCTCCTCCTCTATCTCTGCCCCCACCAATTCTAGTTTCTTCAAAGTAGCCACCCTTTGCTCTGATTACTGCTTTGCACACTTGGCATTCTCTTGATGAGCTTCAAGAGGTGAACCTGACCTGAAAATGGTTTTCACTTCACAGGTGTGCCTTGTCAGGGTTCATTAGTGGAATTTCAGTGAGAATCTACAATGTAAATAGTCATGAAAATAAAGGAAATGCATTGAGTGTGTCCAAACGTTTGACCTGTACTGTATGTCTAAGGACTACAGATGAAAAATAGCCTCTTGGCTAATTCTGGCGCATTTACAGCGATGTTATTAATGTGCACTGTCCCTGTTTTCAAATAAACTTAGTATTAACCCTCCTGTTGTCCTCCTGGGTCAAGAAAGGAAGGAAGGAAGGAAGGACAAAGGGAAAGATGGGAGGAAAGTAGGAAGGGGAAAAGGAAGGAAAGATAGAAGGAGGTCGGAACAGATTGGGCCAATTGGGTCAAAAAAGAAGGAAGGAAGGAAGAAAGGGAGGGAGAAAGGATTGTGGAAAGAAGGAAGGGGAAGGAAAGAAAGATGGAGGGAAGGAACAGATTTGTTCAAGGAAGGAAGAAGGGAAAGGGAAGGGAAAAAAGATGGAGGGAGGGAACAGATCAAAAGAGGAAGGAAGAAGAAGTGAGGATGAAGGGAAGGAAGGAAGGAAAAAAGGATTGTGGAAAGAAGGAAAGAAGGAAGGATGGAGGAAGGGAACATATTAGGTCAATTTGACCCAGAAGGACAACAGGAGGGT